>NW_028277098.1:39886666-40237500 GCF_059951505.1 Python bivittatus
CCTTGAATGAGAGCTCTGGATTGATTTGTTTGATGATCCATTTGTTTGTTTTCTTGGCTATCTATAGTATTCTCAGGAGTCTTCTCTAACACCAAAGTTCAAAAGTGTTAATATTCTTTCTATCCTGCTTCTTCAAAGTCCAACTTTTGCTTCCATAAAAGTCACAGGGCAAAACACTGCCTGCATGATTCTGATCTTTGCAAGAGTAGACGTATCACAGTATCTGAAATGCCACTGTTCCCAGATAGTTCACTATAATTATGAACAAAGCTTCCCATTCCATCCTATCAGCCTTTCCTGTCTTCTCCCATTATACCAGAATTTAGGGTCATCCTACAATCTGGAAAGAGCATAGTTCTTCACTTATATTTGTGGAAATTGTTATCACATATGCCTAGGAGAAGCCATGATGACATCAAATTATATTGCATGTATCACATAAATACAATGTTACATACTTGAATCATTTGTGTGACAATATTATGACACATGCAATGCACTTGTCTTCACTTGATGGCCATGATAATCACATCTTTTAAAGGATATTTGACAAATGCGTAGAAAATTGCTACAATTGATATGCTTAGTATCAGATGCTGGTTACTAATTGCTGGTGAGCTTGCTCTCTTATATTTTCTCTAGACAGCTTTTGGTCATTATTAAAAGCAAGATGCTGGAGTAAATGAGTATTTTTAAATATGTACACATATTTGAAGATTAACAAGAGTCTACGATCTTCAAGAAATATCTATCCTGTAGTGGACTGATTCAGGCTGATAATCATAAATTATCAGCTGAATCAATTCATTACAGATGAAAGCTTGAAGGTTATGGACTGCAATCTGCCATGCTGGTCCAGTGCAAGGTTGGTAGATGTTCTTCAACTTCTCCGGCTAGGCTTCCCATGCCTAACAGAGGACTAGAACCTGGGTCTTCCTGCTCCTAGCCTAGCACCTTAACAACTTCAACACATTCATTCATATGTGTGTGTGTGTAGGTAACAATATTTGTAAAAATACAATTATTTGGTAACATTTGCAAAACACAAATGAAGAGCAGGAAGGTATTGCTGAACACAGCTGTCATTACCAAGTAGAAGATATTGATGAAATAGTGAGATCAGCAATTTGAATGGTATTATTTAGATGTATTTATCTATGTGGTTGCTTAGAGTTGACACCAACTTGATGACACATAATTTTTAGATATCCCAGGGAAATGCAATGTTTGAAAAAAAAAGATCAGAAATCTTATCAAATTTGTTTCCTTAAAAAGTCACATGAATAATTCTCCTTTTAAAAATTAGTATTCTGTTTTTGCTGTTTTAGACAAAGATGAATACATTATAAAGCCTCCTTAGTGCCCTGCCTGAAAATGGCAGAAACAATTTGTTTAAAAATGTTTAAGCCTTTTCTACATATTTAGAATTACATAGCTGAGATGGGAGAGGGGAAAGAGACAGTATATTACAGAGCATATATTCACCAAAAACTGCCAGGGGTCAACTGTATGACATGACAATCAAGAGACAAGCAGCTAGATATTATGGCACTGTATTGACTACCTCTGCCCAAATGCCGAAGCAGAGATGTGCTACTATATTAATTACTCTATATTAAATTCAAATTCCAGACTAGGTAAATATATTGGTATATATTATACTGGCATTTTTTCAACTATTATCTGGACAAATCCTGAGGTAAAAATCCTGATTTATTTATTTGCATTATTCTCTCATTGCTAGTCATTAAGGTACTCACCAAAGGATTGTTGTTACTGTTAAGGATAACCCATTTATGTATCACTATCTTCCAATGTATGGATTTGCAAAAGGCAGATCCAAAATATCTCATTTTCTCTTAGAACATTCCATTTTTCCTCTGGGAAGAATCTACCCAAATCCAAAATTAAACTGGCTTGTCCAGAGGAAAAACAATGTTCTGGAGATAAATCTCTTCATTTTGCACATTATAACTATAGTACAGGAATATGCTCAACATTAATCAATGCTAGATAGTAAATCATCAACAAAGTCTTCATGCTCCATTCTTAGAGCTTTCTTTGTTACTGAGTTCTTATGTGTTTTAGATCTGGACTAAATGACCCTGACATCTGTCTAAATGGATTTGAGTGAGAACGAAAGGATTGTGTAGTTGCATTCCTGAACATTTTAATTCTTCATTTTTAGTAGTTGTTGACATTTACTATGTCATTAATGTTTAACCTTCAAAAACCGTTGGTATTACAACTGTAAGGTATTGAAGCCATCTATTAACATTCACATAATGGGGTATGCACAAACTCTCAACAGGTATATGAAATATAATGAAAGTGTGTAGGGATTCCTAGGGTTTTTCAGGTTGGTCTTGCTTACCACCAAAACCACTTGTCACCTCCTCGCTCCTCTGTGCCCCAATGCACCATGATTAGTAAGTGCTTCCTCAAGTGAAGCAAAACGTTCTTTAAACATGGCAAATTCTACTGTTAAACCCAAATCAGAAATGAAACAGAAATGAATCCAGTAAATCATCATTGAGGAACAACTTGACCTGGCCAACATAATCAGCCTAAGGATTTTGGCCCAAACAATTAGCCTCCAGGTGATATTAGGAAAATGTTAGGGTTGAGGGAAAGCTTATCCTTAAGGGTGTCACAATGATCTATTTTGAGATGGATGGGCTATTCTATTGGTTTCAAACTTCATGCATTTTCATGTTACTAGTTCTGTATTTTGATAGAGGAATGTAAAAACCACCTTTGGATTTTTCAGTCTCTCATGAAACACATACAAGTTGAAAGGAACAATGGAAGTGGCAGGGACAGCTTTTCTTTCAGAAATATTTGGAAAATCGACTGTAGATTTCACATCTCTAAGCACCCTACCTGTGTCCTTAGGCAGCTCTCCACATCTTCACTGTAGTCAATGTGAATTCAAGATGCAGCATATGCAAACAATTTTATTTATGTAGTGCCTAGCAAACAACAGTGTGTTATCCAAAGCACAAGGCCCTTTCTGCTTACAAAAATTCCTTGGATGGCATTGTGTATACAATGTAATGATGAAAACCTGACCCTTCTTTAGTGTCATTGTGTAGGCTTTCATATAACCTCTAGCTAGTGTTTTACTGGATTTGTTCTGAATTTCTCTGCATGTGCATTCTAATTGCTGTCCCAATTGCATCATTACTCCAAGCTCTCTGGTTTCCTAGTTTTCCAATCTATTTCATGTCAGTGGGAGAAGAGGCCGAACAGTGGATAGGAGCACTTCTTACATAATATATTCTGAATATTAGATGTTCCTTGTGCAGGGGCCAGGTTACTTTGCTCTGTATCATCTTAGCTTTAGTACATGAACTGCTAAAGTGAGCAATACAGGATTGTATTCAGTTAATAGTTAAACATATAAATCTCAACATCTTTAAGATTAATTTGGATTTATTTTTGTATTTGAGTTTTTAGTACCTCTTTTTTTCAATCCACTTATCTACTTTCCTATTTTACTTTTCCCTTTGAATTCTGTCCTTTTGTCATAGAACTGTGTGCTAATTTGGTCACTGACCATAAAAAGGTATGGATATACAATATTAGAAAGATTCGTTTTCAATATTGTGAATGTGTAAAATATCTGCAACAAATTTCATCAATCAATCAAATCTTTACTATGGTCACTGACCAATCTAAAATAATAAGACAACGTAGCAAACAACACATTGCACAGAAAAGTTCAAGGTCTGAATAATGAGCCACTAAGCCAATTCCCAAGGATTCATTTGGTGGACTTGGTAAGACATAGCACAAAATTTGACTGTACACTAAGAGAAGCAGTTTTATCTATATTTGCTACAGGAAAAAATGCCAGATCTGGAGTGTTATGAGTAGCATGAATATCTCAATAAAATGAGTAAAACAACAGAAAGTGAGTCAGGATCTGAGTCTTCCCCTGAGCCAAAGAGCAGATCTGGTCTCTCATGGGGATATTATAAAATTTACCCTCAAAGGTGGTAAAATATTAAGGAGAGCCAGCATAAACACCTTATACTGCCTCAAGCAATTAGATGAGTAAGATATCTGACTGTTCGGAAAAAGTTTAAAAAAGCCTTCAGGGTAAAGGAAATCTGGTAACTCACAAATGCTGTTGACACAATCTGAAGTTCTTTGTCTAATAATGTGTTTTGGTTTGTTGAACCGCAGAGATAATAAGGCATTAAAAGAAAATCAAAGTAATGCCAATTAGGCTGAAAATTCTCAAAGTGAAGAGGTGCTATACAGTATATTAAAACAGCCACCACTATGACAACATAGATATGCAAATATATCTGCACATTAAAAAACAGCAGTAAGAGAGAAAACATGTGTAAGGAACAATACCTTTTTCAGAAGATCTGGATGCAATACTGTATAACAAACTAGTAATTCCAATGGATATTCTACACAATAAATCCTCTTCTGCAATAAATTTCTTCATGCAAGGTAGCTAAAATCTAATCATCATGGAATATTATCAGAATAGAAATAGAATAACTGTAGCTATATTTATGTCTAGGAATTAAAGGTCATTACTAGATAGAGTTTCAGATCTTGCAAGAAGTAAATTGAGCAGCCCACCATGCCGTCAATGGCCTCACTAGGCCCTTTCCACTGTGCCACATCCTGGCTTCCTCTTGCTGTAATGACACGATTTTGAGCAAAGGGAAGTTCTCTATTTAACTCTCTCTCACACACACAAACACCCTTTCTCTTTAATTAATCTACTCCTTAAAGTAGCCTCACTCTTTTTCAGACTCACATGGAAGCTTGAAAGAAACAATGGCTGCTTTAATGAACACCAGAGACATACTGTGCTTGTACACACTACTTTTGACTGCACATTTTTGAAATCTGCACATTCTAATAACTATTTTATGTGTGGGTGAACTCTTTCAAGTATTTTTTTAAAAAGGCATGGCTAAAAGATGTGAGCTCTGACCATTTGATTCTACCTTTACCCTATTGTGTTGGGGATGGTCTTTCTGAAGGGTAACTACATCTAAGGTAGTTGCAGTGTGCCAAAATTGGCTTTATGCTTCTGTAAAGATGTTTATTCCTCAACACAGGAAGCAGGGGCATTGGGGGAGAGGAGTAAAAAATGACCAGATGGTAGCCATGGCTGTGTGTTCACCATCTTACTTTTTTTACCCCTTCCCCACAGACACCCCTGATAGGGAGGGAGTATGAAAAAGGAGAAGTTGTAACAGACACCCCTTCTTTGTTGTTTTGAATGCTAGAAGAACAATAGTATATGTTCATTCCATCCTGTTTGCTGCAACCAGAGAGAGAGATATATATACACACATACACATACACTACATTTCCTTTCCTTACCCACTTGTTGGAACCACTAACAATGTGCAATGTTGTCAAACCCAAAACATTTGTTTCATATTTCAGTACTTTGTATGAGTCTTGCTTGATTGAGTCCTTTCCCTTTTTTATCAGTATATTTTGCTGTGGAGGTTAATGGTTAACAACTGTGAAATATGTAGTCCTTCAACAATTGGCAAGTCTTGAAATTTATAGAGGTCACTGATGAGGCAGCCTCCACACTTGGCCTTAATAGTGTCTTGAGAATTGACCGTGAATTGGATTGACCTTTATCTTGGGTTGACAGTCAACTATGTTCCATATCTACAACAGGGAATTCACCACACAATGCCAGTGATACTAACATCTGGGGTAAGGTTCAAATCTTATATGCATTTTTTGGGTATAAGTGTCATTGAGCTCAATTACATATATATTTCTGATTAGACATGCATAAAATGGCACTGTAAAACCACAGTTCTATATTCGCATACACCACAGGCTCACTGATACCAAAGAGAGCATACCTTTCAAAAAACCTGCATCTGTACTATGTATAAATGGTACTGTAAGAAAATGCTATTGAGATGCTATGATCTAGACATTTTTGGTAAACAAGATTAAATTTTTCCAAATTCTATAATAAAACTCACATACATAACTTACATACAGTACATATACAAGCACACTTGTATATTTCCAAAAGTAAATTAACTCATAGAGCAGAACTTCAAGAATGATTTAGAAGAAATGCTTTGGACCTCTTGAAAGCACAGCTCCTCTCTGCTAGTTACCAAGTCAACTCATCTTTTTTTTTTTTTTTGGCTGGGCAGGGTGACTTGTGTGAGCATGAAATACATTGTGGATGTGTTAAGGAATTGACTTGAATTAAGGTTATCTATATTAAATGGAGCTTTTTTTTTTCAGGCTCACAGAGAAGCCTGAAAAAGATGGGTTGCTTTAATAAAGAACAAAAAGGTATTGTGGTTGTATGAGTTCCAAAACACTTTTTCTGAATATAATATATATAATAAAGAATGTATATTATTTCCATGAAGAGCACTCCCATGATAAACAGTTGTGACAGTGTACATCAGTGGGCAATGACTTTTAATTCTAAACTTGATTTGGACCAAAGCAGTTTATAAGATGCAAGAATTCAAGAATGCAATCTTCACAGATTTTAGATGAAATAAATGTTATCTTCAATTTTCCAATTTAGTCTTACCAAGCATTTTTATCCCATCATTTATAGCTTGAATTTCATAATTTCACCATGAGAAGCCACATGAGGCCAAAAGAAATCCAACTAGGACTGGATTGTGGAAAAATCACATAACTCTTTCTACAATTGTAAGACATAAATTAATGCTATAGCTGTACACACTCAATAGACATTTACTTAATATGTTCCATTCATATTATTCATTCAGATCCTTATTGCTCATTGATGCAATGGAAGCTTTTTCTTAACAGTCTAGGCTCCAGTGGCAAAGCTGCTTTGGATAACGCTGGGAAAAGATAATCTTGTTGAATATTAATTATAGATATGAGGGGCAGGATAAAATAAAAATATGAGTTATTCCATGCTATGCACTAGCTGTGTTCATGTAATATGTTTAACTGGTCAAAGGGAACTATTGTGTTGTGTGAATATGAAAGCCCAGTCAACAGTAGCCCAAAACAGCCTAGGGATAACATGGTTACTGGAGAAGGATAACCCTTTCTCCTACTGCTAAGAGGGAAAAAAAGACCTAGAGCAGCCTCACAAAAACAGACTGGCTCTAGAAATTCTATTTCTTTTTTATTTTTCACACACAGTCTAAAGGCTGGGGGTTAAAAATGAGAAGAAAGGGTAGGGATGGCTAAGTCATGCTTCATTATGTTTGCAAGGATGCCAACTCTACCTGCTGCTGAAGGATGATGTGCTTCCCATGGGGGAGAGTCTGCTTTAGTTGTGTTAAGCATACATACCCACTTACAAAAATACATAATTTGGCACTAAGAAACCATGATGATGTCTCATTAAGCTAATCTACGGAAATATGTCTTCTCTCTCTGGCTGGAATCAGACCACTTCTGTATATTTTACCAGTACACATGCCTCTTTCTGTCTGGCAACTTTAGACAATCTGAATGTCAATTAAATAGATATTCAGAGAATGTGGACTCATTCTGGAAACACAGTGAAACAGTTGTGTAATTGTTCACAGTTTTTCAGTTCACTGGAATCTGTTATAAGGCTAGTGCTTATTAACTCTTCTCCAGTATCACACCCTGAATATTTTGATAGGAGCACTACACCATGCAATCAAGCTGCATCAAGAGGCCCTGTTTATATGGAATGGGAAATCATTAATTTTTCTTAGCAAGAATGTGTTTCTCCCTCTTCCTGATTTGATTGTGGTTTATTTGAAGTAATTCCAATTAGAATAAAGCAAAGTTACATAAGTACAAATGGAGAAAACATTGTGGAATCACTCCAGAGTGAAGCTTTCAGTCTTCTCTCATGTATGGAAAGAAAAGGAAAGTGCCATGGCTAATGTTTATATCAACCCATTTTTACTGAAAAGTTACTATGCCATACTTTGAACATAACTTGAAAGAAGTGCTATAGACCTTGCCTATAAACTTAGCACTGTTCTACTACAGGTAGTCTTCGCTTAACAACTGTTTAGCTACTGTTCGAAGTTATAACAGTGCTAAAAGTGACTTACGACCAGTGCCTGATGTTATGACCGCTGCGGTCACGTGATCACAATCAGGGCACTTGGCAACCAGGTTGCATTTACGATGGTTGCAGCATCCCAGGGTCACATGATCACCATTTGCAACCTTCCCAGCCAGCTTCCGGCAAACAAAATAAATAGGGAACCATGTGATTCACTTAACAACTGCCACAAAAAAGTTCATAAAATTGGGTCCAGTCACATGATGATTCACTTAACGACCGCATCACTTGCCAACCTAAATCCTGGTCCCAGTTGTGGTTGATAAACAATGACTACCTGTATTCATTAAAAGCATCCCGCCCCCTTTTTTTCAGGCTTCCATGTGAACCTACAAAAAAAAAAGTAACTGTTTTAAGCCTGAGTTCTGAAGTAGGTGCAACTTTTTTTCAGTCTCACACAGAAGCTGAAAAAAGAAGACTGCTTTAATGACTAGTTGAGAAATCTGCTTGCACTCACATGAGCTTGGAAGCACTTCTTTCAAATCATTTTGGACATATGTGCAACAAGCTATGACCGTTACATCTGACCTTGGTTGGTTATTAAATCTTGTTTTGACCCATAATTCGGTGTCAGGTGAATCAGGTGTTCCTGTCTGCCCACTCACCTCCCTAACTTTGAAAGTATGAAGTCTCTCTTTCAATTTTTCTCTTCTAAAGTCAGAAAATGTCTTTCATTTATACTCCTGGAACTATGATTTAAATGATACTATAAACCAAGCTGCCCTTGTTTCAGCATGGTGATAAATACAGTAACTGCCAGTTAGATTTTTTAATTCTGGAACTTCCAGAAGCAGGGGCACTAAAATGAGATACTTCAAGAATGTTAGACGACACTGAACATGTAATTACGTTATCATTTCAACATGCATTGAACAAGTTATAGCAAAGCTGTGACTGGGTTCTACATACATGTGACAAGGAAGTGATTTTCTGATTTCATAGAAGTCTTTTGAGATGCCAATTTACGTTTGACAATGGAAGGGGGGAAAGACAGTTATGTATAGGAATGGCACTTTTGAATATTTAGGGCTAATGTACACATGGCATGCACTGTTCAATGTGATTCTATCCTTAGATATGAATCAAAAATAGCAATGGCAGAGAAAGGCATAAATACCATGTCCTATCTGAATTATTTTCTAGCCATAATCTCTTCCCCTTTGTCTCCCAACAGGAAGAAGAGAATTTCTGAAGTGAATTTTTAGAAGAAAAAAAATTGTTTGAGGGGAAACAGTTAAGTACCTTATTCATAGCAACTTGTGTAACTTATTCCTAGTAATGCTATTCCATTCCTCTTACTACATACTGGAAGATAACAAAATTACATCAGTGGCATGCCATGTGACACAATTTGTCCCCCGGTCACGGTTGAGAAAGGGAAGATAATATTTTAACAAGTGTATCTAGAAGCAGAGCAAACATGGACATGCATATAACTTTTATAATCCTTATGCAAAAGCTCCTCAAACACTAAAATGGGTGACAATCACATCTGGTATAAAAAGATGAAAAACAATACAATTCTGTTGATCTTTGTGCACCTCTTAGGGCTGAGAGTTACATAGCATATTTTTATAAATATGTGGAACAATGTGATTGTTTGATAAAAGAAAAAAGTAATGCAAAAAGATGGCAGAAACGTTCAATAGGTGTAGCAGATTTCAGTTTCTGGGAAATTTTGTGGAGTCAATAAACTTTTATACATTTTCTAACTACAGTTTGTCATTGTACAACTATTGTTACTTTTACTCAGAAAAGCCTAGAAACTAAATATCCCAAGACTTTGGGCATAATATGGCTTCTCTGGACTTGGCTGAGAGTCCTGTGTGAACCAAGCTGTTGTGATTTATAAACCATGGTTTATCATCTCATCTATAAGCCCAGTCTAATTGTGATGTAATTAACAAGCCACAATTAAATAGACTATGGATCAGTGTGTGTGAACCAAGTCTATCAGGGTTGCTGTAAAAAAATTAATGTCATAATTCTTAGCATTTTCCTGGGAGTAAGTTTCACTGAACACAACAAAATCTATGACCATCTGAACTTGAGTAAGTCTAGGTTTTAAACAAGAAGCAAGGATTACTGTTTTTTTCCAATGTCCAATCCCAACAATAAAAATCTTGGTCACAATCTAGCCTTTCAGATTTCCAACTTTTTCAAACAATGAGTCATTCTGGTTGTAAATTAACTAGAAATTGTGCCATCAAAAGTTTTCCAGTTATTCTGTACATGACCACTGTTTCAAAGCAAGAACTGACAGCTAACATTTGCGCCTGCCTATCTTTCCCAAGACTAGATTTCTGCAATGTCCAGAGTTGCTGGGAGTTGGGCGGCATATAAATTTAATAAATTATTATTACTATTACTATTATTATTATTGTGTTATAGGCAGAATTGGTTCCCTTAGCTAATACAAAACACAGAATTAATTTAACAGGTGTAAGACAACTACTTCTGGGGAACAAGACTCCTAAAATTAAAAAGATTGGACAAAAAGCTAACAGCTTCTACTTGTGAAATAATTTAAAAAGGGTAATATATAATAAAGTTTCATTCACAGGAATGCAATGAATGTCAACCCCTTTTAAAATTGCTGCTTAAATTAGCAACCTTTCTACTTGTTTTCTTCTTTACCATTGTGTTCTGAGCAAAGGCAAATGAATGCTAGATATGGTTTTATTTATTTCATCCTCAGTTTTATACTTATATTACTGTGATAAGTTAGATTTAGTGCCACTGTTTCAAGGTAAAGCGATCAATTATATGGACAGTGAGGATCTAAACGACAGTTTCCCCACAGGATCCAAATCTGTAACCACTCTTCAACGTTGGCTCTAAATTTTGAGTACAAGTCTTCTCTTAATCTCTCAGTAGGTCAAGGGTCATGTATTAGTGGGAGAAGCGGATTTTCCTGCATGGAAAAACTAGCATGGGCAGAGAGTTTTTTTTAACCCTTCCCCACCAAAACAACCCTCTCCATGACTCCAATCTGTAATTCTCAGAAATTAACATGTACTTCAATGGATAACTCTAAGTATAAATGAAAGCAAGTTAGCTTCAAGGAATTGGCCTCTTTTCTCTAACCATAATTAATATTAACAGTTTAGGGTCTGGGTAGCCTTCTAAAATGAGTTAATCTAAAACAAAAACTTCTAGACTTACATCTCTTTATGATTATTCTAGAAAAGACACACTCAAACCTTATTCTAGAAAGGACTAGCCACTCAAGAAGTGTCTAGTCTTGTTCCTTTAAATCAAAAATGTTTTTTATTCCTACACAGTATATCCCTCCATTTCCTTTCTTTCTGTTTGTGTACACCTTTTCCAGCTGCTACTCAATTTCTTCTGCCTAACATTTGAGGGATGGGGGTATTATTTTTTCCATTTTTCTATTATTGCAAAACTAGATCCAGGTTAATGCATTTGATGTCTATAGAGCTTGTTTTAAAAAGCACATCCATCCAAAGTTAAACATACTTTAAATTACACAGATTCCAAGGGGAGAGACTGAAGCACAAGTTTGTATCTTCTACTGAAATATGCTTCATGCCACCAATTTAGACCTGCTTAGATTTCACTTGATCATACTTTTGTTTTTTCAAATATTCCTTTGAATCATGAACTTAACCAGTATGCCCAACCCTATCTTTATAAATAAGTCAATGACTGACTACTTATACCACATTATCAAGCTCAGTGCAATTATCACAAGGGTTCTGTGAACAACTGTAAGAGATTGTTTGATACTTTTTATTATCGGGAAGAACAAGGTACCTTTCATTTTTGAAGACACAGTTAAGGTATGCTTTGGAATTACCAAGATGTTTGATTTGAATACTGAAGATATTTAGAAAAAAACTACTTTTTAATGAGCAATTAATTCTGCAAACAGTGGAAAACAGCTGGGCTAATGAATACTGTCCCTTTTTAAGTTTATATGTAAATATAATCAATTACTCAAAAAAGGTGTAAATTTTTTTATTAAAAGCCATGTATTATCAAGATTTTACTGCCAAATCGTAACTGCTAAGAAAGTTGGTAGACTTAATGTCTCTTCGTCTTTTATTTAGCTTTGTTTCTCACTTATTCCAACATTTCTAAAATGGAAGAAATTAATCTGATTACAGTAAGAGAACTGTAGCTGAGAAGTTGTATGGCATATTTCTAGACCAAGTATTAAAGACTGTAATTTCATTATTGTTGTTTCTTTTGGCAAGAAATGAGAATTCTAAGGCAACATTTTTCCTTTCAGATTTTTTACACGATATGGTGTAGCTCTGCAAATACAAAGGAAAGTTCTTGTGGTTTTAATACCATTAGGCACATCCCTGCAAATGCTGATAAAGCATATCACTGATGAGTACTCCAATGATTTGTGCTGCTGAAGGTATGCATCTCCCCAAATAGTCTACATTTCAGCAGACAACGTGAACACTGCTCAATCTACACCTCATTAAGAACTGGTGTAGATCTGCTCAGTAGGAATGACTCCGCTCCAAATGGCACTCTGATTTCCTGTGTCCACCACCACCACCTTGCAACCTTCGCTTCTAGACAGAATATAAGTATAACCCAGGCTAACTAGGTAAGCTCTTATCAAGTGCTATCACCTACAGTACTTGACTCACACAATGATAAAGGGAACCATGATGTTGTTCTCCAGTACTTGCCTTGAATCGTCAAGCAATCTCAATTCTCCTAATGTTTTTCACTATTCTTTCACTTTTTCTCAAGGAAAAAGGAAGTGGTAAAAGTGTGCAATTTGGACCCGAAAACAATGTGCTTGCCCATTTTCCTTGTCTGCAACTTCAAATAATAGCCTGCTCAGAACTACCCAGGTCTTGCTTCAAGAAAAATTGGCATACCTAATATACGTAAGACATATCCTGGGGTCTGTGGTTGAAATTCACTAGAAAGGCATACAGACTCAATCAACATATGCTTGGCAAAACTCACCATTTTCAGGCTGGTCCTTAATATCAGCTTCACTTGGCTGGCTGGGACTTTCTGACTGACTTGAATCTAAAAGACATAAATATGGTCCAAAATTATAGGAACTGACTGTGGAAAAGTAGCAGGTTTTACAGTTTGAGGCATTTTTAATAGGAAAAAAAAAAAAAAACCACCACAGGAAGCAAGGTAATGGTTTTTATTGATGATTAATTTTTACCACATTTTTAAAAATCTGAAATTCAAAATTCGTCATTTAAGATTTCAAAGCCTATATATTGTCAGTGAAGACTCTGGCTTTGTACTCTAATGATGTTTTAATAAATATAACCCATTTCTAATATTATAATGCTATCGCAATTGTTTAATGTGCTAACTGCTTGCTATTGAAACATAATTTTTTCATATTTATATTAATTACCTCTGTCTCTGTAAAAATACAGAATAAGCTATTTTAATTTGCAGATTCTTCTTAGTGAATTTTAACCTGAAAAAGAAGCTGTAGGGATTGAATGAGGGCAATATTTTTTTCGCTCTCCTAGAAGCAGGGAAATCAGTTATTTTAAAAATGTAGGTAATAGCTACTTTTCCCTTTTTTTACTCAAAAGTAACCACAGAAAATATGAACTTGATTCAGACCAATAAAAGGGGGGGAGGAGGAAGAGACCACTTCTCCAGATTAAGTCTCACTACCTGCCTCTTGCTTTGCCAAAGAGTGAGCAGCTAAACAAATAGATCACTTCTGGATATAATGTAGAATACGTGTATATCCAAACCACAATGCAAACTGGGACCTAATGGGGGACAAAGAAATAAAGTTCTGTACTGATTATGGTTCTGTTGCACTTATTTTTTTAATAATGACAAAATATTTACTTATTATTTTATTATACAGTTTTTATAGTCCACACAAATCAGAAGAGTTTGGGCAGATTACAACATAGTAAAAAATTTAAAAACAACGATCATATATCAACCCTCTCCCAAGATGAATGCCAATATTTAACTAGGATTGAAGACTTGGTGAAATAAAACTGTGCTCAGTGATCTTCTAAATGACATAAAGGAGGGTGCTTTACAATCTGCCCAGAATTAAGGGGAGTTGAGCAGTATATAAATTTAATAAATTATTATTATTAGTTTCAAAGTGTGGGGGAAAGGCCTTCAGAGAAGGCTCACTGTCTCCGTGTCCCTGTAACCTTAGACAGAGAAAGAACTTGAGCCGGCCTTTCCAAGGATATCACTGGACAGATTAAAATTCTATCAAGGTGGTGTCTGAGGTAACCTAGTGCTATCAGTTGTGCCCTTTTCGGGATCAGGCTCTTCAGATAGTCACTCATGTCCTCATGGCTCAATTATTGCAATGTGCTTTATATGGGCCTGCCCTTGAAGACCACTTGAAAGCTTCCACTGGCCCACAGTGCAGTACTGTGAGCATACCTCAGTATGTCCATATGACACCACTGCTTTGAGAGCTGCACAAGTTGCCAGTTTGCTTCCAAGTGCAATTCAAGATGCTGGTTATGACTTATAAAGCCCCACAAGGCATAGAGCCCAGTTATTTCAGGGACTACCTATCTCCATGGTGTCTGCCTGGTCAATTTAAGCTGACAGAATTGGAGCACTTCGGGTTCCTTTGATCAAACAACATCATCTGTCAGGACCCAGGAAGTGTGCCTTCTGTATTTCAGTGCCCACCCTCTGGAATGAGGCTTCCTCTGAGATCAGAATGGTTCCAGAGTGCCATAAAGGCCTAACTGTTCTCCCAGGCCTTGGGCTGGGATGGCTAGAATCCCCCACTTGACGCTGTGGGATATTTGGGTTGTTGCTGAGTTCGCCATCTTGTTCTTTTTCTTCTTTTCTACTTTGGTTTTTGTTTTATGTCTCTTGTTACATTTATTTTATTCTGTTGGGTATTCTGAGCAACCCAGACTTCCTTTGGATTCAGACAACATAAATTGGAATGAATGAATGATCTATTTAATTTTTCCATGTATTTAATACATTGTTTATAAATCTTAATTGTTTGTATGAGCTTGCTTATGATGGCATATTTTATCATTGTCTGGAATAAGATATTAAAAAGAAACTCTGAAGAGCTTGTATAACATTCAGCCTATTTTGATATTTGGTGTTGGCTGTAGTGATTGCCAAAAACCCTCTTTTCAAAAAGATAAACTGAAGGAAAGAGTAGTAGGATCTTCAGTCCCTTTGACAATCCTCAGGGAATGTGTGTGTGTGTGTGTGTGTGTGTGTGTGTAGCATATACATACGACACAGACACACACACTCCATACACTGGTGTTCCACAAAACATAGCTTAAGAAACATTTTTCTACCACGTTTGCATCTTAAAAGATAATGACAATAATAAGTTCTCTGGTTTCTGAGTTTTTCTACCATGCAGTGCATGTTTCTTAGAACAGTCTAATGTCTGTGTTTATAGCAAGAGAGGATTTCCTTTTTTTCATGTTAGGAAATGTATAGATTTAAAATCTGACTTCTGATACCATATCATGGAAGGTTTACCGGATACAGTAGTCAGAAAGTTAAACAAGAACTTCATTGTCTCTCTTAAATAAGAATAGAACTGTAACAGGAAATGTCTGGTTTTACATGGACAGAAGTCATAAGAAGACTACATGTTATCTTTAGTATGCCATTTTTTTAAAGATCTCTCAGCTGCTTTTGATCACACTGACCACAGTATGCAGATGACACCCAGCTATATCTCTCAAATCTCAACTAGGTGAGATAACACCAGGAGAGGGAAATGAACTGGATGAGAGCCAGTGAACAGAAACTTAATCTTGACAAGATGGGAACAATGTGGGTAATTCCCAAGTACAGATCAGTACAAACTGATCTGGAAGGGACTGCATTTTCTCAATGGAGCTCAAGGAATATTCCTATATCCATCTTGTCACTAGAAACCAACTTCATCCTTTTTCAGACCAGGATAGCATAGCACAATAATCATAACTTTGTATCTTTTCCGCTATATTGCTGTTTTGAAGTTAATACAGAAGCTTCAGACAACCCAACAAAGCTTGAAAAATATAATATTTATTTTCTATGATGTGTACTGGTTATTTATTCACTTCTGAACTTATTTTATTATTTTATGTTTGACTTATAAGAGCAAAAATGCTTTAGTACCAGAATATTTATACACTATTAGTATACACTAATCTGGCCTTTAAGATCCTTGGAAAGAGCCCCGCTTGTGGTGCCATTTCTGGGAGCAGTAATTCAAGCTAGTTTTGAAGCCCCTGCTACAGAATTCCCTGCCTTTGGAGAAGCATTCAAGCATCTTCAGTTCTGCAAATTGCATCTCTTTGACTAGGGCTTTGACTTTTCTTGTTTAATATTTTGCTGCCTGTTGTTGCATATTATTTTGCAATATTTTTTCAGGTTTTTTGTCTTTTATATTTTAACTGTGTGACTACTCTGTAGCAGTGATCATAATAACAAGCTATGATGAAGTTTTTTCTTTATTTCAAACTAAGAGAAAGGAACTCAAACAGGATTAAGAGTTAACCATGGGGACTTGTCTGCTGTGTTATAGTCCTGAATGAGACTGTTGACATGCATGCTTTAATCTATACTGGAAACAAACAAACAAGCTTGTTTGATGCTATGAAAATTTCAGACATGGTTTCCTGGTTCTGGATTTGGCCACAGTGGGAGAAAAAGGCTAAAGCCCCTACATTCTATGATAGGATTCTTATCTAGATCTCTTTACCTCAAATTTCTTTGAATAAAAAAAAAGATAGATACAGTTGTGTGCTTTATATTAATGGTAATATTTTTTTGTTGTTGTTTTTTGCTCGAAATCCAATCAGATCCTGTAACTAAACCAATTAACAGCTATCTTACTTGGTTCCTTTTCACATTCTTTAATAACTGTCAAATTACAACTAAAATAATGTTAAAATGTGATGAAGTAGTAAATACAAAAATAGGGGAAAAAAGGTAATTAGGAGGTTTTTGTGGGCTTCTTGGGAGAGGGGGAGAAAATTCAATCATTCAATTTGAAGCCTTTTCTAAAATTTACCCTAGTTTAACATAAAAGTTTGATTCAGATTTTCTATCTTAAAAATATTGTCTATTTAAAAAAAAGAATCTAGAGCTTTCTTTTTCCGAAACAATAAGAAGATATATAAGGTTACCACCATTTTCATTACGGCAACTATTATGCTCATGTTATAGAAATGATGGCTCTCAACTATGGAAACTTAAGTATTTCAAAACTTAATTCTGCTTCCTTAATATTCTTCAGATAGTGAATCACAAATACCTGATTATTAGAAGTTATTAGAAAAGAAATGGTATAATGGGTCTCAGGAGTCTAAGGATGGAATCAATATCGTAAGTGCTATAAAGAACTCTCTTCCTCCATGCCATCCTTAAAATCTCTTCACTTTTAGGATGGGGAGGCAAACAACTATTGCACCCAAAGATGTGGAAGAGGGAGTAAGGCAGCTGTCAGCAAGCTACCTGATAGTAGGAGACACGCATTCCACATACATTAGCATCCCACCAGTGATCTCATCCAGTGGGCTTATATTGGTTTCCTCCATTCTTCCTTGACAATAGGAAGGGTGGCAATAGCCACCATTGAAATCTGCTCTATAGGATACCACAACTGTTAGGAGCAGATGTGGGGTGGGAGGGGGTAGACTGCAGTGGAAAGATAAGGAGAACTAAAGACCACCAAGCTAAAGGAAATTAGCCCACCTGATTCAACTCTTTATACCTGCAACACTTCACAGCATAACAAATTTATTGATAAAATTGCTATAATTTCCATTATCCCTAAAATACAGGTCAGACTCCAGATTCCCCATATATTACATATAATACCTTGCATTTTCTACTTTCTGTATGCATGTAACATATGCAGTTAAAAAAAAGGTGGATACATAACAACAGATAACTAATAAAAATAAAAAAGTTTCAGATGCATTTTGTTAAAATTACCACTTAGAAATTTAAATAAAATGTACATTTAATTTTCTACTCTATACAGAGAGACAGAAAAACAAGTGAAAGCTACATTCTATCATTTATAAAGGTTAAAGCTATTGGAGATATACATAATAATTTAAGTATTACATATCAATCTCTTTCAAATCAGTTTTTACCATTTGGCAAATGGTGATAAAACTATATATAACTACAGAATTACTGAAAAACAGGGTAAGCATGATGCAGTTAGATTGAAAAATATTTGTATTTCATTAATTTCAATGAAAGAAAGTTAAACACATGACTGGTCACTGAAAAGAAATTTAAAAATGGATTGTGCCCAACATAATTTACTACAGATGGAGCTAGAGGCATTATAGTGAAGAATAATGATTTCAGTTACAAGCATATTTTTATTCAGCAATCTAGTCTTAGCAACATTTGATGGTGGACTCTCACAGAACTTAAACATTTTGAAGGCTAAAATAGGGATATTATGGAATAAATTAGAGGCATACAGTAATGCTTCCTAGGAATTGTATTCTGAGATCACTAGTGAGTTTACTAGCAGCAATATATAACCCCTGGAAAAATTATTGATTTTGATTAAAACATTTTCTATGATTAAAAAAAGAGAAAATGAGAGATGTGTTAAACATTTTTCTTTTGATGAAGCATTTCAGATTTTCTAAAACTAATTGCCTTTAGAGAGGATTTCTTGACTTTCACAGGCACAGTACTGTTAAACCAAAATCCTAACCCTGTTCTTCAAACTTTATCAGTTTTTAAAAACCACAGAAAGTTGCATGAATATGAAGCTTCTTGACCTTTTTTCTGAAAGAATTTCACTCACTATTTTGCTACAGATGATTTGGATATAGGTACCTATAATCTTTATAAGTCTTCTTTTAAAGCTAAAACCCCTTACATTTAAAACTGGAAACAAGCCTGTGAAGTTAATGCTATAAAGCTTATAATGCTGGCAGTCCTATTTGCTGTCTTAACTTTTAAATGGTTGTTTGATAGTTACGGTTTATTTCTTATTGCTGTGGATCACCCTGAGAATAATTTGTATTGTTGGAGGGTTGATAAATTGACTGAATACAAATCTGGCAATCCTCTCCTTTTTCTAGAAATGGGGGTGTCGCTGGCTAATTATATCATTCATACTTCCTGTTCGATCCACTTACAACAGCCTTTTCAAAACTAATATCCTGCAGATGGATTAGACGATCATCCATGGCCATTGCGATGGGTTCAGGACAGTTGCAGCAAGCAGAGCTGAAACATTTGAAATGATGCTCTGTGAGATCTTTGGATCTCATTGAAGGTAATCCAGTGGCAATCATTATATCCCTCTAGAGTGTCATCCCTCCACTGAGGTGCTCATTTGCAAATCAATGAAGTGGATAAGAGCTTCCTTTGCTTGTCATCTGTTAATTTAGGCCAAATTTATTGATTTATTTATTTCGGCATTAGAGATATGCCTATATTCCACTACTTGGGCCCAGGTTCTTTATTGCTGTCTTTAACTCCTAATTCTTTTCCCTTTTAGCAACTCTACTGTATCTCATCAGCTCCTGAGGGGAGAAAAAGAAGTTTGACGTAGTAGTAAAATCACAGCAATTCCAGACTCATTTTTGTGACAGGTTTTTTTAATTCCCATACACTGGGAAAGAGATTATCTTTGATAATGGAAATGTAAATCAAAGCTTGCTGTTGTTTATTCCAGACAGACATTTGTGTGTTAAGTCTGTTTATCAGGCAACACTCTGTCTAAGCCAGGAAGCAGTCAGCCTTTGTGAGAAGATGTATGCAAATATACTTCCCAGGAGTCCTTGCAGCAAACCTTTGTGGCCTTGCCCCCCTCCTCCAGCCTCCCACTCCTCCTTACACCACTAGGAAAACTGTGCTAAGCCAGCTCCTCAGCAAATGAGCAAAAACAAGTAGCTAGACGGTGCGGATGAGCTTGAATGGAACCAAAACATGTGCAGTCTGCTGCCCTTTATTCTGAGCAGACTTTGTGTATTACATCTGTTTAGCAAGCAATACTTTGTCTGAATTGTCCTGTAAAAGGGAGTTCCCAGAAACTCTAAAGTAGCTTTTGTGCATGGAGGATCCTTACTGCAACCGACGATGTATGAATCGATACATGAGGATAATAATGAGCAGAACTCCAAAATCTGCATAAAACTATAAAGCTCTGTGTTTACTTATTTTATTTTAGCATTAAATGTATCGGCACTGAGTTATAATATTTTGGGGAGTGGAGGAGAGATTTGTTGCCATCTTTTAATACACTTAAAAAGTGTTTACTTTAAAAAGTTTTTATCCCCTTGTTTTATCACTAGACCATATAGCCGCAGCATTAATTCATGATTTAATTAAAGCTGTCATAAAATCCTTTACCTTAAATAAAATAGTCTAAAATCCTACTTAACTATGTTTGTTTGTTTGTTTGTTTTTAAATACAATTGGATAAAAATCTGTTACCCAAAGGAATTAAAGCCCAGGTTTTCAATCCTCCCCCCTTCCCATTAGACAAAATAAACACTTCAGGACTTCACTTGTTTGTATTCTCCTCAGTGGTGTTGTATGCATCAGCAACTAAAAACAAAGAAACTTTTGGCTGCTCAGACAAAATGCAGAAGCTCCCCAAACAACAAAGCAAGAGGGGGTTTGGGAAGCATTCAAAAAGTCTGACAGTCCATTCAATATATGGATGATGGCCATAATGCATCCAGGGTCCCCTTGCTAATTAAATATGCATTGGCACAGTTTTGATCGATGCAAGCCATGGATCAGATGACACACCTGCAAAATCGTGAGCCTAGAGCTCCCAGGGAAAAAAAAGGGGGGGGGGAAATACAGCCTGTCTCCTTATCTTTGTTTTCAAAGGCTCTCAATTTCTGTGCTTAGATATCTAATTTAATTCTCTCACCCCTCAGCAAACTGGATTAGGAAAGTCAATACTGCCTTTGTGCATCGACAGGAACACACAGCTTTCTTTTTATTCAATTTGGCCATGACCTTTAGACAAAGATAATGACAACTGTCTAAAAGAAAGGTACAGCTTCAAGGAAGGAGCTCTTGACGGGGCCTCCTTTCAGTCTCCTGCAGTTCCACTATTCTGAATTTGCCGACAAGATAGGACTCAAAATCCAAACAGTCTTCCCACAATGAACCAGCATTAAGCTTTTGCCATATAGACCTTAATTCTGTCACAGGGAACTTTCGTTTAGCACCTAGTGTCCAGATTTTTCTAGCTGTATGTCAAAAGAAGCCAACAATCATTCCAACAGTATATTGTTCAATCAGGGAAGACAGCTGATATACTGATATAAATAGAAGTTAAAGCAGATTCTATAATAAAGCAGATGGGGCTTGGCTTTATGTAGAAAAGGGACTTTGCACCTCATTAATGGATGGATTCTAAAACATCTATGAAGGTTCTACCAAAAGATTTCACTAAAAGTTACTCTTTCAGTATAACTACTGTAGCTATGGCAGAAGAGCCCAGCTACATTTGCCATCAAAGATTATACCCCAAGTGGATTCAGAAACATGGTGCATTTTCCTTTGCAGAGTCATAACTCCTTCCCACCCCATCACCACTTTAGTTGCTGATACTTTTGGAAGTCATTACCTCCATACAAGAGTAAATTGCCACCAAAGCTTTAAATAATGTAAGGAGTTCTAGACTTCTTCTCATGGTAAAAGACATTTTACAGTTAGTTACTGACCCTTATTTCCTTAGCCATGCTGTATCTATTATGCTAAGGAGAAAAGAAATTAAATAAACAGATAATTAATTTCTAAGCATTCCCAAAATAAAAACTAAACATAATATTTAAGTGCCACAACAAAACATATGGATCAATATTGCTGACTTCCAATTATATATGCACTTTTAATTATTAATTATATTATTCTTTCTTTCAGATCATTTTTGGTGAATTTCATAGAAAGAATTCAAATTAGAGTCTCAGTCCTATTATCTATTTCCTAACATGCCCTTGCAACTGATTTACATTATTCGCTTTTATGAATTCTAACATAATTTAAATTTATTGGATCATTTAAAATTTTAGAGAGCTTTCAATTGGATCTATATGGCTTTCTAGACATATGCAGAGCTCTGTTATTTAAATTAATTGCTGTACAATAGTTTTAAATTACTTCACACTGTACAAATCTCAAATGTTTTGAAATAGCTGAACAATTCTATTTAGAAGCCACAGACGTTCTGCTGCATAGCTGCACTACAGGCAGTTTAAAACACTGACCGAAACTTTAATGGTGCCAAGAAGCTGACAATCTTGGTAGTCTTAATCTTAATTATGGTATCCCAAAATTAAGAATGAATCTAGATTTTTTTTTAATTTGAGTTTTAATTTTAAGGTTATCTCCATATAATTTGAAAACAGCCATAGAGAGTCACACTGCTAAAACCAATTATCTTTTAAGATTGAGCTGCTAAAGTTTTTTTTAAAATCTCTGTGGAAAAACCACCCACTTGATTCTTAGTTAGTTTTCCTTCTTGAAGCATCTTGGTTATCATTTCATGAATATAGGTTACGTTCCAAAGTTGAGGATAGGAAAATTTGCATTGCAGAAAACATAATACCTCAGCCAGTCTTGTATATTTCCAGATTTCCAAAAGAAGCAAGCAATAATTCAAACAGAATTTCAAAGATCCCAAAAAATAAATAAGCAAAAAAGCCCTGAACCAAACTACACTCCTCAGAAAACATCAGAAACAAAACATTTCAAGGCAATCAGAATATCAGAAAATGCATATCTAAGCAAGATTCCAATTTGTTCTTCATCATTACCAACTTCTTTTTGTATGGCTTCTCTTTCTAGATGGGCAAACTAGAATTACAGCAAATCTCCCCCCCCCCCAAGTTTTTTCTCTAAGCCAGGGTTTTTGAAAATGTGTTCTTTTTTTTAAAAAAAAAAAACATTGTTTTGATGGGGTTCCATAAGAGACCAAAGGAGGAAAAAATTCAAATATAGCTAGTTTTCTATCATTAGAGCTCTCCTTCTGGATCAGGGGTTCTGGGAATTTTTTTTTTTTTAATTGATTCCATGACTTGAAAAAGTTTTAAAACTCCTTCTCTAAGCTATCTCTATTCTCCTCCGGATGAATAAGATGTACCAAAATAACACAATCCCAGTATGGGGGTGGGGTGGGGATTGAATAAATTAAAAAATAAAGCATCAGGCATAAATGTTCTGTTAAAAAGCAATAATTAATGCAGAATACAAGATGTATCCTATACTGAAAAGCAGCCTTTGAGTGTGAGACTATTTTTTCAGAAGGGAAGCTTAAATAATGCCTCTACATTTCTCTCAGAATACTTCAAAGGATTAAAGGATAGTTGGCTCCTCTCGTCAAGTGGAACATCTAAAATGTCTAAATGCAGACTTTTAAAGAAGTTTGAAATAGAGGAAACGAGTACCTTTGTACTTAAATTATTTCTGTGATCCAGAGGAGAAATGCCTTCAGGATCTTTCAAACAAACCAATAATGCCTAGGTTTTGTTTTGGTTTTTTTTGAGAGTAGGTAAAATCTGCTCAAATTTTGTCAATCTAAATACAGTGGTTGTGATTAGAACTCAGGCATCAAACCTGAGATGGGCTAAAGTCAGCCAACCCAGTTGAATACCATTTCCCATTAAAAAAAATCTTGAGTGCTTTTCCTATTAGTGCCCTACTTTTATCCTAATTCACTTTTGATATTAGGTGTCTTAGGATATAGTGAAAGTGTCTGTAGCAATTATGCATGAGAGGCATAAAGATCAATTTGTAATTTTATCACTAGATGCTGAAAAAGCCTTTGACAAAATACATAAACAGTATATGTTTGGAATATACTTGTACTAGACTTGGATCTCCTTTGGAATTTATAAAATAGATTAAGATATCATAAGAGTTGCCCACATCTAAAGTAAAGGTTAATGTATGTTTTCTCCTACTTTTCCACTATATAGATGAACTAGACAAGGATGTCCACTTTCACCCTTGCTTTTTAACATTTACGTGGAACCCTTGGCTTGTGCTATAAGACATCACAGGGAGATCTACACAGTAGTACACAGCTCAGTTGAACACAAAGTGCTTTTATTTGCAGATACCTTCTTTTGTTTATTTCTAAACCTCACACTACTATTCCAGTGTTGATGCAAATGATAGATGCCTTTAGTAAAACAGCAGGTTACTCTATTAACTGGTCCAAATCAGAATTGATGCCAATAGGTGAAAATTTGGATACCCATTCATTTAAGGAATATCAATTCTGTATTTGTACCGAATCTATTAAATATTTAGGTATACATATACCAAAGGATATAACTCAGTTAGCAACATGTAATATAAATAAAGTATATAGGTTTCTTCAGATATTGATAGATGGGAATCATTAAACCTCACCCTTTGGAGAAAGTGAACACTCTCAAAATGAACATTTTCCCCAGATTAATTTATATTGTGAGAGGAATTCCAGTTTTTATATCTGGAAAATATTTTCAGAAAATAAATTCTTTGTTTAGAAAATTTCTATGGGGTTCTTCAATTCCAAGAATATCTTTACAGAAAATGCAATTATCAACTAACGAAGGAAGATTCGGTCTTCTGAATCTGGAGCCATATAATCATGCTTACCTATTGTCAAGTATTAAATACTAGAAGCTTACAAGTAGTGTTAATTTTCCGATTTGGGCAATTTTGGAATACAAATATATAACATCTTTGGTCGGATGGACAGTATTAGGATCTAAATATACTAAAACTCTAATATCTCTGGAAACAATTTTGTCAGAAAGCTATGGAATGTCTAATAAAAAAAGATTTGACCCTTTTTCCCATGCCAAATTGACTTTATGGGGAAACCCAACTTTAAAAATTGGGAAAAAGATGGTAATATGGAAAAATTGGATAGAAGCGGGGATATTGACTTTGGACCAACTGATAGATGATGAAGATGATTTTTTAACATATTCTGACTTAAGAAATAAATATCTATCAGATGTAACCCAATAGCAATATTTACAGCTATAACATTTGTTAACAACATTGTTTGGACCAGCAGCATTTTCAGCTTCTGAGACACCTCAGATATTGGAACAACTTGTTAAATCCTTTAAAAACTAAAAAATCTACTATTCATTTTTATAGATATTTGTTATCAATAAATCAATTTAATATGCAGATGTTAAGGGATGAGTGGAATAAAGTATTAGAGGTTTCTATATTGCCTAGACAATGGGAGAGTGTCTTAACTTCTATAGCAAGAGCGTCAATGGACCTTAAACTATGACTTATACAACAAAAAATAATATTTAAAATTTATTGGACTCCACTACATCTGTATAGAAAAGGATTGTCAAAAACAGCATTTTGTTGGAGATGTAATAAGGACAATGCCTCTTTAAAGCATAGGTTTCTACAATGTCCTATACTTACCAAGTTTTGGGAGAAAATAGTGGACTATATAAACATGACTGTGCAACAAAAGCTAAAATTTTCAGAGGATAATATTCTTTTGAACTATATACCTAGTACATGGAATTTGACATCTGGACAACATAAATGGATTCGCCATGCCCTTACTATGGCCAAAAGGGTGATATTGCAGCATTGAAAAGACAGATGTATGGCTCCATTTATTCAATAGATTGAAGACCTGATTGCGCTTACCACTTATGAGAGGATTGCCTATATACATAGACTTTGTATGGACAAGTATAATGAAGTACGGGACTCATTTATAAAAAATACAGTAGGTTTTTAAAAAAAACACGATAGTCATATAAATCTATTAGAAATATATAAGTACTTGAATATTTGTATTAGATAAGTCTATATAGAATTGAAATTGTTTATTATAATATGTTAACATTTTTCTCTTGTATTTTTTCCACTTTCTGTTAAACCATGTTTTTTTTTCATTTTGTAATCAAAAATTAAAAAAAAATTAAAAAGATGCATGAGAGGCAATGTATCACTTGTAATAATTAGACACTATTCCAAGACTTCAAGAGTGCCTTTAAAAGTATTGTTTCTCACTCAACTAAGTCATCTTGAACAAAGTCAAAGATATGAAAGATGAAAGAAGGATACCAAGTTAATTACATAATGGGATGAAAAAACATACAGCCTACAAATATAAGGAAGTGCCATACTGACATACTCAGTTATTATGAGAGCAAGTGGGCAATTCTGAAATTATGCCACAAAATTTGGTCAAATGCCTGATTTTTAGCCCTGGCCCCTCTGAGAAAGAAGACTGGGTGGTTTAGGGTGGCAATGAGAAAGGTTTGCCCCATGCTCCTATTCCCCCCTTTTATTTACCACCAAAAACCCAAAAACAAAACAGAAGCAAACAAAAACCCAACACAAAAAGAAATCAGACAAAAAAAGATTAGAAATAGCAGGGCATATGCAAGGCCAAACAACAAGGTCCCTATTCTTTAAACACTTCAACATAATCGAAAATACAAAGTTCAAAGATTTTCAACTGAAGGCAGCTGAGTCTTTTGACTAGACAATCAGAATGGGAAAGTGCTTTAAAGGAAAAAAAAAAAGTGTAGCTGTTGAACAGAGCACTTGCAAGGTCCAAGGCTTTCAATTGACAATTTCAATATTTTGTGCAGCAGAGTTTCCATTTGCCTGATTTGTAAGCTCAATAAGATGACATTCATGAACTAGCAGAAAAAGTCATTGCTACAAAAACGGTATCAACCACTTGCTTAGACAGAAAACAACATGGATATTGCAGAAAGCAAAATAGTTCTTTCACAAGTCAATTTTCTTTTTTAGTACTGCCTGATCCAACTTTGAATTGAAGAGAAAAATGAATGACCTTGGAGTAATAATGGAGATAACAGTCTTTATAGGTATGATTCTAAGTGCAATTGTTTGAACCTCAAATCCAATATGATCAATGGAATTACTATTCTGACTAAGATGCTGATAACATTGCTAATAATCATTTAGTCCATGCAAATAATCCATACTATCTGTCACATATATATTGTTTTGAATGCCATTACTGTAGTTTTGTACATCCTTTTATTGGATCTTCCAGGGCAACAAACTTTGCTAAAGAGCCATTTTAAGGGATGGAGTGGGAATAAGATGATTCGCAAAAGCTTCTTGCAACATACTTCAT
Organism: Python bivittatus; assembly: GCF_059951505.1. NCBI lineage: Eukaryota > Metazoa > Chordata > Lepidosauria > Squamata > Pythonidae > Python > Python bivittatus. Next base: position 39,913,837 of record NW_028277098.1, read on the forward strand.
GTTACTCTTAGCTCAGTATTTCTGTTTATGTATCTTGGTTATCAACTTTGAGAGCCTTATTTAATTTAAGGCCACCATGTGAGTATGGGGCTCAATTTGTTCAATTACTTACATGCTGCTGATATTTGTACTGCAATTTGATACTGTACTGCAGCTAAAGTGAATATCGTTCAGCTCCCAAAAACCCATAGACATAACTAAGCATAAGAATTTATCTAGAATTCATGAAATAACTTGGTGGTTTGCCCTCTTTTCCTTGCTATGTCTGGAAGAATATAATGCTTCCAAAAAAAACATGGTTGCAGTTGCAATAGTCGATATATGGATCTATATGCATACAAGGAATGGTGGTAAATTGAGTCAATCAGTTATTAACATCAACATAATTTTTGTAGCGTACAACTTCTCTTAGACAACCTCTTCTTAGTCCTGCTACTTGAAAGAGTTTTAATAATAGACTTCCCTGAACTATACAGCTGCATTTGTTAGAGCTAACAAAATCACTAGGATTGGAGTTAAGTAACATATTCTCTGACATAGTATTGCATACTAAAAAAATTCATATACTATAAAGATAAAAAATATAAAACACATTTATTACAACAGGCTAATTTTCTAAATTTGTTCTGAGTTCCTAATTATACAGTCTGTTCTACAATCATGTAATATTTATATGGACATACAAATATAAAAAACATACATAAACAACACTTTTGTTTTTTAAAAAAACCAAACATTCATCAAAATTATACTCTATCTTATAAAGGAATTCTATATATGTCTATTCTGTAAAACTCATTATGTTCAATGGGGCTTACATTCAGAGGTATGTGGATGCAGTACTATATGGTATAAACTATTTTCATACTGAACTTGTAAAAGATAGATATAACTTATTTCCATTATCTGCACTGATAAATACAGTAAGATCCATGTAGAACATTACTGAAAGGATAATTGAAAAAAAAATAGTATTTGATCCATTTGATTGTAATGACAATTATTGGATTTTCTAGCAACTCTTTTTAAACTGTATCTTTATCCAATCAGTGTAGAGCATAGAAAGCACCATGATATGACTTTTACCTCATATTTACAAAATTAAGTGGTATTAGATCCTGTCTTTTATTTTTATTTAGTAACCCAACATTCCCTATTCTTTATTTAAATATGTACAGTAAAGAATATTTTCATCCTAAAAGGCTCCAAAATTGAATAAGCTGTATAAAAGTTGTATTATACAACCACAAATGTTAATAATTGTAATTGTCCACTATTTCTGAGCTGTTCTCAAATGTCTGTTATACCTAACTAAACTGGTGGCCTTAAAATACATTGGGATACAATTTCTATCATTTGCAGGTAGCCAGTCCAATATATATGAAGGGTACCCGGCTGGAGAAGGATGTGTTAAACTGCATCATTCATTCATGTAGCTTATGTTTTGAATAATTATAATTATTCAAATTACCAAAGCCAATTCCAATCATTATATGAACATTAAATAAATTTACTTTCTCTTGGCTGATACACCTTCCAAGCTTTTGGTCTGCAATCAGATAAGAAATTGAACTTATGTTCATATAAATAGGTAAAAGTCAAATATTTAAAACATCCACAGAATATATTAGTTTATAGCATCACAGATACCATTTAAACAACAACAAAAACTGAAATTAAGAATAAAACATACATTGATATAATACTGCTTGCTTATGTCTTTTTGTTTGATCTCTCATATTGGCAGATTTTTTAAAAAAAGAAGTCTGCTGATGGGTTGCTTGTGTAGATGTAGTTCAAAATAGTATCCTTTAGATTCAATATGCAATGGTAATTTATGCCAAAGTTCAAAGTAATAGGTTACATTTGATGAAACTCACAATTTTAAAAATAACTATACTGAGAGGGCTGCAGATGCTTATTGATGCATGGCAGAGAAAACTATACTACTTTCTTTTTAATTTAAAGCATATAAAAGAAAATAGCTTTACAATGTTGTAGTGCTCAGCAGCTGTAATCTGGAAAGAAATTAAAGATAGCTTAAAGAGACCAGCTTAAAAACTGGCCATGATGCTTGCAGCTGTGATTTCTTTTTATTTCAGGATGAAAATATAATGTTGGTATCAAAACCAATCAATTCAGCAAATTCCAAAATGAAAAATAATGCAAAAAAATCTTTCTGCCGACTATCTGAACTGTTATATCAAAAACAAAGCAACCTGCCTGTTGTATCATCTTACAAAAATCCTGGTATTTTCATGTTGAGTAAAACAGTCCTTAGATTGTTGACTTTCCATTCTGTCTCTTGTATGTATTCAAAATCTGTCAATTCAATGCTACTGAATATTGAAGTTAAATGGAAAATTAGGGTAATAACCATATGAAATGTTAAAAATCAATGAAAAATAAAATGTTAACAATCAAAAGAAAAAAAGATAATTCAAATGATTCTGGGCTGAACTATATTCCTTTAAATTGCATAAAAACAGATGTGTGCTAAAGGCTCAGCTCTTGTTTTTGTTAAATGAGTTAGGCTGATTTTGGGTAGTGCATCCATGCAAACAATGTTGACAAATAATATCTATAATTACAATTGAAAACCTCTATGAAGACACTTAAGACCACTTTGTTCTTTTCTAAAATATGTTTTTACTAACAATTTACTGAAATAATTAATAAACCAATTATATGCAGATTTAAATATATCTGAAAATGTAGTTTACCCATGCTATAGGAACCCCCCTAATTAATTCAATGTTATTTTTTACAAATATAATGTTCATATATTTATATTTTATTGATATTGCAAATGGTTCTGAATGTTATTAGCAAACTGTAGTGAAAATAGACTGATTTTAAATGAAATACTTCCATAGCTTGGGTATTTTAAAAGATGTTCTCATATATTTCCATTGCCCAAATGTTGTGCAGACCAAAACATCAAATTGTTTTTGAAATCTGACTGAATGTGTATTTTATAGATGTATTTATAGCTCTCTGTGAGTAACAAAATCAGAAATTTTGTATGAATCAGACTATGAATCAGTCAATACTCCACATAATTATGTGTACTGTGATGTAAAAAGCACTACTTACAATAATAAGCATTAATAATTATTTTTTAAAAATGAATTACTAACATAGTTTCTTGAGCATATTTATCACAAACCACTGGATTTGATCATCATGCCTCACACTGTATCTTAATAAGCATAGCAATTTAAATTGCTTTTAAAATGATCATATAAACAACAAATTTCTATGGGCCAAAAGAGACTGTTGTCATAAAATAAATCTTTACGCTTGTCTCAAATCATTCAACTCTGTGTGGACAATTTTAGATTCTGGAATAACAAATCAAGAAAACTTTACAGAAGTAACTCTGCCCAGAACTTACAAATCCATGTATGTGGCTTTGGGATACTCTGATTCGGCATGCAAAACTTCTACGTTCCAAGTAACTGTCCATATCTGCTTCCCACTTTGATTGCCACATGCACAGATAAGCAACATAGCAAGCTCAGAAAGCATATCTAATTGAAATCTACAATCAGGTAAGCTGAAGTTGAAATCTGCAATTTCAATAAACAATTAATTTGCAATCAATATAAAAAATGTATCTCAGAATAATATCACAGACAGAACAGGCAAAGATAGCCCACCTATGTATTGTCGAAGGCTTTCACGGCTGGAATACGATGGCTGATGTGGGTCTTCCGGGCTGTGTGGCCGTGTTCTGGAAGTTTGGGTTCCTAACGTTAGGAACCAAAACTTCCAGAACACGGCCACACAGCCCGGAAGACCCACATCAGCCATAGCCCACCTATGTTTGGACCTCTACTTGTAGCCACCTGGATACCTGTAGAAGGATCACAAGATGGTGAAACCTATCCTATATTTAACTCAGAATATGATCTGAAGCATACTGCCACTGAACACAGGGATGTATTTCTAGATCCTAACAACCATATGAGTCCTATTTTCTATGATGTTTTATACTTAAATGATATATAATGTATCAAAAAACATGTCATGTATTAATCACTGAATGGCCTTTATCACTTTTTGAAAAGGTGGCAAGTTGGGAGCCCTACATACCTCAGGGAGCATGCTATTCCACAGTGTGGAAGTAGTGACTGCGAAGGATCATCTCCAAGACCCCACTCTCAGCATCCCCTCTCAGGTGAAACACAGCGGATAGGCAGTATCTACTTAGAAATAGTCCTGTAAGCATGCTTGTTTGTACAACATATTCCTATGTTTAGACCTTCATAAACAGATCTATTCATACTGATTTTTATTAAGTGTTTCTGGCAAGGATCTTTTTCATAAGTTAAAGAATACTGTTACAAATGGGTAATAGCTCATTCCATTTTATTTTTTCTTGTATTAAAAGAAATCTGGCATTAACATTGTACATGCTGAATTCAGATTATAGATTCGGTTATGGTATTTTGTAATTCTTGGAGTTTTCTACCACGGGAACTTCTGGACAGTGGAGAGAAGCATTTGAAAAGCCTTGGAAGTTTGACTGAACCTTTGCTAACAATAGAATGCATCAGATCCAGGCCATATTGCTGACACAGCCTCATCACTGCTCAAAGAAACTGTGGGAAATGTCAGATTTACAGTCCTATGGGTAATGGGTGGAAGGTTGGTTTTCCCCCTCTTCAACAAGGCTCTGTCAAAACTGAACTTCTAGAAAGTTTTTGGCTATATCCCAGCAAAGCAGAAGGAAGCTGTATTCCACACTTCCCCAGGGGCCCAATGAAAATACACAGCCTCTGGGCTTTTTTCAATTTGGTTTTTCAGATTGCTAAACCAGTGAAAAAAAGAGAGATCCTGGCTGCTAGGACATCACATGCTTAGGGTCACCTGCTGCTCAGGGGTTCTCCTGCCAGTTGTTGATATAATAAGCACCCCTTATACTTTAATTACAATTCACAGTGTGCAAACTCTGCAATCTGTTTTTAAGCCTTACTGTTATTTTTAAACAAGTCTTTACTACTTTAGCTCAAGAAAAAAAACCCAAGAAAGTAATTTTATTTATTTACACACACACAAACACAGATTCAGAAGTAAGCAACATGAAGTAAAACATGAAGTAAAACATGAACATAAGTACACACAGGACTGCCATACATACTTAATACGTGTGGAAAACTCTCTAGTGAGTGACCCTCATTGTCAATAACAACCTGGAGCCTCACTTCCTGACTTGTGCCCTCTGAAAATGCTACTGTGGCAAATTCCAGGAACTGCAGGCCAACACAGCTGGCAGATTGGCCAAGGGTGATGAGGAATCTAAAGTGAAAACAGGTAAGAGTTTCAAACTCTTAACCACTCATTTGGCAGTACCAGGTGAGAGAAGACTTTATTTATAGGGTAAATAATTGTTGCAAAAAGCCTCTCAAGATCCTCTCTTCACAATTCTAATTCTATTTTTGCGAGTTCAAAAGTACTAGACATATGTTATAGGCATAGGCTGCAAGACAGGTCATCTTTCTTTGGTCATATGCTCAGAATGCAACCTGACTAGGAAGAAAATGGGGGTTCTATAATCTTTTTCAAGACATCACAGTGTGTGAGTCCCCTACCTAATTTGCCACCTTAATTTTTCCATGCTTGACACCTGATCCATTGTGCTGTAACAACAGTATCCACAGAACCCTGCAAAACTCAAAGAAGCTGTTCTGTTCTTTGGTGCTTCCTTTTCCTCATAAACTTCACTCTACCCTCCTAAGTTGGAATTTCTATGCTTCATCTCCTACTCCCTAGTGCCCAATGAATACTGAATGGACTTCAGTGACCCACTAGCATTTTTTATTTCGGGAAGAGACTTGAAGTTCCAGTTTTAGATACTGTACCTTTTTAGATCCCAATGCCTTATATCAGAATAAACAGGGAAGCCAATATTCTCCACCCCAACCTTTCTGCCATCTGAACAGATTTGAGAGAAAGTGGATGTCAGATAAATCTCTGCCATCCCTATGCTCTTGTAGTGTTAGGTGAACCTCACCTCTGCTATCCATAAACACCTCACCTGCTCTTTGAACATGTAAGAAAGAATATGTATGGACATAGCAACAGCTATTACATTGTGGACACTGGTATCCATATTAATTTTTTAAAACACAGCTAAAAACTGCAAAAATGCTGCTTTCATCACTAGAGTTTGTTGGTTTAAAATGCCCTCTCCCCCTCAGATGCAGTCTCAACAGAATGGCAAAATGTACATCTCATAATTTTAATCCTTACTCTTAAATTCCCCAAAGTTGCAGGCAGAAATGCGAAGGTATTCTGATAGCTGCCATAATTCAGTTATATAATTCATCTTTAATATTACAACTAAATGGCTTGTATATAAAGCTAAGACTATAAATGGGTGCTTTTCAATCTCAAAACCCATATTCATGTTCAAGAGGCCAAGACCAACTTTTGCTGACATCTGACTTGCTGTCTTTCTTATAGACTAAAATATGGCAAAATATTCTTTTCCTCAATACTGTTAAAACAAACTACCACTTTCACTTCATATGGACATTATTTGGATGTTTACATGTTCTCATCTTTGCAAGTAGCAGCTGAATTAACAATGTGGAAATTCCTCTTCAGCTACCACATAATCCTGGAAAAAGATGTGGCTGATTTCAAGAACTGCAGGCAGCATACATCTGCACCCTGAGCTCTCAGAAGCACCTCTATGGAATTTAATCTGGAGCACAGCACAGCCCTATTACAGAATCCTTTCGCTCAGGGCTGTGAAGATCTAAGGCTTCTTAGCCATCACAGCAAAGGTACAGAACCTGCTTCACCACAGCAATTTTTAGGAATCCAGAAAGTAGCCTGTTAAATTTTAGACTTTAAAAGACAAAAGTAAAAAAAGGGAAGCCATTTATACTTGTAAAACCAAGCCACAGTTACAGTGAAAAACTCTCATATTATTTTTAACATTTTCAGGAGAGTAATTGATTTTCCCTAACCTTTCAAGAATCAAAAAGTAGGTGGCTAGTAAAGGACTTCATCTGTACAAACATTCCATCTGTGATCTGTCATATTTTTATGTGCAGTCATTTACTTGCAGATTAGTATGTCTGTGGCACATTTACCTAGTATATCAATTATTTCCATGCTAATGTGGCACAAAAATGGGAGAATACACATGGTAACTCCATTTGAGTATGTTGGGGATGCATGTAGTAGCAAGACAGACAGGTCTTTTAACTCTAACATACTTTATATCTCTTTTGCCAGCAAAATAGTAATTACCACTGTCCAAATAGAGTAATTCAGGGAAGTGCTCATACAGTAGTAATAATAGTAGCAGTAGCAGCAGTTATATCAGTTGCTATCTGAAAAATTAACAGCAAGCTGCAAAAGGAAAGAAAACCCAAACACACTGATACCTAACAACTTTTCTGTCAGTGCCAGCGTACTCTGCACAACATATTTGGTTAAAACCATTCCCTATCCAAAAGGAAATGAAACCAAAGGATAAGGTATTAAAAGGAGACTTTTGAAGTAAAAAACAATGATCTATGAAAAGTGCAACCCCCCCCCCCCGCACACACAACTGTTTAAACACAAAACTGAGAAAATGAAAGTGAAAATAGAAGTTAGGTACAGTTATCATGCAGCCTTGCACATGCTAACAGAAATGCATATACTTATCACTATTTTATTTAGCTTCCAACTACTTTTCTCAAGTCCTGAATATCATCTCTCTACTGCTACCAACTGAAGCAGGATCATAATGCAAATCATGAACAGTTGTTTTCAGCTATCAAGGCCAAGAAAAGAAGAGCCAGTCTGTTGATTCGAAAAAGAAGAGGGAAAAATCCTAGAATATGTGGAGCAGATGAATATAGAAGGCTTGATTCTACGTTGCTAGGCAAACTTTCTACTTATACGTAGGACTTCTTTCAGGTGTGCAGTAAACCAACTTAGCCAGCCATGGGATATCTGTGAAGCTTCTGGTGTAAACATATTCCTAAATATGGAGACTCTAGATTCATTGCTGTGCCTAGTGTGAAGCCACACGGTAAATTCTAGCTATACCAATTCCCAACGCTCAAGAAAGAGATCCTGTGTGCTGACATCAAGATTAACAATGGAGTCCTTTGCAACCCCCCAACTGTGTATTAAGTCAGCAATGCTAGGCTTCAATATCAGAATCAAGTTTCAACCCAGATGGACCTGAACATACCAACTATGCCAAATTCATTACATGTTTAAAGGGTAACTTTGATGATCCAGCCAAGCAAGTGACTGACAGCCATAAATTCTGTCACTTGTGGCAGAGTAAGAGTTTGGTGTAGGAAACTCTTTTTGTTGACTTTCAGTTATTAGCTCAGGTAGAATGAAAGGGGCTCAACAGAGCAACCTAAGAGGGACCAGCGTGCAAAATAAATCCATTTCTCAGAGATTTCCAGGGACATTTGTCTGCATTAATCCAGGTCTTGAGCATCAACAGGAGACTAAAGGAATCATGGCACAGAGGGACATAAAAGGAAGACTCCTGTGTTCTCTTTTGTTCATTTTCTGTTCCTCTACCTGCATATCAGACACTCTGGAAGTGGATGCAACAAGAAACGGGCAGAGTTCTGCTATTTACAGTAAAGGGAAAAATTGTGAAATTCACAAGCTGTCTTTATGTTGCGGTGAACATGTATATTTCACACTGGACTGCCCTACTAAAACCATCTATTCTGAAGCAAATAACAATAGTATTAATAATTATGTAATTAGCTGATGGAACAAAATTGCTCTGACTGACTATAATCAATGTTGTGACAGAGTAGCCATTATGAGCCATTGGCATCTGTGCAAAAATGGTACTTCCTAAGTTTCATGAATGTGGTATAATCACAAAATCAAAAAAGTTTTTGAAAATGCTGTTAAAATTTTATGGGATTTTTGCATACAAATTGATCGCCACCTAGAACACAACAGATCAAATGTAACAATAATTGAAAAGAAAATAATATTTTTTGGTGTGGATGTGGCAATACCTAGGGACAGCAGAATTCAGGAAAAAGGGGAAAAATTACAAAATATAGAGATCTAACTATCAAAATGGAAAGATTATGAAAAAGATCTTGCAAAGTCAACTCTATACTTATTGGTCCATTAGGCAGAATAACAAACGGATTAAACAAATTTTTATAAGAAAGAAATATTTTGGCTATATCAACCACCATTTCATCAACTACTGTTCTTGAGAATGGGGAAATTTGTGTCACCATGACTCACTCAATGTTCCTACCTTGAGCAAAAAAGTCTTATGGCTCTGCCATGACACTTTAGCAGATGGACACTTTAGATTATTTCAAACAACTATCCCCTTTTCCATGACATAAGGTGCCTTCCATTAGATAGAGCATATATCAAGGCAAGGTTACCATGCCAAACTCACCAACCAGTGACTGAATTGTTCTAGAATACTTCAAAGCCCATTTTTACTATATTGAAAATATCTAACCATAATCTTTGTTTCCCTTATGAATTTAATAAGATTCTTATTAAAATGTATGTTAATATTTATCACTGTATCCACAGGGTTTATTTGAAGTATTTGTTTTTAGACTTCTTATCCTGCCTTTATTATTTTTATAAATAACTCAAGGCGGTGAACATACTTAATACTCCTTCCTCCTCCTGTTTTCCCCACAACAACAAGCCTGTGAGGTGGGTTGGGCTGAGAGAGAATGACTGGCCCAAAGTCATCCAGCCAGTTTTCATGCCTAAGGCAGGAGGAGTAGAAGTCACCGTCTCCTGCTTTCTAGCCTGGTGCCTCAACCACTAGACCAAACTGGCTCTTTTAAAGTTTCATTCTGTCCAGTTTAGCAGCTGAACCACACAACATACCCAAAGACAGTTCTATCAGGAAATGTTTTGTTTTCTGAGGTGTTCTAATTCATGTAATTATTTCACATCAACTGCTAATTCAGTGAAACAAATATATTTCCATCCCTACAGCTACAAAAATAGATCATAGGACCTCAGAGTTGATGATAACTGTCTGCTGGAATGGGATAAAGTCAACTTACAGGTGTTCAGATTGGACTGTATGTATTTTACATTGCAATGCTTCTTTTAAACTTAAACATTCTAAAAATTTGGAATGTAAACAAATTGGAATATAAACTCATAGAACTCAGTCTTAGGAAGCCCACTGAGTTCAGTAAGCTTACTTCTAAGTAAGCATTAATAATATTGTAGCCTGCTAAATAAATACACCTTCTCTCCTTTAGGGCCCAAATACTGAAAGCTTTGCTGGATTTCACTCATGGTGCAGCCATTGCTGGTAAAGTAGGACAGATAAAAGGCCCACAAGATTTTCACATGCAAAAATCTGCTTCTTCAAGAATGCAGGGAAGAGAAAATATCTGTACCCTGTAAACTTTGGCCAACTTTAATGGATATAATTTAAAGACAAAAGAACTTTTACAAATATTTTTTAATTAATCAGATGCACTATCTTGATGAAATTTTCTTTCACTTTCCTTTCTTAATTCCTTTATCTATTGTGTAATTCTATGAAGATTTCATGTACAATTATTTTATTACTTGTTATGCTGGAAAAATATATATCTGAATGGCTCTATTATCAGGATAATCAGCCTTCTGGTGAACAGAAAGAAACTTTCCAACAGCCATTCACTAAGTCTGTTGTACTGTCTTAGATTCTATGGTTTGTCACACTGAAGATGAAAAAAGCCTTTACTTTTTCTTTTCACTGTTTCCATTTTCAATAGGTTTTTTTTAAAAAAAGTAGCTTCCACTGTATTTATACTCCTTAAAATGAACAACTTCCAGCAAATGAAATCCTTTCTTAAAGGAATCACAATTAAATGTGGCATTTAACAAGATTCTTCAGGATTCCGAACGTTCAAAAAATATTATATATGCTCCTTTTCCTTCAGTGATAAAAATGATAATTATAAACCAAACTTACCAACTTCAATTAAAACTACTCTGATTATATTATTTTGAGCAAGCTAAATATTGGATACATACATACATACATAAAGCTTCTCAATATATTTTTAACATACCAGAATGGACAGCTACCATAGAATCCTTAAAATATCTACACAATTTTGTTCATTAAAAACATGCTGCATAGACTACTGTCAAAAGTTCAACACCCACTAAGTTCAGAGTCCGACAAATGTACAAAGTCTGCAAGTCTTAAAATAAATATTGTAACTAATAAAATCATTTATAAAGATCTCAAAGTTCAAAGAGGAAATAGAGATCTTTTAAATTCTGCTCTTCTGCCAGTGAAGAGAAGAAAATTGAACAGAAAATAACTTGATAAAATCCAAAATGCAGCAAGTTCTCTCTTAAAGAGAACTGATTCCAGCTTCTTTGAAATCTGGCATCCAGTAAATTTGTTGGATTGCAATTCCCATAATTACCAAACACTGTGCCTTAAATAATCTACCCAGTTCCATGACGTTTAATGCTAAATGATGCAGTACCATTAGTTCAGGTAGGAAGCTGTTTTTGAAAATGTAAAACTACAAATATTTATGTTCTTCCCTTCTATTGGTCCAAGGGCATTACTATGCATTACTTTAATTGTAACAAAAGACACAATGATCAAATTTTATTAAAAACCTCTAATCAAGTAGGAGGAGATTTTATAAAGTGGGAAAGATTCCTATTTTTTCTCACCACAATCCTGAAGAATTCCTCCTTCAACGAATTGTTTTGTTTTGCTTTTATTCTTACTGTATGCTGTGAAGAAGGAATAAAGGAATGTTAAACCAAGGTATTTTCATAACTGTTTCATATTCTTCAACTACAACTTCACCGATATGAATGATGGCCATCACTGGCTAACATCATACAAAGCCATGTTTTTGTTAATGAGGAACAGGCCATAATTATTGGGTTAATACTTCACACTAATCCATAAGTAAGGCTTTACAAGCCACAATGAATGACTTCAGGTAGCACAAGAACTCCTGTCAGAATCTACTCACAAACTCTGTAGAGCTTCTGCAAACAGAAAGATCATTTTTTTGCAATTTTGGATACACTGCAGTTGAACAAGCATAAATCAGCTCAGTGTAAATATAGATGACAGCATGAGAACACAGAGGTCTGGAGCAGGGCAAAGAGCTTGGGTGGAAGTGCCCTTAAGGCTTAGTGCAATATGTGAACTTGGCTACTACCTCCACTAAAACAGAAATAGCTTCAGTGGCATCATGAAATACATATGTATGCTTGTGCATATATAAATGTAACATCCAAGCAATCTGGCTCATAATTCTGAAGTTCTAGGGTGTAACCTCCTTGTTTTTAAAGCTTCAGTTCCAAAAGTATTTCCTGGTCCCCTCAAACACATGCCAGCATCACCAACAGAAGTCACAGACAGCAAACCAGTTAGTTCACAGTTTATTTAAATCAAAGGTATAGCGTGGTATCATTAAGCCTAGCTCAGAAGACATGTATGTCTATATTTGATGCAGTCTGTTTATTCTGAATAGTCTTAAAAGAAATGTACTAAACCCAACATTGCATTATTACTGAGAAGATAATGTGCTGCCTTTGAAACTGACATAATTTGAGAAACTCCTTTGTTCTGTATTATTTAAAATTGTCTTTTTACACTGAAAATGTACTATTATTTGGATTAAACTTTCACATTTGAGCACGCTCCATGGTTAAAAATCACTAGGCCTACAATAGTCTGGCAGAGGCTCTGGGAGAGTTCGTCACACTCTCTCACCTATGCTGGCAAACCCAGAGCTTTGGCTGTGAAGAAAACCACAATGTGGGAAGGAAAGCCTACAAAAGAATGAAAACAGAAAGTGTCTAAAGCCTTGGCAAAAGGACACTAAATAAAATAGAGAGCAGTGACTCATTCTGGCAGGGAATCCACCTCAACCCCTTCAAAGGTTTTGGCAAGAGTCCTCGGAGGAGACCCTCAGCTTTTGCCAAGCCACAAACACCACAATTATTATCGCAGCAGTCATCAACAAAACAGATTTTGTAAACTGACTTGCTGGCACGTAGGTTAAAGAAGCTATTAAAAGAAATAACAGCTGTTTGGGTGACCCTGCACTGAAACTCACTTTACAGAAAGTATGTGATTCATGTGACAAACAGACACACACAATGTACTAAATACATACATGCCAAAAAATATTCTTTCTACCAAGCTATCTTAAAACTAAGGAAGCAGATACCCATAATAAACATAGTGTTAACTTTTCTAAACTGGTTAGTTATATCAAAGTAAAACTGGCATGTTTATTCTTGCAGACTAGAGTCTGAGACTAGGTTCACATACTGCCTTAACCCATAGTTTGCTTAACTGTGATTTACTGAATAAAGCTGAGATATGGAAGCAATATATTGAAACATAAAGGATGATCTGCTACAATGGCTATGTTTGCATAAACCATTTATTCAAAATCAAACTACTTGATGGCTTAGTGCAATAACTGAATGCTTTCCTGAGTTCAGTGACCATATACACATCCTATCTTTAACAATTATGTTGGAGAAGGACTTCCAGCAAGTCAACTTGTCATTCATGTGCAAGACTTAATATATACGAATCCTTTCTGCATTTGACTACACAATGGTCTTGGGCTTTAGATACTGGACTGAGTTTAACTGATCTGAAATATGGTTATTAATGCTGGTTGTGAGCCTGTTTCATTCTGTCTCTTTGCTAATTGCCTTCTGCCACCTGTGGGCTAGATCTGACTTCTTCAGACAACTAGAAGTGGGATGAATGGTTGGATCCTTTGAAAGAGGGGGTTGTACCCTTTGCCTTGAAGGAAACAGTGATACATTCCCACCTGGAGAGGTCAGCCCTTGATCTAACAGTGTTCTGTCCACTCCCCAACTTTCCCTTTTAAGGAAAGGTGTTGGGAGAATCTAGTGGGACTAGTTGCAAAGAACTCTGGATGAAGTGCAGCATCATCAAGACTCCTTTCAGTTGGTATCAGACTCAAATGCTAGATAGAAACCACATTGGTTGTTCTCAAGAATGATCTTGTTGAGACTTGGATGGTGGGGCTCTAGCTTTCCTAATCCTAGTAGATCTCTCAGCAACATTTCATACCATCAACTATGGCATATTCGTGGTCTAGGAGGGTTAAAAAGGTTAGAACCTGAGATAACTCTTTTGTAGTAATTCCACTTCTTTCCAAGTGGGAAGGACAAGGCAACAGTTATGGGGGAAGAAGTGGCTGAGCCCTTAGCCACTCCTATATGGAGTACCACAGAGCTCTGTTACTTAAGATCTATATGAAACATGGGGTGGGGTGGGGGGAGAGGATAATCTACTAGAGATAATGTATGCTGATTATATTCAATTATATATCTCTATCCTGGGCTGGACAGGAGATCCAGTGGATGACTTCATCTGATATCTAGAGGCGATGGATGGCATGAAACAAACTGAGTTTGAAATCCAGCAAGACAGCATTGTTGGTCCATTGTTTGGTTTGGATCGGGTCATACTTCCCTTGAAAAAACAGGTCTTATTTGTTTATCACAGTTTTAAGCTATCTCACTGAACAACCAAATGTAGTTTACAACAAAATGGATTCACAAAATAAAAACATCTCATATGAATGTAATATCTTCTGTGATAATTCATCCCACTACTTGGGAATCCCCCTGTATTCATGGCTCCAACTGAAGCAACAGCCAGAGTCTATGGTCAGGAGAACTTTGCTCAGTTCAGCTGATATACCAGTTGTGGCCCTTTCTGCAGTAAGAGGCCCTAGTGACAGTCTTTACCTTAAAAATGAATAACAGGCAGTCCTCAGTTAATGACCACTCATTCAGGGACTGTTTTAACTTACGATGGCACTGAATAAGTAGTACTTATGACCAGTCCTTGAAGTTGCAGCTGTTGCAATATCCCCACAGTCACATGATCACAATCCAAGCACTCAGCAACCAGCCCAGGTTTACGACCATCACAGCGTCCTGTGGTCATGTGATTGTGATTTACGACCTTCCCTGCCGGCTTCCCACAAGCAAAGTCAATGGGAAGATAGCAGGAAGTCAGAAGTGATGGTCATCTAAGATCCTCATAATGACCTGCGGTGATTTGCTTAATGACAGAAACCAGGGATTGCCAGAACTGCTGTTGCTAAGCGGCACAATCGTGTGACATCGCATTTTATGACTACATCACTCAGTGATGGAAGTTCTGGTCCCAATTACTGTCATTAAGCAAGGACTAATGTACTGCAACACTAGCCAGAAACTTCATAGAACTTGACATGAATTCAGCAGTCCACATAGTAGCAGGTGAGACCACTTCATCAATATGGTACTGATACTGAAGGTGCTACATTGGCTGCCAACAGGTTTCCAAGTACAACTTAAGGTGCTAGTAATAACCTAGACAATCATGTAGAGATATAAACAATAAAATAAAAGGTATTTGAAACGTTCATAAAAATCTATTAATAGGGTCCTGGTTACCTATTTGATTCTTTCTAGCATAATCTGCCCAACCCCTTTGGATCATCCTGGGAGGGAATGCATGGATTCCTTCTCTCTGGGAAGATGGGTGGAGGGGAGGGGGGGAGCCTGGAAGCAAGATGTTTTTTTCATAGCTATTGTATCTCTGGGAATAATCCATCCATCAATGTTTAAGAAAGCAGCCAAGACTTGGCTCCTCCAATGAGCATTTGGAGACTAAGTGGTATGTGGCATAGAGTCTTTTTAAAAAATTTTTAAGCCTGAGCCACCTTGGTGTAATGGTTAAGGCACAAAGCTAAAAACTGGAAGACTAGGAGTTCTAGTCCCACTTTAGGCACAAAGCCAGCTGGGTGACCTTGGATCAGTCACTCTCTCAGCAGGCAAGAGCAAACCACTTTCAAAATCTTGCCAAGAAAACTGCGAGGACTTGTCCAGGCAGTTGCCAGGAGTCAACACTGACCTGAAGGCACACACAAAAATGTTTTAACGATTTGATCATATTTATTTTAAATGCTCTTAAATTTTATGTGAACTGCCCAAAGTTTGTTAAAGTGGACAGATAAATTATGTAAAATAAATAAATTAATGAATGTATGGTATGTAAAGGATATGCCCAGAGATGTTCATGGTCATTTGTATGCAGTCATCCTTATTGCTATATATGGTCAGCCTGGGCCAAGTACCAAAAACTGAAGCCACAAGGACTTCGCACATCATACTAAGCCAAAACCAAACAAACAATGTAATGGCTTAATAAGATGTGTGAAGCAGGCCAAAATGAGAAGAAGTAACACAGTTAATATAAGCAAGGTAACTGAAAATACTGAAAAAGTCAGACGACTAAGTTCAAGAGAGGAACAAAAGGCCCAAGAATGAAGTAGTGAAGCACAATGTCAAAGAATAAAGTGGAGAGCCAACATCTGTGGGAGAAAGAGGGAGAAAGAGAATGGGCTGCCACTACAGAGGGGAAAAAGACTTTTCTTGCTTTGTAGATGTTGATAGGAGAAAAAGCTAGTTGGGAAGGCAGCCACTATTTTAGGGCATGCTGCAGGAGGGTGGTACTTCAATGAGGTCTAAGTTGGAAGGTTAGGGTTTCTGTATTTAATGGACAGTGCCCAATCCTTAGGCTCCATTCCACATAGATGTTGTCTGTATTTTAAATTCAGATCTTTCAATGGAGGGGGAAGGAAAAATCTGTGCCTCTTCTGATATTTATATTTAGCAATCATTTTGGAAACATGCAAGGGTCTGGATCAGAGAAGTCTGCTTTGGCCTACAAAGCAGCAGCTGAAAAGTACGCAGGCAAATCAGCTAGATTTTATACTTTGCTGGATCAGCCAGAGGACAAAGAGCATATCAGGTACATCACAAAGTGTACAGTGGAAACCATACCATCTGTTTGATTGTGAGATGAGTGCTGGCATAGGATATATATCTGAAGAATTAAGGCAGCTCAATCTATGTAGCCTTTGTCTTTTCTGTGATGATACAGTATTTTTTTTAATTTGTTTTTTACAGTTACTTTGGGGTCATGATTCTGTTTCTGTTTTGGCAGAGAGATGCTATAGAATTTTGTGACCCAGGGAAGGAAAAGTGAAGCATATAGACTCCCAATGGGATTATTAAGCAAAATCACATTAACACTGCCTACAGAAAATAGGCATTTCTCTGAAGGAAACGTTTAGGATGGAGAAACAAAGCAAGGCTGGCATTGTTTCATAAAAAGACATTTAAGGGGGGGGGGGAAGCAAATAACTCTTTTGTTAAAACTCATACAGAACATTTTATATCCTGAGAACACAGGCATTCACAGGAACCTCTCCCAACAAGACAATCAAACCTATACTTCAGATATTCTACTGAAAGGTAGACAAACTTTAAACCAACAGTGCTTAGGATTTAAATGCAGTCCAACTTTCTTATGTTTTTAAGGTATGACATTTGCATTATCTTTTTTCCCCTTCTTTACAACTATGATGAAAGCATTTAATGTAGGATATAACTGCATAATTAACCAGCACACTAGCAAAAGTAGCTAAATTCCATGACTCTGAGTACTGAAAAAGCATTCAAGTACACTGTCTTCTCTATAACTCACAGATTTTTGTTGAATCTTTGCCAGATCACAGAAAAGTTGGACATGACATCCGGTATTTACACTACACTAAAATTCTAATCAGCACTAACAGCAGTGTGTTTTAATTCAACCTTATGATTTTATTCCAATCTGCTAAGTAGCTCCACTGCCAGAATGCAACTTACTATAAATGTAAGTAAACAAAAGCAGTACCTAAATACATTTAGAGCTTCTATAAAGTTTGTATTTGTTTAGAAGCACATAACAAAAGAAAATAGTCTTAAGATACTGTTGACAGCTGCTTACTTCAGAGTTCTTTGAAAATAATAGATCCTTCTAGTTCATGTTTAGTATACTGCAGCCAAGGAAAGGAAACTTATAGTGTTATTTTATACTAGCTAGTTCTCCTCACGCCTTTCCTTAAAGAGGTCTCTGCCAAGTTCTGTGAAACAAGAACATACTTACAGCTTGGATCTCTGGATGACTTTATAAACTGTAGTGCCAAGAAACTGGTGCCAAGTTCAGCATTTTCCTTGCTTCCATAGAAAAAAATGCCTGTGAAATTTTGCAAAGTTGTTCACTATTTTGGACCTATTCTGTATAGTCAGATCTTGGCAGCCATCTTATAGTTTGGCAACCATTTTGAGAATTTATCTGGCATCGATTTGGAATTGATTTTGTTTAAATAGAATTCTGGTTAAGTATAGTCCAAGGTAAATAGTATGGTGTGCTCTCAGGTAAATTATGTTCTTTATAAAATCATCCAGCAAATACATTTTTAATTAATAAGGCTTTTCCTGATTTCCTAGAATTGGATTACTAGATATGCTAGTTCTACTGCAAAAATCCAGATGACCACTAGGTTGTAACAAATATGTGCTGAAAACTCTATTGCTATTTAGGGGCCATCTGGATTTTTGGAGCCCAAACTAGGCAAACTTATCTTAAAAGATTACACCTTTTATTGGGGAAGTTCAAGCTGTAAGCCTTAATCCTTTAACAGACTTTTGTTAAAATCAAAGAAGATCATGCTTTCATAAATGAGTTTGGGTTTATTATATGGAATTTTATTGGGAAATGCCCTGAGTAGGTTGAGTGGGGTGATATAAACAAATAGCTGAGGTCACAGCTGTATTCTCCAAAAATCAGATAATATAGCTATAATTGATATGCAATTAAAAAGTGACAGATCAAGAATTCCAAAAGAGAGAATGCACTTTCCCTTTTGTTAATCTTTAATGAGACCTCTGTAACTCTAGCTGGAGTCAAAGTACAGGATCACTATTTCCCCTGGATAAGGAAAGTAGGAAAGTTCACATGGAGAGACAGATAAATAGGGGTTTTAACTAAGATAGGAGAAAAAAGCAAATTAAAATATATATAAAAGCTGCTTTCTCAGGCAGTATTTCGCTTTCTTCAAAATAAGTAGAGTTTACAGTCATATACAGGAACCTAATTTTTTCCAAGATTTTAAAAATAACTGCTTTTTATTTCTTAAACACACATGCACTGATTGTATCAGTCAAGCACTACTTTAACACGACTGGTTAGACATGGATTTAAAACAGAAGTTCTAAACACTTAATCTTGCAACATTACCAAACCATACCCTTCATACTATAGAACCTGTACTCACAAGAAAATTCCACACAACAAAGATATGTTCAAATGCTAATTATAAACTTCCTGTTCATAGGTTTAGGCTTTTATATTATTTCTCTGGTCTCAGCACAGCAGGGGAATTAGAGAGAAACTGCCCCCAGTTGCCCCTTCCTTAGCCAGTTTTTCTTCCTTTCTCTCTGTAGGAATTGGAGCATACTAAATCATTTTTGTTCCTCTTTCATAAAGTGAAACTATTGGAAAGTTTATTTCAATTTCACTCTAATGGAAAGAGAATAGAAGGGGAACAATAGAAAGTAACTAGTAATTGAACATCTACCACAATCACAGATGTAATTGCTATAGTAACACATGCATGGCATCTGGTTCCCATAATTTCAAGAGCAGAAATGAGAGTTCCCATTGAAAACAATGGAGAAATCCATGATATTAGTAGAGCTGCGATTATGATGTAACATGTGATTCCTCTCTACTGTAGTACAAGATAACAGTAGACATTGGAATTCAAAGTTTTAGGACACCCTTTCTTTGAAACTATGGAAATTTCAAGATGTGTTCCTCAAAAATGTTCTTATCTCTCCACCCTCAATACTCTCTAGCTGCAGAAAAACATACATATCTTCAAAGCTCTCAGCGCTGTTAAAAATGTATGATGAATCACAGCTGCTTCTCTTATGATGAACAGTGATTTGACTGTGTCTTACACATCCAGATCTGTTTTTTTTACAAGCACCTCACTTTAATTTTTATTATGTACAGTAAAACATAGTGGAAAAACCAAAACCAAAACAAATATGCACATACTTCTGAAACCCAGTGTTTTCTAAATATACAGAACAGGGAAATTGCAGCATGTAACTGAACATGGCTTTCTTAGAAATCACACTCTGCCCATGCTACGGCCCTTATTTTGGCTGTGTACACACAACCCTTTTGCATCTCCCTTTTCAGCCCTCTGCCACTCAGCATTAAAGTCTTTAGTTTACCACTGATCCTTGGTACATCTGAATCTGGAATCTGAGATCTTAGCTTTCTTCTTTCTAATATTAAAAACAAATCACCAGATTTAAATACAAATTCAAAACAAAATTGTAAGTATGAAAGTATCAGAGTGAAAGAGAGAGGAATAACACTGGCTTGCTAGACATTTATAGATTGAGGGACAGTATCTGCAATTGCATGACATCATCTATGCTATACAAGTTCAGAATGCATTGATAAATTGCTCCATCGATTCTGTTCTGCTTCACTTACCATAATTATAGCACAGTAATGGATGGCATGAATGATATATTCTTACTTTAGAGGAAAGCCAGGAGTTTGCCTGTTTCTTTATGAGATTAGACCAAATACTTTCAATTAATACAGTATGATTGATACCAGAAAGTATAGTAAGTTAAGATAGTTTTCTATGTATGCACACTTTAAAGTTTATGGATGTAAGTATTTGCTTGCTGCTATACAAAGCTTCAAATATTTAGATAAAGCATTTGATGCTATGATAATCTATAAGATTCTCTCCAGAAGGAGAATACAGCATTCATTTTTCAGATCAAGTTGGTATGTCCTTTGAATTTTGGCACAGCATGGAAATTTGCACATAAAAACTACCTCCACTTTGCAATGGTTTTACCATTTGAGAAATAACAGTAGGTACATTCCTTTAGCTTAACCTTCAATGATATGTAATGCATTGATAAATATTTTATGCATTTTCCATTCCTTGTGGGAACTTTAATTCATAATATAGTACAAGATTAGATAGAGGGTTATTTGCTGTCCACTGGTAGAACACATTTACAAGCTTCTGGTATTCATACAAGAATGCTAAATTAACTGGAATTTGGTCTCATCCAGCACCAGCAAAAATTGCATACTCATGATCATGCAGCAGACTTCAATAAGGAGTGTCCATTGGTGCACCTTAAAAATACTACTTTAAAAAGGCCATACAAAAGGTCATTCTACCCTAACTGCATGCATAAATGTTTGATTATTCATCTTTTATATAAATTCACCAAAGAATTTTAATTGTCATGGATTTATATACAGAAAACTTGTATATTTAAATTCATACCAGATTGGATTTGGAGTTATGATTTAAACAGAACCACTGAAAACAATGAGCCTTAAGTTAGTCATGACTAAATTAAAATATACTGATTTCAATCTATGTATTCTATGATCAAGACTGCTTGACCTCTACTGCAAAATGCAGTGAGTATAATCTAGTCTAGGTGTGTGTCAGAAAGCAAAAGCATCAAGCTTCTTAGCCCCAGTCAAGTACTAGCTATTTATGTGGATTTATGTTTTTTGAGCACTGATGTTCTTAAAAATACATAAAACTTACAAAAAGAATTGAAAAATTACACAAATTTCAGATCTAGCTGGAAAAAACCACTACTGATTTACGCATACCTAAGCGGTTCTATGGAAGCTGTGGAATACAGAGAATAAATGTTTCATAGATAGATAAAAGATATGCTTGTATACTTTTTAAGAACAGAATGATTAACTTAATGTAAGGTCTTGGTTATTACTCTGTCTTGTGCCCCAAACTCAGGACCAGGACAAACTCTTAGCTCTTTCTCTCACTCTGATTGCTTATCAAGAGAAATCCTGCAACAGCATCTTAACAACACTCCATAAACATTCTTCAGTAGCAACTGTCATTGCTAGAAATCAGGAGTCTGGTGGCACCTTTTCCAATTAATAAATTTTATTAAAAGGCATAAGCTTTTATGAGGTGCAGTAACTTCATAAGATGTATACAGTGGCTAGATTGATGTAGGATCTAAATTGGGTTGAGGTGCGAAGAGGAAAGGTGGGGAAGATAGGTTTGTTATTGAAATGTAGGTTACCTATGAGACAGATCACAAGTACCTTATCAATTAACAACTGTAATGAGTTAAAAACCCACTGTGTTTGTTGAAACCTTCTGACAGTGCCTGAAAACTTTTGATGCGAGTTCAAGAATTTCTCGCTGGATAGTGCTGTTAAAGTCCTGCTTTTCCAAAACAGCCAC
Source organism: Python bivittatus (assembly GCF_059951505.1). Taxonomy (NCBI): domain Eukaryota; kingdom Metazoa; phylum Chordata; class Lepidosauria; order Squamata; family Pythonidae; genus Python; species Python bivittatus. The sequence continues at coordinate 39,936,027 of NW_028277098.1, forward strand.
TTTGAGTCTGCTATGGAGTGTCCTGGGAGGCTGAAATGCTGCTATTATTCTGTTCTTGTTTTGAGTCCTGATGTCAAGCTTGCATCCATTAATTCTTTTGCACAAAGTTTGTCCTGTTCATCCTATGCAGAATACAAATAGGCATTGCTGGCAGATTGGCAGAAGAGTATCTGAAAGTGCTTCTTATCATGTGTACGTACTTGTTGGGGCCTGTGATAGTGCAGCTAGTGTAGAGGTGGGGGCAAAGTAGACATTTGACTTTGTTGCAAGGTTTGGTTCCCATGTTGGCATTATTGTCTTGTAGTTCCTTGTTGCTTGTGAGAATCTGCTTTAGGTTTGATGGTTGTCAGCCCTTTGAGTGGATTCTTCTGATTCAATTTAGATCAACCTTGGGGACTCATAAGGAAGTTGTGCATTATATGTCACCTAATACAGAGGAGTATGGAGGCAGGCTTGAAGAAGGTATGCTATTCTAAAAATATCAGCTTAGCTCGTAAAGACAGGAAGGGATGAGGAGGAATCTCAAGATTGCTCTGCCTTGACTCTCTTTAGTAGGAGAGGGAGATAAAAACTCTTCCAGACTTTCAAGATTCTGTTGTTATACGTATAACAATAGAGATCCACTGTTTCTTGTGTGTTTATTTCCTAATGTGGCTTTCATTTCCAAATTAAGAAGACTTGAACTAAAATGGCACTTTTACAATAAACAGCTGATAGATGGAAAAATTCACAGAGAAAGGTGAGAGATTTATGGACAGAGCAAATTCTGAAGTATTCAGTGATTGGCCAGGTCTTAAACACTGATTTTAATTAATCCAATTTGTTGCTAGTCTCCATTTTGTGTGTTTGGAAAATAAAGTTATCTGAAATTAAATAACTGGGATTCCTATTTATTAAATCAAACACTACTATTCTAGTGTTAATAAAGCAAATTAGATCTTTCTATTTAACCACTTTTTTCCTTTTCTTTCTTTTTGTTCTGGAGTCAGGAGCCACCAAAATAAAAATAAATACATAAATATTAATTGTTGAATAGGACTGAAAAATTGATAAAAATAATTTTTGAAACAATGACCTCACTTTTGAATTAATAATCTGATCAAGGGTTTAAACAGAATTGCTTTTTTTACAAATTATATGACTTAGCTAATGCAACAGCACAGAATTGATTTGTACTTAGAAATGTTAAATTTCTTCCCTTCTCATCTTACTAAGTCTGTCACTAGAAATCTAAAATGTAACTTGGGATGACTGTAGCTGCTATCATGCCTCCTTTGACACATCATAATGTCTGAAACTCAGCCACTCATGGTTTACATTTGAAAAACTTCACTGTGTAGCGAACAACTCAAAACCAACTATCGATCATATATATTGATCTTTTACAAGATAAGCCAAGAATCAGGAGGTCTCACAGAAGATAGGATTTCTTTCTCCCACCCTCATCTCTAACTTACTGACTCCCAAATTCAGGGCTTCTCAGGATACACAACCCATTTAAAGTTTGTGCTGCAGCTAGCCAGGATGTCTGTACAAGATAATTCATGCTGAAGGCAGATATTTTGTACCGGGGGCTGATAATCCAATGAATTCTGCTACGGACTGAAAAGTGCCAAAGGAGATTTTTTATATATATAAAAAAAGATGGGTGGACTTCAAAACAGTAAAATAAACTCTGCTTTGTCAGCAGGTACCAGTATCTTTTCCAATGCTAAGTCTTCAAGAAGGTGGTAAATTTAAAATCAAATTGTCACTATGCTGTTGAAGAGGAGGAGGAATTCTCATGAAATGTATTAATTATTGGAACAGATTTTTTAAACTGCTGCAACCATGGAACTTTCAGCAGTGCACAAGCAAAACTGAAAACTTAATCATAAAAGACCCACAGTATAACAGTACAACATAATACAACAACAGTAACTTAATTTGAGCAAAATAAAAGTTCCCATGAAATTCTCTCAACAATTTAAAAAGCCCCACAGAACAGCTTCCTTGTAACTTGCTTTCAGATGGACAATATTGAAACTAATAAAGTTTCTTAGGGATGCTGTTCCACAATATAGGGGCTATTACTGATAAATACACCCCCAGCCTCAGCTTCCCTTATTTCAGGGTGGTGGGAACTATAGGTAGTCCTAGTTTAGCAACTGATTCATACAGCAAAGCAAAGCTGAAGTAAGATCATAAGCACAGTTGTGGTTTTTACTTGGTGACTACTTTCCTTAACGACCAAGTTGTTGGTCCCAATTGTGGTCTCTAAATGAGTACTACCTGTATGGGCAAATTTTTCCTGAGATATTCTTTTCAGGAGTTTTGATTCTTACTAAAGTAGATAATCATTGGATTATCAGTCCCAGTACAGAATATCTGCCTTCAGCATGAATTATCTTGTACAGACAACCTGGCTAGCTGCAGCACAAACTTTAGATGGCTTTATCCTGACAAGACCTGAGTTTGGGAGTCAGTAAGTTAGAGATGAGGGTGGAGAAAAAAATCCTATCTTGTGTGAGACTTCCTGATTCTTGACTTTTCTTGTAAAATATCAATATATATGATCAATCAAGGTGGTCCTGAAGGTACCTTGAGGAAATCACGCAATGATGCCATGGAAATACATAGCAGCAGACTCACATTCTTGACCCAAAAGGATAGTTCACTGGGGCTGTGCAAGCTTCAAAAATGATCCAGAAAAAGTACTTTGTATCTCATGCAAGATCAGTATCTCACTGGTATTCATTAAACCAGCTCATTCCCCAAGAGGCTGAAAAATATTGTGGCTGCTTTAAGAATTACATTAACTTTAGTGAGTGTTTCTTTACAATGGTCACAACTTTTTTTCTTCAGGCTTGTACAAGGTCCAAAGTACTTCTTCCAAATCATTTTAAAAGCATGCATAGCCATACAGTTCATCCCATAGTTCTGATTCTGGAAGATAGTTGAACTGTAACATTCAACCCAACTGGAGCTTGCTTTGGTTATTGCCATGACCAGCAATGCCCTACAAGTTCAGCTCAAGATACACCGGTATAGCTGTTATTCCTCTCCCCTTTATAAATTTAACTGACTCTAAGTACATTTTTAATGGAAAACAAGGAAGAGAGGTAGGGTTAATAATTATATACCAATATTTATGAAAACTTAACTAAGGCTTCTTGCCACCTAAAGATCAGAGAGAAGCTGAAAAAGATAATACTGAGTTTTGTTCCTCCCTAATTTAAGAACAAATGCGAATGCATTTCTATCATAACGTTTTGATATCTAATTCTGAAATAGCTTGGCTGGTGTTCAAAACCCAGGAAAGCTTTCAAATTCCATGTTTCACCACCAGATAAACAGTATTCCCCCCTCCCCCCCATTTCTATAATGTGTGGTTTGGGATATAAATTGTCATACACATTTTGCATAGCATAAACACAGTAAAGGAAACCTTAATAGGAAATCTTAAAAAAAAAAAAACAGGTGAGTTTCTTATTTAAAAAGACCTCTCTAACAAAAAATTATGTTGAGACATCAGTATTGGAACAATTTATCTGCCATATTTTGTTTTTAATAAACTCTGAACTTAACTCATACCATTACTGTAATGGATGAAAACATTGCAAATCATTGGCTTTGCTATAACTTATGCTTAAATCTTTTTCAGCAGTGGCATTTCTGCTCCTTCCTTTCTGCACACACATTTCAGAACCATTGTACTGCACCCATTAACTTTTCCAGCTTTACACTCATGTTTTATTGGGTAAGTAAAATGAATTATTTTTAATGCAGCATTACAACTTCCAATGTGCACTAGTCATTTTGTGTTCAAATGATGAGATTCGGGTCCATACTAGCTGCTTTTAAAGGGTATTCTTGAAATATGAGAAACAACCTATGTGATAAATTCCATCTAGCTTTTCATGACATCCTTCTCAGTCACTTATAAAGGAGCTTTGTTCAGACAAAATTTAGCATCATAACCATGCATTTCCATAATGTGTTCTAACTGCCCCTTCCTGAAGCTGTTTTTCTTTCTAATAATCTGAATCTTATGTCCTTCTGGATTCTAAAGCTACACATTTGTCCCAAAGTTTCAAAAGCAAGTTAAACAGAGTTAGGAGTCCTGGTCAGCATTTTTCTAATATTCAACTCTGAAAATCCACTTACTAAGATCTAAAGCCTAATACTGATCTGCAGCTACAGCTATACAGATAGCCTTCACTTACTAACCATTTGTTCAGTGTTCAAGTTATGACAGTGCTGAAAAAATAACTTTACGGCCCATTTACAACCTTCAGAGTCCCGCAGTCACAACAGATTTTTGGAGTAGAATTTACAAAGTTAAATATCTCAGAAATTCAGCATCAAGATCCAAACAATATCCCAATACAGCCCAAACCAGGAAATAAAAGGGCTTTTTAGTCATAGGTTTATCCAAGTAATTGCCAAGATTTTATTGGAAATAAGTAATAACTTTCCATTAAAGCTCATAAAAACTAATATTCAATTAAATTTTGCTTCCCCATGAATATAAATAATGAAATAAATGCCCGGTGATAATTTTGGAAGTTTGCTAAATTCAAGCCTCCTTTGTCAGAAAATAATCTCAATTTAGCCAATGAAATTCTTTGTGGCCTAACTTCCCATATTAATTTCCTCAATAGTCTATCAATCTGAATAAAATATGTTCTGTTAAAAAAACATGGAAAAGAGCAATTTGATTTGAAAGTACTGAAGTTGGGTTGAAAAGAAGACCTACAAAGCATTTTGTGGCATCACTGTATATAACTTTGTACACAGTGATAATCTATTATTCCCACTTGTATCAGCATGTCTCCTAGTTGTATTTTATCAAATACTTGCTGAACTGAAATATCCTAATTCCTGCTTTTGTTCTCAGAAGTAATGTACTGTGTAACTCACAACCATGCCTTAGAAAGAATTAAGTCACCCATCCATATGGCTCAAACAATTAAAAAGTTCACTCCTTGCAGAATGGACATGAAAATACTCTGTTGCAAAACTGACAAAAAATTTTGGTAGGATCTAGGTACATATAACACAGATTTTCTACAGCTTTACAAATGAAACAGTGGCTTGTCAATCAATGCATCTAATTGTGGCATTTGGGTAAGGGTTTCAGTTTGTTATTCCCAGGCTCATATTATGGCCCCAGTTCAATCTGACTGAACTGCTCTCCAGAAAAAAGACGCTGAGAACAGCCTGGCCAGCCCAACCTACAGAGTTTGTATAAACGTGTACAAACTACTGACAGTAGAGACATGGGATGTGGTGGGCAAATCTTTAGAGCTTACTACAAGCTTTCAAAAAAAAAGCTGCCTGAAGGTTAAAGCTGGCTACTCAGAATGGCATGTTTGGCTGCATATGTAGCCAGGTGACTTAGACATATTGGCAAAGTGCCCGATACATATGGCTTGAATTGTTTTGCTCTTCCCTGAAGCTTTCCTAGATTCTCAAGCAGGCACTTAATCCATGCGTTCCAGTTTTAAAAGAAAAGTTCCCCCTAAATTTCTGTCGGCTTGTACTTTTATTTTTACATAAATGTAAGTTAAAATGTGTGTATTTCCCCTCTTTTCTTCTTTTTTTTAAACAAGTATTTTGGCCACAGCTTTGCTCCCTGGCTGACCATCCTTCTTTTGATTTCATTCATGCTTTTGGTATTTAAGGATCTAAGCTTCAGAAGTGAAACTTTACAAGAACAGTTCTCTTCCCACCCCAACTGCAGTCGTTGCTAAATGCAGATTCTGTCCTTACTAAAAAGCAACCTGCTTATTGCTTATTTTTTAAGAGACATCATCCTCTTCCTTCTAATTAAACCTTTTCCAAAGTGGAAGACAGTAAAACAGAACAAGAAAGCATCAAGAAGATATTAATATATCTATAAAAATATGAACAGGAAAAACTGGTTTGTGACACTGTAGCTTTCACACCCTAGTCAAAGGTTAAATGACTGCTAATCTTCATCCTCCTCTTCCTCCTCAACAGTACACCTAAATAGATTAACGCCAGTCTTCCCCAACCTGATGCTGCAAATATCCAATACTACAACATACAATGTGATACATGCTAGTCGGGAATTCAGAATAATAATATTAAAATATAAGAAGGGTCAGCAAAAGCCAGAACATACCACAGCTGACCTATCTATAAATTGCTCAAAGAATAAAATCTGACCACAAAAACAAGGGAGGGACATTAAGAAAAATGACATGCTTATATAGAATCAAGACTACTTACTAGGCTGCATGTATAAATTCCTATTTAGATATGATACAGAAACAGAACAAATAAAAACATGATAAATTGGATGCAAACGTCAAAGAAACAGTTCCAATACAACAAGAAGAATTGTGGAACAAATCTATAAAATTCACTCCAAGCTATGGATTGAGAGAGAACTGGTGTAAAATATTTTACAGATGGTATACAACTCTATCAATAATTGCCAATAATTGTATTCTACTGTACATGGTGGATGTGTAAAAAAAAATCCAAAAAATACTGGAAAGACCTACGGAGCACCATTCGGAGAATTTTAGGGTTCAAAACTGAAATGAAACCACATTTTTTAAAATTAAACATCATACCAGAACTCATCAATAAAAAGATACCATAATTTATTAAGATACAAGCTTATGTAAGCTTGTATCTTAATAAATTAAGATAAATTAAATTATTAAGGTACAAGCTGTGAGGATAAACTTTGCACAACACTGGAAAAAAGACATAGTACCAACAACATCAGATTGAAAACTTAAAACTTGGAGAATATGCAGTAATGGCAAAACTAATAGTATACATGCATAACAGAAGTTTCACTAAATTTGAGCAAGAATGTATATAGCTTTCATAGATATTATATATTGTGCAGCAAGGTAAAATACAAACATTTAGAGTATGATTCTAAAGCATATGCCACAAGGTACTACAAATTGGATGAAGTACAAAGAAGGGGGAAGTCAGATATTAAATATTTACCTATGTTATTTTTTAGGGTTGGGTTTTTTTTCTTCTTCTTTTTTAATGTTTATAAAGAATAATATAATAGAGATTTTGACATTAAGTAAAAAAATTTAATATTTCTTTTTTATATTATAAAAACAATGTAACACATTGTTTGGTATCTCTTACTAATGTTACATTGACCAATAATTGTTTAACCTCAGTAGTTATTTGTTCATTCACAGATATCTTTTTTTAAAAAAATATATATACCTTTCAAGCAAAATAAAAGGATTATAAGACTAAAGAATAATAAAACAAGCCACAGAATACTGTTGATGTAAAAAGAGGGAAATGAATATATCTCTATCTGCATATGCTGTATTATTTTTAAATAAAGTTTAACTGTATGTATGTGTATGACATATGATATGATATATATGAGATATGATATGATATATGATAGGAAACCCAGTCTTACTTTGCCTGAAGGTCCTCCTACTGGTTTCTGGTATACTTTGTTTAATAAATTATTTGATGTAGATCCCCTTGTTGGTTATCTTCTAGTGCTAGGCCCTGCTGCCTGCTTGAAGTTTCACCATAATTCTCAGCATGCATTTCAGTTTTCTTCAACCATTTAGTTCCAGTCTTCAGTTTTTTTCCTGAAAAACTTTCCTGAGTTCTAGTATTTTAGTCAGGACTCAGGTCCTCCTCTAACCAGAATTTGACTCCCTCCCTACTTTTTTGTCACCCTGAAGCTCTGCAGCCATGTCTACAGCAGTATAACCACAACAATCTTAGACTCAATACATAAGTAGCAAGCCAGACCACCTTTGGCTTGTTTGGTTATATGATAATCTTACACTGTGGGTATCTGGGGAATCCAGGAATAAACACAATCCAGAAGCAGGAAAACCTGCTGTTTCAGGGAGTTATGATGCTATTCCAAACAGACATTTTTCTGGGTTTGGTAGCACCCACCATGAGAAATTTAACAACCAGAATAAATTCTATACTTTTTAACCTTATGCAGGTCATTACTAATCTCCAGCAGTCACTGCTTCACTTACCACATCTGTTCTAACGGAAAGCAAAATTACAGAGCAATTGTGCTCTGTAATTAAGGTTACTTTTTATGGGTTATCATTAAATTAAAGTTGGTTTACATAATTTGTATAATTCGAGGGTACTTGAATCACTCAAATAAAAATGTTTGACCAATTTCACAAGAAAGTAAGATACCATTCTAACTGTCTTAATTATGGTCTTTCTCAAACTAGTTTATAAAAAGCCTTTAATTTAATGATAACCCATAAAAAGTAACCTTAATTCTTTTTCATCTGCCTGATAGATATGAGCAGGTCAGCATACTGTTGTAGAAAGTGATTCAAGCATCCTGCCCAGATTATTTTCTCTTTGCCCCAATGAATTTCCCATCATGTTTTTATGTGTCCCAATGAAATGATATGCTGTAATTAGGGTTAAACTATACTTTATGCTGTAAGTTAGTATGCAGGTGACCCAATTTTTTTATTGCTGGGTAAAGGTCCATAATATTGATCTAGATCTGAAGTATTCCATGTGGGTTGAGGAAGGTTAAGCCTTCAATCCCCCATTATTTTGATTTGGGTGACTCTTTCTTGTGCACACACAGGTCAAAAGGAAAAGAAAGGAAATAACTTTCATTCCTTCCTATGACATAAAAAAAGAAACTTCTGATCTAGCCAACTATATTGCTAGGGAGGAAGTGTTACAGGTCACATAACACAATTAATGTTAAACTTGTTTTCCATCAACCATACCATAACAATATTCCTCAATTTTATTTCTGATCAATGGTTACATAGATTTTTCCTACATATATGCATGCATAAGAAGCCAAAACAAAACAATACCTGATCTATCAAATTAATTTCCTTTGGACAAGTTTGAATTGCTTTGGTTTAAACTAAATGTGCACTCAGAAAGTAGGGGCTGTTTTTGCCAAAGATTGTGTGTAAAAAGTTTAGTTACATTTCACTACCCCTATCAGAAACAGTATTTACTCAGAAAGAAAGTCTACTGAAATACATGTCCTACTAAAGATACTTAACCTTCGGCTTTGATCTGTTAAAATCTCAGAATCATAAATCTGCGTTACGTGGGGCATCAGAAATACTGGAAATTTATTTAGAGACCTGAGGAATTAATTCCAGAATCCTAATGAGGAGGAGATGAAAGAAGGGGTAGGTTTGATGAGCTTTGGTTAATTCTTGCCCATCCCATTTGTTGAGTGGTGTAGTGTATACATTCTTTGGGATACAGACCCAGCTGAGCTCCCTCAAAAGTATCTAATTCTGTATATATAGCTGCTGAAGGAGGAGAAAATTTATTTCTGCCTTCTCCTTTCTTTCCCTCATTTTCATTAAAGTTCCAATAAGAAGGTATGCCTTCTGCTCCAATTTCATCATCAATGCATTATGACATGGAACACTGCACTTTCCCTAATATTGCATTCAGAAGAAAATTCCAAATTTTTAGCAGGCTAGTTCTTCCTCTTCAAGGATGTAATACTCCCTCCTCTTCTCCAGTGGGCCATCTAATATGAATCCGTACAACTTGGACCCAACAAGCCACTGATGATGACTTGCCAGATGGTTCATTACTTACCTATTTTTGTAGTTACAGACAGATGGGAAAAACAGGAGATCTACTGAAACTCTGGCTGGTATATACACTAAATTAACTGCATTTGCCCGATGAGTGATGTGCAGATCTAGGTAAGCCCAAATCTGGGCCAGAGCAAGCTTAACTATTTTTCTTTCCCCATTTGATGAAGCTCTATCATTTGATATTTTAATTCAAGAACATTATTCATCCAAAATGTGAACCTATTTGGTATTAAGAAAGAGCTCAAAATTGGTGGGGGTATTTTAAAATATTTCAGTTTAAATTCCCTTTCTGGACATTATTAATAAATTAAAGGCCCTAAGAAAACAGCAGGATGGATTGACATTCCACTACTTTTGTATGGGTACAAAAAAACAGTTGGAACTAGAATTGCTTATGCTACTGAATAAGCTTAGGTAATTTAATATGAGTTAACACAAATATAAATTTCTTATTGTGCTCAGTGAGCCAGTTATTGGTAGAAAACCATTCCCATTAAACTAATTGGGATCAGTAGTAGAAATGACTGATCTCAGCTGGCCTTTTACTTGTTTCCTAAAGAGAGGAAATGAGTCAAACTTCGGTATCTGTCAGTCTGATTAACTGAAATCCGGGTGTTTTGTCACCCATTTTCTAGAACAAACTATCTCTAAATCCTCAATTTCTACCACTTGTTGTGAAATAAAGTAATGCTGAGGCTCCAAGATTCTAAAGTCAAGTTCTCCAAACTATTACCCTCCAGATGTACTAGATCTCAATTCCCAAGAGGCCTAGGATGGCTGGGAATTCTGGGGGTTGAAGTCCAAGACATCTGGAAAACACCCGGTGAAGGAAGCCTGCTCTCCACTCTTAGTAACATTTCCAGACACATGGGAAACTATGAGACTGTATTTAACAAATGTTTAAAGAAGACAAGCAGAAATGTACTAATGAAGAACAAAGCCATAGCATCCAGCTGTGAGATTTTCTTATAGGGCTCACAATGTCTTTTGGGGAAAACTGAAGATCGTTTTTTTAAGAAAATGTGATAAATCACTATTTGTATTAAACATATTAATTCATTGATAGGAGCAGGGGACTATTTCTCTTAGCCACTAAATAGGAGAAATCTCTCCCCCACCCCCCAATATGGAAGACACTACACCTCACCCCACCAATGGTTAATTTTTAAAGATCATGACTACCACAATGAGTCAGGGCAAAGGAAGATACAATGGTTATCATGTCCCACATTTATATGTAATCCTTTACATGGCATAAGCCTAAGAAAAATACTATCTGTTTCTATGGCCAAACTTTTGAAATAAAAATGTTCCCATATAAGTTCTGAAAGTTCCTGGAACTCAAAGACCAAATATTCAAGTTTCCAAACCAGCAATGTCTACTCATTTTGTCCCAATCTTTCCAGCTTAAATATTCACAATGTGCCATTATGATAGAATCATTATCTGCCTTTAGCTCTGACAACAGCATCATATGGGCTATGAAAGGCCTCTTTCTTCTCATGATTAGCCTCTAAAACATTTTTTCATCTTACAGTGCTTTTTGACTCCCGGAATGCACTGCTCAATTACAGTGTTGAAATTAACTGTATGCCATTCTTATTTATCGATAAAAGAATAATCAAGCACCCAGCCCATATCCTGCTTTAGCCATAATTTCAATATCATGTTCCAAGTGATATATTTAACTCTTACCAAGACTGAAACCTGCTAATAATTACAATTGGCAGCAATGGAATTTCCTTGTGCACACGTCACAAATGTGGTTATGTGCTAACCTCACTTTGAATCCATCTGCTAGCAAACCCAAGGGTGTTATTCGTTCAACAATCCTCCCCCCTCCCAGCAACAATATGCACCAGGCCTGTCTCCCTCTGTCACTATGGCCAGATTTCAGCAATAGAAACACCCGTGACAAGGTTCTGCAAGGGAGTGCATATTGGTGATGTAGTCCAAAGGAACATTTAAGTAGACAGCATACTGAACTTAAAAAGTCTAATCCCTACACAAGAAGAGTTATCCTAGAAAAATCAGCATTTTTGCTGATATTCCTTATAAAGCACTTTTGCTTTTAACACCTGTTAACACATCATTCTACTTGGTTTTATTTTAAAAATACCTTTCAATAAACGTAGGATACAGCTGGGTAGCGTTTATGGATCAGTCCTATAAGCTACTGTGCTGCAGTAACCTCTTTAATAGGGTCAATCATTATAGCTTCAACAAAAGCACACAGTATATTTGGCATTGGTACCCTCTCCAAGAACCTGTCTGAAGCACAATTACTTAGGCAAGGATAGACTTGACCTGACCCTTCCATCTTTCCTGAAGGTCACAAGAGTTACAAGTTGATTGTCAGGCTGTAACACAGGTTCCCAGTGTCTAGCTGATGTTGGCTAATCTTGACAAAACTGAACAGGATTGGTCCTGATTAGTATTGGGTGTGAGATCACCAGAAAATCCCAGAGTTGTAAACTGGAAGGTTGAAAAATCATCCTTAAAGAAGGTAGTCGCACTGCTGCTTAGAAAATGACATGACCATACTCATGAATTCATCTTGAAGGTTTTTTAACTTTAATTATACATACTGAGTTACAAATATTATTAGTTACATACAGCACACTCATGGTTCCACCAATGTTTTACTCATTCTGTCTCATATTTATTTTTAAGGGATATGAAGCAGTCCCTAAGGAGAGGACCTACTCCAGAGAAACTTACCTCAAGGCAGTGTGTGTAGGATTGCAATCTTAATTTCAAGAGATTAGAATCAAGTAATTGTGTTATACTGAAAAGAAAGGCATTTCCTTGTGATATCAAAAGGTTACCATTTAATCATGCTACGTGCAGTGGCCAAGAAAAGAATGAAAATAAAGACATTCTTTAAACCTCAATAATACTGCCTACATTAATCATTTATACCACATGATTATGGTACAGCATTTGTGCAATAACACAAGACAGGGGGCAAGAGTTACTGTGGGTTTTAGAAAACCACATTCTATTTAGGCAAAGCCAACTATTTAAAGAAAAAGTTAACTTGCCAAACCAAGATAAATACTTGCCCTTATTACAATGACATGTAAGCCCTTCCCTCAGCATCACATTTTCTCTTATAACTGACATCATTATAATTAAATGAATTCATATGTTTACAGTTCATCTTCGATGGTAAAGTGATTTAGCAACGACGGTGTCTTTAATTTCTTCTAACTGTACTGCATACATCACTCAATCAGTGGTATTAATACCACACTTGCCACAATAAATTGGTTAATCGTCTAGTAAAGTTGATGTTGCTGTCAAACTTAAATATACCACGATGTAAAAACCAGTTACAATTGAGTATATTCTGTGAAAAATACAGATTCATTGTAGATAACCACAGAAACTACTGCAAAAGTCTTAGGAAAATAAAAATAAGAGTTCTGGCTGAGAGTACATTCATTGTTTTTATTGCTGCAAATTATTACAAAGGCTTGGATGAACTTGTGTGAGGATTCTGTGCAATGTTAAAATATCCCATGATATCTTGTATGAAAGCTGGGGTTATCTGAACTATTTGAGAGTCTGCTTAGACTTGCGGCTAGCAGATATACATTCTAGGAATTCCAAGTGTATAATAAGTGTTCGTTCTTGAATCTGACTTGTAATAAAGTAGTATTGCTTTCCCTACCATTTGTTTGGACAGATGCTAGTATGTATACATAAAGGTGTCACCCATTAACAATTGTACTAGAAACCACTAGCTAATTAGACTATCTAAATATTCTCCTATCCCCCAAAATGGCAAATGTCCATTACTGCAGTATTAATCCAGTCCTCCCACAATGCTTTGCTAGCATGGCCATTTAGTGGCAGGAAGGGGATAGATTAATTTCAGAAATATTTCAACTCTGTTTTCCCTTTAGAAAGAAATGAAGGTAGCGACCATGTAAATTGCACACTTCACAAATCCCCCCCTCCACCTGCCCTGCCAGCAATGTCCAGATCCTCAGTCGCAGAGTAAATCCAAAGGCTGAGCATGTAAGTGCAAGTGGTTCAAGATGCAGAAAGAAAAAGCAGAAGGCCTCAGAGTGTTTCTCAGCTGCAAGAGAAGGCTCCACAGAGTGAAAAGCTGACTTGGGAGCAAGATTTGGCAGTAGCATCATCCCCCTGACCAATTTGAATCAGATGACTATCAGCTGGTGAAGGCTCTAAGGCAGAGCTATAAAATTTGTCATTTGGGATATATTGCTGGAATAATGTTATCAGTTTGGTTTGCCTGGGTGGCTTTATACTTAATTCCCTGAACTATGCTTCTTTAACCATGGCTTGGAATGGTTTGCTGATTACTTTGCTTTTCTGGTTACTAATCTCTGCAATCTCTTGTTTACATCACTGCTACCTGTTTTGTAGTTAATGTTTGTCTTTGTTCTGGTGTTACCTGGCTTGAATAAGATGAAGAAAAGGATGGACAAGTACACTGTTCATGTGAAATACAAAACCTTCCTGTTTTTCTGGCTATGTAACTGCAGAAGAAGGATATAATAAGGGGATAGAAAGGAACCGAGTGAAACGGAACTTGGATGCTAATAAAATTATGTCTGAATAGCCAGCCCCCTTTTCTACTAAAGTTTCATAGGATGTAACTATATTAAGGAACAAAAATGCCATGAACTTCAGCTGTGGAAATGAAGAAATGGAAGAGATTTGGGGTTTTATTTTTCCTAGAACAAGTTTTAGATTTGTCTCTTGTGGCATCAGCTCCAAGCCCTGTGCTCTATAAATGGATGCTGTGGGCTTTATTTGAAGGAAAACACATGGGACCACAGCTGATGCTGAGAAGATGGCTTCAAACCAAGTGTCAATGAGAACTGTAGTAGATTTTGTCCATTTATGTTTGCAGAAATAAAGCCAGAGTCCTGAAATGAAGAAAGTATGTCTGATTGTCTAACTGAAGCAGGATGTTTCTAATAAATGAAAAAGCCAATCTTTTTGGAGCAAACCGAGATTTGAAAAATAATCAATAATACCAGAAAATTCACTGTTTTGCTGTTTTCCAGGAAGAATCCATATTCTTATTGCATGTGTGCTTCTATTTTATATCTATTTATTTCCATTTTCTTACCGCAGGTGTGCTTTTATTTTACATCTCTGATAAGGGGGCAGTAAAGATAAAACGAATCATGAAAAATAACACATGTACAAATTGCAGAAAGTAACAGAAATCTAGTGATGTCACTGCAATATTTTGCACTGCAAGCAAACTTTAGAGGAATCACCTGGAAATGACACACATGTAAAGTGTTAACCACTCTCTCTTATTAGAGGAAGGGCAGAGTAAATTTCCCCAACGTGGTGCCTACCCTATGAATTCTGAAAAATATTGTTTAGCATACCTGAAGGAATTGGAAAAGTTACCTTAATATGTTTCCTCTGCCTTCCCATTAAATTTAACAGTGGAAAATCCTATTATGGATTTACTAACAGCATATATGGCTTCACACATATTCCAAATTTTAGCTTAATATTTAAGAGTCACATGATTACTTTCTTGTACTTTAAATATAAAGAGCACGTCAGGGTTAGTCTGTGAGTCCAACCACCATGTGAAATTGTCTTTTCTACCCTATACTTTAAGTATATTCAAAAGTATAATCCTTCCTGGTACCTTTTAAACCTAGAAATATTCTGAAAAATATTATCTAAGACATATAGATTTATATTAAGATACAGACACTCTTATCATATTTAATAACATCTATTACAAATTAGTGCAAATTTCTTCCCTAGCAATTTTAGTACCATATTGAAATACATCCAGATGGTAAACCAATCTGTGTTTAGAAGTCTAATAAAAATATGAGAACATACCC
Organism: Python bivittatus; assembly: GCF_059951505.1. Taxonomy (NCBI): domain Eukaryota; kingdom Metazoa; phylum Chordata; class Lepidosauria; order Squamata; family Pythonidae; genus Python; species Python bivittatus. The sequence goes on from NW_028277098.1 coordinate 39,951,478, forward strand.
CAACTAGATTTAGAATATCAACTGATACTATAAAAAACAAATACTGAAAAGGGTAAATTCAGTACATCTTTAATTTGTAGTACTCCTCACAAGTCATCTCAAATACAAAGCAAAGATGGATAATCTGATGGATTTTCATAGAGTAAAAAGCAGTTAATTCACAAGTAAAAAGTGTGTTCAAATGGAATACTGAATACCAAATTCAACACTAAAATTAACAATGGTTTCAGCTTGAGTGTTTACAACCCTAACCTCTCTGGTTGGAGAAAAGGCCTAGGCTAAAGAATGCTTTCCTCAAGAACAGAAACACTGCCTTATTACAGTTCTGACTTGAGTATATTTGAAAGGATATTCAGCTAAAATACTTTGCAGACATTAAAGCAGAATAAACGAAAATGTGTAATCTCTTGCACCATTACACTTTTAACCTTTTCATGAACAGACTGAATGCCCACAGTGTGGTACTAACACATTCTAAAATTGCCTTTACCCAGATAGTGCTTTAAAACCATTCAAACTTTCTTTAATAGTGTGTATTAAATGTTCCTATGAATGGGACCCACTAGGGAATCTTAACTTTGAGAAAACTGTTCACCTTATTTTCTTCCTCTTTCCAGAATATGTTCCATTTTGGTTGCAAAAATAATTTTATATAATATGGGTGTTCAGTATTTAAATGGTCAGATGTTGGTATTTTAAGTGAAGACAGAATTTGAGGAAAAATGTGCATTGTAGTAATAACTACAATTTCAATAATGTAGTCACTCATTTATTTTCCCGTCATACAAATTTCATTACATACTCAGGACACAGATAATGCATATATAATACTAAACAGCACACACCTAAGTGTAAGGAAACTTGGCTTTTCTCTTTCCTTCCTCTGCCCGGATTCCACACTTTCATGAGGAATAAGCTAGATTTCTATTTTCTTAATTCCTGGCTTATAATTAGATATGAAACAAGAGTGTTACAATAGAAGATAATATATGTAAGCTCAGGGTTGAACTGTGGAGTCCTTGGTGTTGTGTGATCTTGGTTGTTTTCTTGCAGACATTTTGTTACCTGACAACCAACATCACACAACACCAAGGACTCCACAGTGTTCCATGTAGCAACTGATTAGTGTTTACTTTAAATCCCTGTTTCTAGTTCACAAGTAATAAGCAGCCAGAGATTAAGCAAAGTGAAATTGTAGTCTATATTATTCCTGGCTGCTGTATGGGCAGAATGGAGGAGACTACAAGCCAAGGTTTTGCTTAGTTTGCCCTCTGCCTATTCATGTAAGGGTAAATAATAGTTTATTATGCATGTAAAATCTCCCACCATTTTCTAGTTGATTTGTTTTAGCAAAGGAGATGAAAATTTCCTAGCTTTGGTTATGGCCCTGAAAACATTAAGGGCCAGCCCACCATTAAAAAGAGCGAGTCAGCTGCCCCAGGCAGCAGGTTGTCAGTGTCACAGTGGGGCAACAAATTATTAGTTCTTTAACTGATTATTGTACATTTCTTTATTTTGCCTTGGGTGCCAAATAACTTGGGTACTATGCACCTTGACTCAGGAAGGCATAATTTCCTGTTCTGCCTCAGGCAGCGAACTGTCTTTCCTTCAACCTGCAAAAATTGGAGAGGATTGTCGAAAAATTCTGCAGAGTTTATGTTCATCTTAAGTGAAACAATAATTAAGAAAATGCTTTGGGCTGAACTTAGATATTAGAGTAGAAAAGCAGTTTCAAAATAGTCCTTAAGTCTTTCCCCATTACCCTGCTGCAAATTCTGAATTTAGATTTTTATTATTTAAATTTATTATGGCTGCCCACTCAAAAGTTTACCACATCAGAATATGGAATTAACACAGCTAAAATTTGATAACAAAAAAAAAAAAATTGTATGTATTTAACAGGTGAGTCTTGAGTCACCTGTAAAATGGGAATTAGTTATGTATGACTGCTTTAGGAATGAATAAAGTATGTCTTATGTATGTATATATTTATGTATGCGTGTCTGTGTGTGTGTGTGTGTGTATAGAGAGAGAGAGAATGAGAATGAACAGGGGAAAGGGGAACTAGGTCCAAATTAATACAAAATTATGTTCATTGTCTCCAGTGAGGATCAAATTAAAAGGTTTCCACTATACAAAAATATAGCATTAGTAACCAACTGCTTGTGCTTTGTATTCAGATGAATTGTCTCTATTATCCTAAGAGTAGCTGCTGTTTATCTGTTCAGTTTCAGTTTTTTTATGACCTGCTGAAGCTTCCTACTCTGGTGTTCCAAGTCAAAGGGAAATCCCTGTGGCACTCAGCCACTGTCTCTCTGGCTTGAGAACACAAGGAATCCAGGCCAGGAGGAAGAGCCCTCTGCCTTGGCATTCCTGGGCTGATAGAACAGTCCCTTGAGGCTACCAGCAGGCACAGAAGATGAGGTCAGCCACTCTCTGCCTGGTAGAACTGAAACTGCACAGTGAAGCTTCCAGCATAGCAAGTAGAGAACAGATAGTATTCTTTTACTCTTTACAAAGTTAAAGATTTAACCCTAAGTGAGAGCAAATTAAAGATGCATGCAAGCAAACACTTACACTATAAACACTGTAGGATGCTATGAGAATAACTGGTGAGGTCTATAAAATTTAATCTGGTAATATAGAAATTCATCATGGCAAAGACACAGCCAAGAATAACTATTAGCCAAAATGATTAAAGACCACAATTCAGCATTCGTAACTGGTTGCAAATGACTCCCTTTGCCAGCCAAATATTAGGCATAACACACAATGAAATATAAGGATTTGGGTGGATTAGGAAAAAAAATTGGTTAAAGTTATAAAATGCTTACATTTTTCACCAAACACAATCTCCACAAGCAATTTCTGGCACACTACTGCCAACACAATTAGCATCCAGGAAAATAAACTTGGCACAATTCAATGGGGTAACACTTAACGTGTCCATCTTTGCTCATAAATAAACTTTTAAAGTATTTTATTTAGCATAAAATGGCTGGGGATTATGGAAGCTGGATTTTAACACATCCTGATTAGAAAAGGCTGTCTTATACATATACTATATGCTTGCTTCCTTTTAATATAAAAGGGACAGCTACAATTTCTAAGTCTAGAAAAAACTTGAAATTTTATGCCTAACTGCAACGAAGTAGGCTTCTTCTGCATACCTGTTAGTACCCACATGCATTTTATCACTTCTTCTCTTCCACCCTTGCACAAATATATAGCATACATTTTCAACAAGGTAATGCAAATCACCATGTGCCTGAACACTAACTGTAACAAAATTTTAAGGTATACTTCATAATTCTTGGTCAAACAAGGCCCATAGTTTTAAATTATGTATATCTTTACATTCAGCACATCATTCAAATTCTTCAAAGAAATATTCCTGCAAGCATTTTGTGATTACAAGTCACTCACTAGTGGGATTTACAGATAACAGATGAACAATTCCTTAACATCTGTTCTTCACAACACTTTGCCAATTGTCTTGGAAGAGTCACAGATGTACAAAGGACAAAAGGGCAAAATAAGCCATTACATGATAGAACAGATAGAAGCTGCTGTTGGAGTGTGAACACTTCCCAAACCAAAACCACATCACTGTTTGTACAATACAGACTAACAGTTCATATAAGGTCAAATTTTATTCTCCTCCTGTGGCCTTGAATTGTTAACCCTAACAACTCTTAGCCAATACTTAGCTAAAGACAGGTGGCCAAAAACCCATTAGTTTCTGAAGACAAGGAGGTGCATCTCTTTCTGTGGCTTCAGCGGAACTGTCTGAGGGTACAAAGGGCTGACCTCTTCCTTAACTGTACAATCTGAATGGAGTAGAAGGATGAATTTACTGCAGAAATCACAAGATTCTTGAGTATTGCACAACTGCTTAATAGGGGGCAAAAGCACTATTAGAAAAGTCCCATTGTGGAAGGAGTTTAGTCACATGGCCCTGGCTGTCTTCATATGTGTGTAGTGTACTTTATCTCTATCTCATCCACTTACCCCGGCTCTCTTTTCTTTCTTGCCTCACTATTGCTGCAGACTAACTACCTCAGACTTAAATAAGGAATTAGCAGCAAATATCTCTGTACCCTGTTTTTGGCTGATGGAAAAACTACACAGCGAAATGGTGAATGAAAAGCACACTCTCACTTCTGCTCTCTCTCTCTCTTTTGCACCAGGGCTGTAGATTAGATTGGGAGATTAAAAATTTTAAAAATCCTGAAAGAAGGCCATGGCAAGCAACTTCTATTGATGTACTAATCGATTATGTGTTATTAAGTTGCTGTCAACTCTTAGCATCCACACAGATTTTCTCCAGAAGGATCTGGACCAGCCTGGTCCTTCAGATACTGTTGCCAAAAATGTACACAGAAAAATGTGTATGAAGTCACCAGAATTAGCTGTAATTGAAAGAGACCCTCATTAATGCATGTAGAACCCTTGTGCTGAACTGCACACATACATACAGTGAGCACATGCTGACCACAAACCTCTGAGTTATATGGAATGTGGTGCATCTTCATTTTTTTGTTTTGTTTTGTTTTGAAGAGAAAGTGACAGTCAAAAGCAACACTGAAAACAGGAGATCAATCCAAACTGTAATAAAACAACAAGAGCAGGTACACATGGTTCTCTACTACATAAACAGAAATAGGAAGCATTATTATGAAAAAGAAGTTAAGAAAAGGGGGAGGATTAAAGGTTAGAATGCATATTTTGCTACATCTAACTTTGCGCTACTAGATTTTGGCTGCAAAAATCCAAATGATCATTAGATGATACCAAAGAGATAGAGAAACTCTTATTTTTCACACTTTACATGCGGACAGCAATGGTGTGCTCTCTGTCCATGGACCCTCCCCATGCAGTTAAGAATCCTGATTTTTTTAATGGAGAGATCCTCTTCTACAGATCTTCATTCTTTACACATGGATTGTGATAGAAGAGAACAAGGTTACCATGCTTAGCCCATTCTCACTAAAATAATGATGTAGTATCTTCTCGTCTCTTGCCTGTGTTCCATCAATTTATCTCATTATGTGCAGCAAGTTCTCTGTTCTTCCCATCCTTCCATTATCTTTCAGTATCAGCTAACTTGTTGACAGAAGTCTTGGAGAATAAATTTTCATATTTCAAATGAAATTATTTGAAGAAAAAAACCTTTATCTTCCTTCATTGGGTATATAGGGCATCTCCTCAGAAAGTGAATTTTCATGCACCCTACAGGTTCAAGAGAAAAATTCACATACAAGAATACATGAAGATACCTTTCTTTGTTAACTATTATGTTTAAGAATATAACGGGTTTTGTAATGAGTCCTACTAACTACTTCAAGACATAGTTTATTTTATTTATTGGATGTATGCCTTGTTCTATTCAATAGAAACTTGGGGGCTATACAGTGCACAATTTTTACAGTACTCGTCCATTTTTTTTATCCCTTTTCAGCCCTACGGAACTTGCAATGGAATACCAGGTTACAGTCTCTAAACACCACATATGTAACTTTATCACATTTATTCTGTTGAGTTTGCAATACAGTTTACTCATCAGGGTACCCAGGAAGCAACTGAAATAATTATGTGCAATGAAGTCAGAACATACTATGGAAGAAATATGCACACATAACAAATTTTGCTCAGCAAAATACAGAGTATGCATTCCAAGGCTAACAATTTAGAATTACCCCTTCAGCTTGCATTCTGGGTATTATATATGAATTGCTTTATTTCTCTAATCTTCTTGCTGGGGAAGATTTTAACTTTCATCAGGCCTAAGTGTTATTTCGGAGTGAGGAAAGTCCTCTGTAAAGATGAGAAGCAGTGCTGGATGAGATGCAATAATACACAGAAGTTAGCCTTTGCCTATAACATTTCCAAAGATCTTGCAACTGAAACAACTGCAGCCTAAAACTTCCTAGAGAAATATTTCATTTTTTTCTTCTCCAGAAACCCCTGAATGAATACCAGCTGTTTCAATAATATTTCATGGCAGAACCATTTTTACAAAAGTGGGGGGTTTTAAATAAAAAAACCAGATTTTATAATACTCCTGTTATGAATCAAGCACTTAACTGATGCAGAAAGGAGAGATAACTACATCAGAAGACTATCAGCAATAGGGTAGAGCTACTGAGGACATAAAAATGGAGCCACTTTACAGCAGCATCCCAAGAGGAAAATATTGCATTAATATTACATTACAGCAAAATTTGAAAAAATTAGGTAACTGAGTTCCACACAACACAAAAACGATAAAAGGGAAAAAAATATGTGCAGAAATTATGATATTCAACTAAATCAAGTCATCAAGCCAGACATAAATGGGGCATATGCATTGCATTGAATTGTATCTATATTTGAGGACAAGGCATATTACTACAATATGTATTTAGTCAGAAATTAAAACCCATTTAGTTCATGTTAATGCCGATGGACATGATGCCCTTTTAGATGTATTATAGAGCCTTTAATATGAAGAAAGTTTTATTTAAATAGAAAGGGGTGTGTGCGTGTGCACGCGAACACATGCCTTCGAGTCAGCGTTGACTCCTGGCAACTGCCTACACAAGACCCTGCAGTTTTCTTGGTAAGGTTTTTCAGAAGTGGTTTGCCACTGCCTGCTTCCTAGGGCTGAGAGACTGCCTGGCCAAAGGTCACCCAGCTGGCTTTGTGCCTAAGGCAGGATTAGAATTCACGGTCTCCCAGTTTCTAGCCTGGTGTCTTTACCACTGCACCAAACTGACTCTCAAATGAAAGATGTTGGAAGATAACATGCCTCAAAAATTACAATATACCATCTTCCTTCCCTGAACATTCATTATGACCTTTGCTTCTTTATCTCTTACTTTATTTTACAGAACTGGAAAAGGAGAATGACAGAAGCAAAAATAATATTTATGTATATATGGCTATGCAAGCAGTCCCATATAATTTTAATGAAAAAGAAGAAGTGAATCAATACTCAGCTCCACTCATCATGAATTAACATCAACTTTTACTTATATCTGACACGTATTCATGGACCAAATTCTTAAGTCATGGAACATTTGAAACTTTCAATTAGTTCCATACTTCTTAAAATATTTAGAGCCTACATTTCTTGAACTGTGTTTTATTATGCCACAGAACAAGCCTATTTTGAAACTGAGGGAACGTCTAAAAATTGCTTGCAATGTGTACGTTGATCTATTTTTCAAAAGGGAAAAGAGAAGAAAAATTCTGGTGGCCAGGCTAAAACACTTAAGGATGCTTGAAGTAGCTATTTGGATTCCAGCCACCAACTGCAGTGGATCTGAATCAACAATAAGAAACCTCACAGAACTATTTTGCCACCTCAGCATCAATATATGCACAGAGAAAAGCCACAGAGAATGGAAAACAACTTCAAATGCAATCAAATGCACTGGCCTTTAGTTTCTTGTGTGTGTGTGTCTGTGTGTGTGGAGAAATATCAAATTAGCGTAGAAAATGTGAATCTAACAAGGTCTGCATTAAGAACTACACTTTATTTCTTATGTTCCCACTTCGTTATGAATAGATGCACTACAAATAAGCTAGCCCTGCAGTGGACATCATTGGTTATCTGTGACAAGGTTTTTAATACTGCAGGACAAATCAATACCAATGCAAATTAAGCAATGTTGTGTCAGGCTTGATTTCTCAGGGAAGTCAATGAGGCAACCTCCATTTCTGACAGCCAAAGTTTGGCTCTGCAATACAAATACCAAAAAAGTACTGGAATGATCACAAGTTTAAATGGAATCATTTTACAGTTGTCTGACTACATTATCCCATAAGTTGTCATAAGAATCAACCAATAAATATATTTCATATTGAGCAAATTACATTAATCTGTTTTTATTGTTCTGTGAGTATTTTTCTAGCTTGTGTAAGAGTCGTTTGCTTTCCAACTCTGTTTTTTATTTAAGTCATCCATAATTTTTATTTCACACCTCAAGTGGCATGTTTGTACCAAAGTTAATGGGAATACAATCATTGATTTTGGTGGAGCCAGAATTCCTGCCATAGAAACTCAATGGAGCCCTCTAAAAGCACAGGTTAAGAGAAGGTTATTCTGTATTGGATTATGTATATAAATCTTTTATATCATTTATTATGTGTACAAGCTTATGCTCTATTAGATCTAAGTCTGATCTAATATTACAGTATCAATATAGCTATTCCTACACTGAAAGCAGGTATTTTTATTTGGGTTTTGCTTCTGACTGAACTTTTTAGCCTAATTCAAGTATTATTTACACTCACTCACACACATTCAACACATATCTTTATTAGTACAATCATATAACCAGAAACATGGGACAAACTTGTTTATTCTGTGTCCATATGAGTCACCGCTGCTGTTCCCACTGAAGACAGAAGCTTTTTCTGCAGTGAAGCAAAGTGTGTATCTATGCACATCTATGCAAAGACAGTGAAGAACAGCTTCTATAGTAGCAGGACAGAATAGAGTAATTGTCATTAAAATAATGTCAGAGGACTGCTAACCTGCGTGAAAAATTAAAAGCCCCCTTCTTGATCCTGGTGTCAGAATATTTTAGTTTTCACAAGGACTAACTGGATGCCCAAAAGAAATGGAAAAGGAACATATGTGGAGGGATATGAGTTAGTTTCAGAAGCAAATGGTTTTGCCACAAAGAAATCAGTAGCTGCTACCCCTTGTCAAAGGCCATGAAGCATTACTCATCAAGATTTTGGAAACTGTCTTTCACCACCTAATTTTCCACAGAATAGGACATCATAGATACAGGGTGTGTGTGTGTGTGTGTGTGTGTGTGTGTGTGTGTGTGTTTGCATTTACTATAAAGTGGTTCTCACCCAAAATTGGATTTAAAAAATCTGGCTGTGAAAACTTGTGTTATAATTCATCAGACACTTGATTTCTTTTTACAATCTGTTGCATATGGATCTCATAATCACTGAATAAACCCATATGTAGCCTCACTGTGGATTTTGCTTCTGGACAAATCTAGAAAATCTGCTGCATAGCATATTGGAATAGAACATCTCATTTTCAGTTCTGAAATCTGAAGGTTCACCTGGTGATAAGGATAAAACAACTTCCCATGGCAGCCTTCCTTGTTTTTGCTTAATCCAAAATAAGGCTGCTGTTTGCAAAGGCTATTTCAATTTAACCATGAAATTATACCATTAATATTAGGGGAAGCCGGTTTTGATTATTGTAGCTGGGATATTTACTATGGAAATACTGACTTGGACAGCAAATTTATATTTATTTTGTCGTTCTGTTTGAATGGTCATGGATTACTGGCGAAAGCAATTAACAGCACAGAGGCTAAAAAAGCAATCCTCACAGCTCTGTATCTGAAAATGGTTCGCTCTAAGAGGTTCAATTCAACTGGTTTGAAAGTGAACAGATTCTAGGAGGAAATTAAAAGCCTGTTTTCCTCTTCTAATCAAGAACTCATATACAGATAACCCCCCCCCCCATTTTCTCTCTCTCTCACCAACATCAAGGCCAACAGAAGCCCGATAAATGGTTCTGAAACAGAATGCCTAGTAAAAAATGTTGCTATAGCATCTATAATTACACTCTGAATGATACTGCCCGGGCAGACACATATCTGTAGAGGACAAATGGGATTGGCAGGGAAGAGATTTTTTGCTGCACAATGGGTTAAGATCCATTTGTGTAGCTGGCAGAATTGATGTGATTATTTTTTTAAAAAAAATCAGGGTGGCATATGCTGTTGACATATGGCTACGCACTGCCATCTGGGTTCAGAAGGAGATTTGGGTTCCCAAGCTGTTGCCGAGCAAAGCCAAGAACATTGCTAGGTGCTAGGTCACACTGGTTTGGGAAGGTTCTGGCAAAAAAACAAAAACAAAAAACCCACCTCTGGTTGCATTATTGCCTTCATTATAGCAAGCTCCCTGCCTGCCCTATTTGGTGAAGGTATGTGCAAGAAAAAAACAAATAGAACCACTAAAACATCTACTTTTCAGTGTTATATGTATGTTCAGTATGTAATTGTACAGACACCACAGTTACTATACATTATACAGAACAGAATATCATCTACAGGAAGAGATGAAGAAAAAAAAAGAATTTATGTCTAAACATAATTCTAGCCTCTATCTGCAAACAGCTATAAGGAGAGAAAACATTGATTAAGGTAATCTGTATTTCTTCTATTAACTAGAGGATGGAAATATAATAAAAAAAAAATACTTTGACCTTCCCAAAATATATTTTTTAAAACTACACACCAAAAACAAAACGAATGCATTTCAGAATTTAACAATGTCATTGCTACTGTTAAATGCTTTGATAATGTTTCTGCAAAAAGAACTATTTCTCAACTGAAAAATACAAAAATCAGTGCCAACTGTCAGATACTTGAGTAATGTTCATAACAAAATATCAACAAATAAAATCAATTACAAAGTTGATATAAAAATTCTCAGCTACTAATTGTATTCTAATTTTAAACTGAACCTTTATTTTTAAGAAAACAAGGAAGAACCAAATATGATCCCTTATCTTACTGGAAGTCTGCAGTAGCTAGAACGTTTATTTCTGATTACTTCACCTTTAATTGTTTTGGAATATATCAGGTGAGAAGCAGAATGCTGTGAAAACAGTGTTGCCAGGTACAGGGAGAAAAACCAAACTGATTTCTTTAAATTTTAAAACTCAAAAGGTATTAAGAAAACGTTATTACTCTATTACTCAGTACTCTATTTCTTAACCACTGATTTGCAAAACCTAACTTTACATATATCAAATCCATATTCATTGGATTAAATTTAGGCAAGATTTTTTAGCAACTTCAGAGAAGTTTGGAATAATTATTCAATTTCATTAACTCTCATCTTAAATTTTCTGCCAGCCTTGGAGACAAATTGCAAGAAAAGCATATATATTACAGTTTTATGCTCAATAATTGCAACCTGTTAAGTTGGGTTGATAGCAAATACATATTTGGTGCACACACTCCCTAAATAAATTTCCACTTACGTATGCATCTATAAAAATCTGCAAATACATCTCCATTACATATTCAATTAAATGAGATAGTGATCACCATTGCCAGGACAACTAAATAATAAATATGCTTTTCAATCATATTGATGCAAGAATCCAAGAAGATAAATACATATTTATTCCATTAATGTAACACAGTATGAAACAGAACCTAAGTCCCTGACACATATAAACATTTCATGATCATTTTCTTTGAAAAATATTTGTCACAAAAAAGTAAAATGGACATTGCTAGAATCTACAAAGATTTTTTTGTTACTTATTTCAATTATTGTAGCATACTTACAGAGTTTCCTAGCCACAAAGAGTAAAAAGACAGTAATTATATCAGAATTACTGAGGTTCCTCTCACAGTGAATATATGTTCAGATAATCAAAATCTAACATCAAGAGCTCTGTTTTTATATTTCAGATCATGATCACAGATTAAGGGTCAAGGCACATTTTGGTAAAGCTATTTGAATAGAACTTTTGGATACACTCTGGAAAATAGGAGAGTCTTAGTTCTGTTTAAAACTAATTTGTACAGCTCTTCCCATATTGCCTATAATAAAACAACATTCTGAACTATAACACGGGGGAAATCAAAACCTTGATATGTATACTTGCTTGTTTATTGCATAGTGAATGCCTTAATCATATTGACCCACCAGGCTGAAATAGGTCAGAACAGCTGATATTTTATGAAAACATTCATCTCAGAGTAGGTGGTTTACGGAAATAAAAGAATCCCCTCAAAATCTATTATTATTCCCCAGGAGTCTCTAACAAATACAATCAAAGCCCGTAAGTATCACTTACTAAAACACAGACAAATAATCTCTTTCCCAAGACATCCGCATAGCTTCTCATGCACGTCTGCCTACCTTCTTATCACCTCCTTTCTTTTTTTTCTCCCCCTATTCCTTTCTCCTCCCTCCTACAGCTATTACTTAACCTTCAGGTACTCATTTAAACAACCCACCAACCAGCAATAATGATCACATATAGTTACTAGATTGCTAAGTAATCACCTTGCCTGCTGCGTTAATGTCAGTTGTCTTTTGCTTATGTACATGACATTGCTTTATCCTTCCCGTATGTTAAATGTGAATTACTGTTTGTTTGGTATCAGCTATTCTTAACTGCACCTGGGCTCATTTTCAATCCTTAAAATAAAACAAAATTACCAAGGCGTGCACATACATGAATGTGCACACACCGAAGGATAATAAAGATCTACTCTCATCCTTCTATCACAACTGTATGAGCTATAGGGTAATAATACATATGGATACCCAAGCTCGCTCTCCTTCCCTAATAGCCAGTACTATCAACAATCTTAATGTTATTTTACAAGTTCCTTTAGTCTCAATCAGGTGAATCTTTAGTAAGTGAGAGGTACCAACTAGTGTTCCTAAACTAGTCAGTAGGATTTATGAATATATAAACTTGAATGCCACCCCCCCTTACTCTGAGATATGTCGGGTCCCCACCCTGGCAGTGTTCAAAATTACCAAGGTGTGGACATACCCAAGGTCCTGAGTTAAAATGGGTGGTGGGTCCTACAAGTCTGGTTGTCTTCAATGGTTGCTTTTCTTATGGCATTTGAGTGGGTTTTTTCTGTTTGTTTGGGTGATTTGTTTTTAATATTGTAAGCCATCCAGTAAGCTGTAAACTCTAATAATAAAAGTTAAGGAAAGTGAAGAGTGAAAAAGGAAGGAAAGGGCAAGGGGACAAGGGAAGCAGGGAAGAAGGAAAGAGCGAAGTGAAAAAACGGGACTAAAATTTAATATAAAGAAAACCAAACTAATGACAACAGATAGAACAACCAGCCTTAGAATTGACAATGAAGATATCAAAGTGGTGGATAGCTTCTGCCTTTTATGATCCACCATCAACACTAAAGGAACAAGCTATCAAGAAATACTCCACAGACTAGCACTTAGTACAGCAGTCATGAAGACCTTCAAAAAAATATTTAAAATGATGTGATGTGACTATACATAGAAAGAAAGTGGAAGCTATGATATTCCCTACAACATTCTATGGAAGCAAAAGTTGGACTTCAAAGAAGCAGGATAGGAAGAGTATCAATGTGTTGGAATTTTGGTGTTGGAGAAGACTTCTGAGAATGCTGTCGACAGCCATGAAAACAAACCAATGGATCATCAAACAAAATCAGCCCAAAGTTCTCACTCGAGGCACAAATGACCAGGCTCAAATTATCCGATTTTGGATACATTATGCAAAGACCTAGCTCTCTAGAGAAGACTCTAATACTGGGAAAGGTGGAAGGAAAGAGAAAAAGAGGACAACCAGAAGCAAGGTGGATGAAATCAGTTACAGTGGCAATGAGTGCACTGTTGGAAGAGTCACTTGTGTTAAATAAGCTGCTAAATAAATAAATAAATAAACAAACAAACAAACAAATACATAAATAAATGTATTTCATTATTGTTTTTACTGTATGCTGCCAGATCAGTTGGGCATCTGGTAAGTTTTTAAAATAAAGAAAATAAATATACTGATAAGAAGGATAGAAATAACAAAGGATTACAGAGCAGTACCTGCAGAAATTCATAAGGGTCAAAGATGGCTAAATATTCTTAATTCTATAACCATATATGCTGATATGTAATCTAGTCCTCTTTATTAAAGCATAGGTTTGTATGTATTTCTGGTTTGTGAGATTCTATTCGTTTTGTCCACTATCTTTCATAGTATCTGTCACACGCATTGTGAAATTACTTTTCAACCAAGATAAAGAAAATAATAGATTTTCAATTTAAAAAGTAAAAAGAGAAAAAAGAAAAAAAGAATCACGTACAGGCAGCCCAATTTTTGGATCAGTATCTATTTGTTTCATAATTAAAGGGGAGACATCACGGTCTCTTTAGTTAAGGCAGCAACTTTAAAAATGTATTGTTACCAGAGATGTGGATTTTCCAGAAAAAAAAAGAATGAGAACATTTCTAATGAAAGTGAGTATGTTTACAGTTAGCATATTCATCTCAATGCTTATTTGTCTCACTCTCCTGCTACTTTTCAAGTTGACTCTTCTTTCTCCTCCCTTCTAGCACTAGAACTAGTCAAGAGAGTCTTAGAATACTTACTTTCAATTATTTAGAGTAATCACCTCAAAAATTGCCTTACACAACTTTGAAACTGCCAGATTTGCTGGAAGTAAAACAAATTTCTGCAAAGAAAACTTGATCCATGGAAAAAATTTCCAGTCCACAAGTCAAAGTCCAGTTGAACACCCCATGATCAGTAAAGATTCTGCATAATGTCACAAAACACAACTTAGTTTACCACTCATATTCTCTGCAACTGTGCCTTTTTTTTTTATACCACTAACAGTGGAATCTGTGAAGGAGGCACACAAGCGGACAAATGAAAAGTATGTGATGACATCATAATACAACATCTGTAACTAACAGATAGCATGGCATAACTACATAATCACAGCATTTGTGTGATGTCAAAGTGATTTCTAATGGATGCTACTGTCTATCAAGTTCCAATCCCAAAGTTAAGTGATTGGAGAAGATACCCCATATCTAACCATTTTATGAGAAATAATAAGTAATTGTTTCTCTACGTGAGCACATCTATTAAGATATTTGTCCCAGTCCAAACCCCTGTCTTTATGAGTTGGGGTCAATACCAGACTCAGCAATGAAACAAATATGGTTTGACAGGTTTTTAAAAAACTATTTAAGCTGATTTTCAAAATATATTGTACAAGGAATAGAGTTTTCTAGATCTGGAAGTATTATTAGGTATCTATGAGGTATAAGTAGACTTATATCTTGGAGTTATATAGCAAGGCTATAATACTTTGCCTTATTTTTCTGCCATATTTTATGTTTAAAAACTCTAAAAAACTAGCACTAATATTAAAACTAAAGGGGAAAATGTGCAGAATCATTAAGATTAAGAAAAAAGGATGTAATCTAAAATGTCCCCAAAGGATTATGGTTCCAGAATAATACAGAACGAGTAACTAGGGGAAAATGAGAAACGGTATTAAAATTAAGCTGCAGTTATCATAGTTGTACTATGACAGCTTGCAAACTTTCACTATTCCATTTAAATTGAAGGAGAAGGATATAACAGCACTCTATTATAATATAACAAGGATCTGCATACGTGAAAACAACCAACTTCATATTTTATTTTATTATACATACCTACATTCTAAGACATTACTGGAGTTCTTTAATACAATATTTTTAAAGTTTTCTCCAAAGAGTGAAGGATATTCTTGGCTGACACTGTAAATTTCTGTTAAACTAATTTCTACTGAGATTTCAGGAAAAATCTCATAGCTTTATGTTCTATTAAAAGGATTGGATTACTGTATTTAAGAACAAAGTACAAAACAGACTTTCATTGATTTCAAGTGACTTTATCTTAATTTCACTTGACTAGATATCAAGTGACTTTGCATATAAACCAAATGTCTTTCTATTTTGATACCCAGATAAATTGTGCAAAACCCTACTTATTTCAGCAGCATTAATTGTCTTGATAGTGGAGTCTGATGGCTGTATACTACGTGGGCAGATTCATTTATAAAATAGGCTGCCTGATTTAGAGTTATTTCTCAACATGTGAACAGCAGCTATCTCAGCTACCCCTATCTACCACTAATCTATGAAGAGGGCTCAACCTGAAAAGCTTCCAACTGTGATAAGCAGGAGCTATACCATCCTTCAGATCTGCGACCAATAAGCTTGACTACGTGTCAGAAAAAGTCTGTGAATGTGCCAATTTTTTTCTACCATTGGCTCTATCAAGCTCCTTGCTAAACAACAAACCTCCTTGGGCTTGCAAGGAGCAGATGCAGCAGTGGCAAGAAATATAATATGCCATTCTCTCCAATACATAATACTGTAGATACAAAAAATGTTACAAAAACTAAGTTTGATAAAACTCATAGCAAGCCTTCTGCCATCAGTGCCTTGTCTTCCATTTCATTACATTACTTCTAATATTCAAAAGAAGTTGTGAGGAGTGATTGTACGGACAGTGAAGGAGATCATTATATCCCAGATACCGATACTGACAAGGAGCTGAACGTATCACCATCTATGAGCAGCCAGGAAACTATTCAGTTAGATTGGTTTCTACAGGCAGATCACTCTAACATGTCCCCCAGAAATGGAGCTATTGGTTCTTCTAATTGGTCCAAGCTTAATCCAACAGTAATCAACCAGAAGAAAAGAATTAATTCAACATATGTCACTCACAGGTAACTATTTGTCCAAACAAAAAAAGTGAAAAGTATCTTCTCTCCATTATGTGTGAGTAAATATCACTTTTGGTGAATCAATCATTATGATGGCAGCCATATACTGCTCCTGTCAAGATAGCACATCAGAGGTATTAATGTCCTGGAGAATTGACTTGGGATTCTCCAAATACTCTTTGTAGAAAAGCAATAGTGGGACAGTGACATGTTTCTAACTCATGAGCACCTAAGAACGTCTGGTTGACCACTCTGAGTCACAAACTGCTGGACTATTATGGGCCTTCACCTGATCTAGCAGGGCAGTTCTGGTTCTTATGACTATCAGAGGCTATGCAATTCTGAGGCTAAACTCAGAACAACACAAGGACAAAGTATAGCAACAGAATTTCTGCCCTATACCCATAATCTCAAAACAAGGGAACAGGTATTCAAACCATGTATTCATCAACACAAAAAGACAATTTCTTTCCCCTTGTCTACTGGGAATTGGTATTGAAGTTTCATCAATTACTGGAAGGATACAACTGAAAAAGATAAAACTTTTCAACCATAAGTCTGGATGATTTTCAGACATTTTCAACCCTAAGTTGAAAATGTTTGAACATTCAAACATTTTCAACCCTATGTCCTGGATCACTAATGTTAAACTAGTATGATAACAGAGCAGAAAAACAGATGGAAGAACAACTCTAGCTTCTGTAGACAATTGCCACCTAAACTGAGACATAAAAAATTCATTGCATACATCTTTTCCTCCTCACAAATGCTCCAAATGAGAATCTCCAAATATCCCCAGACAAATCCCAATAACTGTAATGCATCAAACACTCACTGTGCCACTTTACAGTTACATGCAAAATTTTAATCTCTAAGAATAGTATATGCAATCTACCTTCCTTTAAGCTCTCAAGGCAAACAGTTACAAATGTGACGTATGTCATGGCCCATATACAGGGTTTTACATGTGCTTGTTTGTTTATATGATTTATATAGTCACCCACCTCACACAGCTCATGCCCTGCTGCCCAAAGATAAACAGTAACCCTACATCAATAACAACAGTGCTCATCTACCCACCTGACCCGAATGCCTGGGGAAACACCGAGTTCTTCAATTTTTTGCAAAAGACTAACCAAGTTGGGGCCATTTGAATCTCCAGGTGGATGCTGTTCCACAGGGTAGGCACCGCACTGAGAAGTCACGATTCCAGGGTCCAACAAGATGGCATTGTTTAATACAAGGGACTTGGAGCATGCCTTCTCTACTATATGTGGGACAAGCCGAAACAATGGGAGAAAGGAGATCCTGCAACTAGCCTAGCCCTATGTCAGCCTTGTGAAGTAGTCAAGACAAGAAGCACACCCAGATGAACTAACTCTGTTTTATTGTAAGGTTACATTAACAGAATCTTGCAAGTCTGAAAGTATATTTCTCCCCTGTCATCTTTACAGCCCCAGAAACTAGGAAGGCTCCTTTCTGAGATGTTTGACATGAAAGTGCCTCTTATCCAACCATTGCCCTGGCTGCGGATCTTCCTCGTCTCCCAAGGTCATTCCCACATACCATTACACCCTATGCCATGGAGAACTTCATAGGTGATGACTCATGGAGAAGTGGTGTTACATGGGCATAACAAAGAATGCCAAAAACTGTCCACATCACTGCATTATGAACCAGTTGCAGCTTCCAAGTGCGTTTCAAGGGCAACCCCATATAGAGTGCATTACAGTGTACATCATATATGGTGTGGCGGGTGCAAATGTATATGCAAATATTTAGGCACTCATGGCCAAACTGTATGTTTCATGAACAGAAGCTGAAATAATCTTCACATGGTTTAAAGTTAAACACATAACCTTTCTACAAATCTAAATATATACTATATGTGAAATCATTTAGAGAAACGAAATAAGGAAACAAGAATATGTCTGATGCAAAAGTGTGACATCCAATCAATTAATACAACGTAACACCTTCTTTGGAGGAAATAACAGCTTCAAATATTTCCTGTAAACAGCTAAAGGTCTTTTTTATTCGGTTTTTTTTTTTTTAATTTTTCCCTACTCCTCCTTGCAGAACTTTTCTAGTTCAGAAACATCCATAAGTGTCCTTGGATAACACTGTAGGGTTGAGATCTTAACAGACTGCCAATAACATTCAAGTCTGAGGACTGCGAAGGACATTTCAAAACTTTTATCTGCAATTTGTAAGTAATTGCATATAGACAGTAAATATATATTCAAATTTGAAGTTTTTGTCTTTAATTTTACATTATGTAGGTTATGTTAGCTTCTATTCACTTCAGCATTCATTGATACGTACAATTTGACCAGGAATGCCTGAATTTTTGCATGCAAATGTATATTCCTGACATAGCGTAAGACCAAAATCCACTGTTTTAGGCCAAAATATAAATGGTTCTTACCCTTGTCAATAACCTGAAGATACCTAGCCTTTGGCCACACTTTTTCAGATGTGGCTTCAACTGCCCTTTTAGATTTATACAGCTGTTCCTAGAGGTGTCACAGTTCAAAAGGCTAAGACCTTCTCCCAATCACTACCTCTGTTCTTATACTGGTAAAGTATATCACACTGTTCATACAAGTAGTTATGACAATATTGAGGGGAAAAAATAATTCTTGCTCAGCCCTCAATGCCACATCTTTTCATGCTGCTGTTTTCCTATACCATGGAATATTATTGCCTGCTAAGTGCTGTCAGTCTTACCCATTCCTCCCCCACCTCATATATACACTTGGCTTATTATCCCAAGCAGTGAATAGAGACATAGAATTGATCTACTAAGGTCTTGAGGCCTGAAATATCTTTCTTCTCTTTCTGGTGTTTCTGTGGCAGTTACTCCTGTTAGAACATATTAGAGGACCCCAACCTCCATTCAGATCAATATGCCCTATTCCCCCCGCAAAAGCTGCAGTGAATAACTGGAAGGAAGGCAACAGCTAACTCTCATGATGATAAAAGTAAAATATTGTTTTTATTGAACAGCATTGGTTAAGTTGGAAAATCCTGACAGCCTTACACAAGAAAGGAGCCGTAGCTCTAAAACCACCTGTGTGATAGGCAGAAAAACAACAGCTGCAGCACTTCTTATCATTCCATGTTCAGTAAGTTGCCCATCTTGTATAATAATCTGTTATTCAAGCACAGGACTTCTGAAAGGACAAAGAGGGAGGCAGTCTCAAAGGAGAATTATTCCACTGCGGTTTTCTGCTTCAGGTTTATCTAGAGCTTCCTTATCCTGTGCATTACACTAGAGGTAGTGAACATCCTTGTCTCTTCATTTGCTGCTTGTCAGGTTACCTGCAGAGAAAGGATACATATGAAGTAGCAATGGTCGTAGTAGATCTTGTGTTTAGATGCAAGGTAGGTGGACAAGAGGTTCAGAGAAGCCGTTACTCTTCCATTTCTCATTACTCAGTGTCATTCCCCCTTTTGCCCTGTCCTTTCAATGTCCACATTTGATGGCTCTTCTACAGGTAACAGATAACGTAGTGATTAAGGCAGTACTCACCTATCTTACGTTGAGAGCTGTTGTGGATTTCTGATGGCAATGACTAATTTTTTTTCCTGCTCAATGTGTCAGATTTCTGATTCTGCAAAGAAAATAAGTTCATAAGTAACTAGCAGTTGTAAAAGTCTGGAATGTCTGATGCTCACCCATACACATGCCTGTAAATCCCACTGCCCTTACTTTTACTTACATTTACTTTACATTTGGGGCTTTGGGGCCATTAGGACCCTTCTTTCTGCAGAAGGCACTTGCTCTACGTCCCATTTGTAAAACTTGTTTAGCTACTATTGTCTTTTCTCATTATTACCCTGAGGCAATCTTTCCTTTCTCGATATTCCCCCAGTCACTGGCTTACCTCTGTGGGAAACTTTATCAATGCAGCCCCAGTTGCAGGATTGAAGTTGAAATTCCAGCTCTGTCCTTTTATCTGGAGTCCTGAGGCAGAGTATCTCTAAGGGTTCTGAGAAATCAAGTATTAAAATTATGCCCTCCCTAGGCCTTGGCTATGTGAGCCAAATACTTCACCAGATGTTCTCAATCACTGAAGTTCCCATTTATGAATGCCAAGCTCTGTAGAAGAGTACTGAAATCTTGCCCCCTGATGTATGAGATTTATGACCACTAGCTAGGTCTATACACTGCTGCTGAATTGTGTGGATGCACATCAGACCTATCCTCCATTCTAGTTATGAGGATAAAGGGGAAATATGTCTGGGTTTACCCATTGATTCAATAACATTATGCTGTCCTGGAGGCAGTGATGATTTCTGGGCAAAATGGCCATTCATTCCTGACCAGTAGCACTAATGTCAGTTATGTCAGTACAACAGTAACAGATTGACTTCAGTGACATACAGCAATACCAGATTCTGCTGGTGGTTCATAAAATGTATTGTTGACTGTTTCCCTATCTAGCAGATCTAACTTAAGGACAGATTGATTTTAGCTGCTTTGTCAAGAATATAACAACATGCATGCTTTAGCATTCAGTTCTTAACTTTTTTCACTGACAACTTTGATTTTAAGAATTTAAAACTTATTTTTAGCACTAAAGTTAAAATTTTGGGTTTGTGGGCTCTTGAAATAAAAACAGTTGTGTTGTTTTAAATGTTCCATACAATTTAGAACTCTGGATTGGAAAGCATTGGGTTAACGTGAATAATACAGTGCAAGTTTGGGAGGAAAAAATCCTCACAAAAGTAATTTTAATCCATTCTTTCTCCCTCCCTCCCTCTCTCCAGCCCTCCTGTTTTATGTTTGAAACTGTATGATTGTATTCATTCAATACATTACAGTACTATTTCCTCCCTTATTCTTCTGAAATAACATTTTTAAAGTGCCATTTTGAGCTTCTGTTATAAAAAAAGAAAGAAGCACTGGTGTTCTGTTCTTGTGAGCCTTTGCTCATTTTGAGTCCTGTTCCTATTACACAATAATGTGTTATTTTGTTGAATTCTGGCATCTATCTCACTCGTCTGGTCAAGTGCCAAAAATTTAGAGTGTGTCAGTCCACCAGTTCCTCTGCAGAGAAGCTCTCTTCTCGCCCAGCGAGTGTTCTGTGCTTTTGGATTGAGGCCAGGAGGGGAAATCCATTTTCCATAAAGAATGCACACAGCTCAAGTGCTTGAAGATTTTTTTTTAACCTACTAAAATAACTTTGTGGACAAACGCCAGCTTGCAAGACACGTTCGGCAAAGAACATTTGGCATCAAAAACAAGGTAAAGTAATCTGTCGAGGTAACAAAGTTTTTAGAAACAAGGAAATGACTGTAAGTGCATTCGTGGCATGTCATGTGATTTGGCACAGACTGTATGATTGGCCGGCACTGAAGTAAATACAGCCGCCATGTAAGGAGTCTGAAAGCTTCGCCCTTTGCTGAATTCTTAAAATGGCGGACTTACTGCGCTCCATGAGAAGCAAAATGAGAGCCAGTCTCAGATTTTTCTCCCCCTCTTTCTGCCTCTCTGAAGTTTTTATAAGCCTTACAGATTTGAGTAGAAACAGATTTCTCACAACTTGCTCTGCTTCTCAGTTTCACAGTTCAGCATACACTCAGGCTCTGTCAAAAGCTTGACAGCGTTCCAGGGAAAATATTAACTGTAAACTTTCCAACAGGAATTAAAGGAACAGAGCTCACATCAGGATGCTCCTCTTTTAAAAATATATCTAAGCCTGATGTTTAAACAAATTTGTGAAGTTTATGTTACAAGATATACAGTTGACACTGAAATAGACTCAAATGGGGCTCCGTTTCACCACGTCATGAATGCCATTAAAAAAGGACACATATCCTTTTTGGTGAAAGAGCCCAACTGCTCTCCCCCTTTCTTGCAGGCCTGACCAGTTGAACACTGCATGCTCTGATGTATAAATATTTGCCTCTGGCTAAAGTTCAAGCAACCCAGTGTGGCTGCCAGACACAACAGAAAACCAACTTCCAAGGGAAAGTGTTTACTGCAGCATTGGCCGAAGAAGCCAGCGCCAGCAAACTATCAAGTCTGATTGGCCCACGCCTGCAAAGGCTTATCATAAAGTACCTGGCTAGATGCCACTGGTGCGTTCCCACCCCTTTTATTAATGGCTGATTTATCTAACACAGCTTTTCCATGGTTAATATGTTTATAGCTAGGACCAATTCATTTACACGTCTTGTCAGTTTGAGAAGGTAGGATGAGTCACATGAAAACAGCTGTCCCATATTTTTACTTTCAGTATGGATTTTGAGCTTAATCCTCTGTTTATATAAAAAGGTACACTCAGAGTTAGAAATCATTCTTCTGCAAACGAACATCATCAGCTTAAGAGAAGAGGAAGAGCATTAATGAGGATAACAAGACCCAGTACATTTCCACACAATGACTTGTTTGACCTTTGCGTTTCTAAATCTAAGCCCCTCTTTGGGAAAAAAAAAAAATTAGACGTTTCTCATCCCTGCTGATATTGAGGAAGAAATGACAGTTCCCTCATGGCACAATGTTGAATTATGTGCAGGCTCACTAGGAAGAAGCCCTCAAGGCTACGTACCTCAATTTGAGGGAATATTTTTGGTAACTCTCTGGAAAAGTCTCCAATTCAATACAAATCTTAGCTACAAATCAGAGGGGGGGAAAAAACATATCCAGTTACAGTCAGCCGGTACACCCAGATGAGTGAAAAAAACTGAAGCATTTCAGAACGGACCCTCCCTAGTTTTCCAGGGAGTAAAAGGAAAGGTGGGGAGAATTACTTTCAGACTTGCAAGATTCTGTTAATGTAACCTTACAATAGGGATACAGCCAGTACTCCTGGTTCTGCTTCTTATCTGGATTACCCTGAAGGGCTAACATCATGTCCAGGAAACTATCTGCTCTGCTGAGACACCAGCTCCATTTGCCTCTTTTCCTCAAACTGTTTCCATTCAATTAGTCAGTGCTGCATGCCCAAATAATTAGACACATGGCTAACTGAAATACTTTCTGCATATAGATGTACATTTCTGGATCTGTAAAGAGATATACACTGCTCTCAGGTGCTAAATATTTCAGGCAATTAAAGGTGAGTCCTAGGTTTTCCCACTGCATTTTACTACGTTACCCACATTTTTGTTATAAAACAACGTTTCTTTGATTGGAGATTCTATGCAAACAATTATCCTCTCATATAGATAATCAACATTTTATCTTAATGTAGAAGTTAGATTGTTGCCGCTGTTTCACTGGTCAGTATTTCATATGGATTGCCCCATTGTTGCTATTGCTGTGTTTGACTTTTAGTTTCTAAATGTATTTTCAGATGTTGAGTTAAATAGTTTTAATTTCAGTTATAAACTGCTTTGGGAGCTCTTAGAGCTGGAAGGCTGTATATGAATCTATAAATAGATCAATAATCAAATACGGTAGATAAATAAATAAAAACTCCCAATGCATTTTCTTGGCTAGAAATAGCATTAGAGGCAACAGTCACATAGTGAAGGAAAAGCTGGTTGCAAGAGAAATAATAGCAGCAGGAAGTAGGAAAATTAGCTATAAGTCAGAGAAAAGAGAAGGAGGAGGCAGAATTTTAATTTAGATAAGTAGATAATTGGAAAATTATAAGAAATATAATGGAAGTTATAGAAATGATTGATTCAGAGCTGGTTCATCAGTAGAGAGGTTTTCTGTCTCCTTCTCCATTTAAATTTCCTTGTTCAAAATTAAGGTCACTCTTATGTTCATGATATACTGTATGCTGTGTTTTAAAAATTACATCATTGCACTGGAATGATAAAGTGTGTTACTTCAGAGGAGGAAAGGTAGTTCCAAGATGAATAAAGGCAAACCCAAGAGATTTAATTTATCCCACTGAACCCTATTTGTTCACAGAATTTACATTTCCTATTACCACAATCCTCTCAAAACAGGTTTATTTTAATATTTTCAAGGTACTGTAATTTCTTTTCTTGTAAATTCTAAGAGACAAGAAAATAAATCACTATAAAAGCAGCAGATCACAGTAGAGTTGAATGAATTTAACTGTGGAGACTTTCCTATTTTTTTTTAAAAAACTCTCAGTTCTATAACATTCAATCTGGAAAAAAATATTTCTATATATCAACATTCATTGTGGTCTACCATAGAGGAAAAAAAGTCTATTTACCCAAACCCATTTCTGTTTGAAATGCGTTTAACTAATTTAACCTACTTTTAAAAACTAAAGTTCTGTCATGTAACAATAGAAAGAATGAACATTTTAAAATAAATATAGCCCTTCAATTCATGATCAAATGATTTAAATAAAATTTACATAAATGTCACACTGATGCTCTAGTATGTTCACATGAATTAACTTGAATCAAACTAGACCAATGCAGAATTTTTACCATCAGGTTAATAAAATCATGTTGTTAGCTTTATATTATAATTTATCTGTTTATTTATAGTGTTTATATAACACAGTATTTTCAATAACATTCCCAATGGTTTATATGTAAAAACAAAACATTAACTTAAATTCAATTAAAAATAACAAATTAAACAAAAATGTACACTGACATACCATGTAGTGGTAGCAATTACATCTTAAATACTCTGTGGAACTGTACCATTTCTAAAGCCTTCCTAAACAATGTCAAGGTCAACCAAACATCTGGGGGAAGGCTGTTCCAAAGAGAAAGGGCTGCAAGTGAGAAACAGTGCCTCCAGGCTTCTTCATCAATATTTTGAATGGAGAGGAAACTTAAGTGTCCCCTCCTGTAATAAGCATTCAGAACAGGATGCTTTTATTTGAAGAACACAGTCCTGAAAAAAACTGGAAACCTTGAAAGACGTTATAGGTTAAAGACTTTATAGGTTAAAACCAGCATTTTGGAAACCTACTGGAAGTCACTGAAACACTCACAACTGGCATAACACAGCTGTAATGCTTCTCATCCAGCAGCAGATGGGTTGACCCATTCTGTATGAATGGCAGTTTACTAGTAGTCTTCATGAGCAGCCTAATGTAACATGCACTGCAGAAGTCTAAGACCTCCTACTTCAAGTTGGATTGCAACTGATACACTAGACTAATCTGGGCAATGGATCTCCTGGTTATAGTCGTCTTCTGCAAATCCAGCAGCAGCTGTTGAGTCCAATACAAGTCTGAAGTTGCAGACCTACTCTTTCAGGAGTGGTGCCACTCAGTCCAGAATCAAAACAAGAGTCGACAGACAGCCAGGTAGTTTTTGTACAAACAAGACCTCTATCTGCAAAGGTTTAATTTTAGCTTCTTTCATTCATTAAGTCCCACAGACTCTAGATTCCAGGCTGAGACCTAGCTGCATCCACAGCTTGACCTGAGATGGAGATGTTTAACTGCGTATTCAGGATACTGATACCTCATCCTGAACTGATTGATGACCCTCCCCAGCAGCTTCATATAGATGTAAAAAATCACAAGAGAGTGAGACAAGCTCTGTGGCACCACCCAGGGGAGAAACTACCAGGCCAACTTCTTAAGTCTTAATTTGCATAGCTGTACATTCAAATTCAGTAGTACAAATGCAAAAAAATGCCCTGGTACTTAATCTCATTTTCTACTGCGATTTCATGAAATGGCTCTGAACGGCTACACTTGGCTGGTCCCATCTTTCTCCAAATCACAAATCATCTGTGATGTCACTTATGTCACTTTATCTTAAACCTAGGTATCCCAGCACTAACAGTATCAAGAGGAGGTCAGACTGAAACACGTAACAGAATCATAAAGAAATGTTCTGTTCCACTGAGAACACAACACAATTAATTCTGGAAGATCCTTCCTTCTGTTGCTCTGTTTGTCAGAAAGGTCAAGATGATTAGTTCTTGTATACTCACTAGTAGTCATCAAAACAAAACATATGTAAAACCATAATGCAGACCAAGTATACACAGTGAGAAAGTAACCTAGTTACATAAATATGAAAATCTGCCTTTTAATAGTGTATTTGATCTGTATTTTAAACATTATTAGACAATAATAATGCTCAAATGCAGATGATATAATAAGCAAGTTATGTACGCATCCTAATTTTAAGTCCTAGGTCATTTGAATGAAAGGAGAATCTCAGCCCTTTTCTTTTTTTTAATCAGCAATATCCTATGCATTGGAATCCTAAAGATGTGTACTCCAAAGTCTCCTTCCATGAAAAATGGCCTATTCAATATTAGTTCCAGAATTTCAGAATTTTCTTAATTTTGTCCCTTAATATTGTCGCTTTACTCTGACAAAAGCTCTGATCAGATCTTGAAAATAACATTTAATTCTTCCATGCCATGATCAAAATATAGTTCCCAAAACTAAACCTGAGTATTCCAGCCCTATAGGAGATGAAAAAATAAAAAGCTTTCTCTAAAACTGGGGGATTTGAAAAATCACATTCTGGTCTTGGCCATCTGCTGAAATCCAATGGATCACTGGAATCTTTCTGTTTCTTTCAGAAGGTATAGCAGGTGACCTACCTTGGAAAAAATTTTGAACTGCCATAAATACATTAATGATAAATAATTAACAAATCCTGTAGATTAGTGGGGAAATGGAAAGTTGTTTAGCAATGGTAATTAGTGAACTAATTCCACTAGCCTATCAATCAAGAGTCTGAAACAGGCACCAATGTACACACAGAGTTCTTAAACAGCAGTAATTTCCCCAAGTATAAAATGATGCAAAAGTATAATGCACATCTAGAATTGTGTTTCACATTGCTGTGCTTGGGCAAGTCTTTCTATGTGCAGGAATGCCTTGTGTGCATATCAGCCCCTGCGCCCACAAGGACTGTACGGATTGGGGCTTTTATGTTGTGTTAATTACTGAATCAGCATATGTACCAAACGGATACAAAATGCTATACTCCATAAAATCCTACAACATGTGCACCTAAAGGGCATTTTAAAATGTTCAAACAATAATCAAATAAAACTAACAGCATCCAATTGTGCTTTCTTTCATTGTATATTAATGTCAGTATAGTCTGAAGTAATCAAAATGCCAGAAATATAAATATTCCCTTTAATGCCACTGAATCCATCATTTTACTAGGAAAAGGCTTAGCTGTGTTATTTGCAATTCCCCCACTGCACAACAATGTACATTACTGTCTGTAAGCTCTAATTTGGCATAGCGCATCATTAATGACCTGAATGGTGGCTGTTTCACACATACATATTTAATTACAACAGCTGAACAAATTACATATTTATGCTTTATAAAGGGGATTGCCAGTCTAATTCATTTGCTATGCATGCAGGTACAGGGCTCCATCTGCAGCAGCATCTGCACAACAAGAGCTAACAATTATCCATTGTGCAGTGAGTATATCTGGTGAAACCTGTAAGAGATGCAATCGCATTAACCACTTCACTACATACGTGCCATTATTTTTCTCAATGGCCCTAAATATTTTAAATAATGGATTATTAACCATAATGATTCCTTGCATGTCTTTCAGCACGCTCCCCAAAGCACTTTACAAACAATAATGAAGAAAACCTTGGGAAAAGCCCTTTGGAGGTACAACTCAATGCAGACTGGCTTTATGGCTGAGGAAGCAGCCCAAAGGTTAAGTGAAACTAAGATAGTACGACAAGGAAAAGAGCAAGAAAACAAAGCGACATCTTCTCTTTCTCAGACTCTTTCATACTTTCTCCAGGTAGCATTATTCGTCCATTGCTGGGGGTGGGGTGGGGGAAGTCCTAGATTCTTAAGGACTAATAGAGAAAGCATGAAAGAGTTTGAGAAAGGTAAGTGGCTGTTTTTTTGTTGCTGAGTGGAACATTTGCCAATAAGTGTGTTACACTTCTGCTGAAACAACTGCATCGGTGCTGAATAAAGAAATACCCTAAAAACCTAAGACCTGCATACTTAACACAATGACTGCCCTGTTTTACAGACCTGGATGACCACAGAGGTCATCCAAGGAGACCCTGAGGCTTATGCCAAGAACCACAGAGCCTCGTCCTATATTTACTCACAAACAAACCTTATCTGGAGTGATGCCTAAACTCAAGAATGCTCTCCCTTCTGCAGTCTGGGAGGTGGTCACCATCACATCATTCAGAGGGCTGTTAAAGGAGTCCCTCTTCTTTCAAGCCTTGCCAGAGGGATGAATAATCCCATTTTGGTTTTGTTGTTCATGATCTCCCTTCTTTTTAATGGTTTTTTTATATATAGATTTCATTATTGTATTTTAATCATTTTACCGTGAACCACTTTAAGATGGACTATATCTATAGAAACCCATTAAATAAATAAATATGATACCGCAAATAAATTGCTCTACAAAGTTATTATGGACTCCAAAAGGAAAGACTTGCCTTCCCCATCTACACACGTGCTAGGATGGATAGGCATAGGTGTGATAGGTGCTATATGTACCTTCCACATGCAGCAGAGGTCATGACACTATTGGCATGGGGAAGACCAATTTCTTTCACTAACAGGAGAGAGGAGAATTAATTAATTTAAGAGGCACATGACTACATAAACCATACCGAGGTTTAAGGCATTCATTTTCTCCCTTATATGACTTACTGTCACAAAACACATAAAGGACAAACAAATTAGCACCACCCCACTCTAAGGATTCTCTATGGACCCTAACAATAATGATGGTGAGTACATGCAGCACAGTATTCCTGGACTGAATGTTCTGCTAAACCAAACATTGTCACTTTGGGCTATAAAGTCATCTGCTAATGAAAGCTAAAATTTGCAATCCTAGATATACTGTAAGTCCCAATGAAATCAGTGTAATGTAGTTCTGAATAGACATTTATTTATTTCTTTATCTATCAAATTTATACGCCACCCATTTCACTGTATAAGTGACTCTAGGTGGCTTACAAGTAAAAAAACAATAAAAAAACAATAAAAGTGTTTACAAAAATATACAAAGTTAAAAGATGAAGACAGTGTCCTCAAGCCACCAACCACCCCCAGTGCTGTGAGCCCCCATTAACCCCATGCTAGTGACAGAGCCAGCTCTTAACACTCTTCTGGAAGGCCAGAAGAGTGGGGGCCAATCTCACCTCACCGGCAAGATGTTCCACAGGACGAGGGTGACAGCAAAAAACACTCTCCTCCTAGACCGCGCCAGTCGAAATTCTTTAGCCAACAGGGTCCATAACATGCCCTTCCTGCCAGACTGGGTGGGATGGGCCAATGTAATCAGGATGAGATGGTTTCTCAGATAACCTCGGCCCATGCCATGAAGGGCTTTAAAGGTCATAACTAATACCTTGAATTGGACCCAAAAGCAAACTGGGCACCCAATGCAGCTCACGCAGTAGTGGTGTTATGTGTGCAGCCCTAGAAGCCCCATAACAGCCTGCATCCTTACATTCTGCACCAGCTGCAGCTTCCAGATACTTTTCAAGAGTAGCCCCATGTAAAGCGTGTGCAATAGTCTGTATGGAAGATGACCAGGGGATGACTAACTGAGAAAGGACTTTCTAATCCAGGAACGGGAGCAAATGGCACACACAATGGAATTGAGCAAAGGTTCTCTGAGCCACAACTGCCACCTGCTCCTCAAGGAGTCATCTCCAGGAGGACCCCCAGATTACGCACCAGGTCTGTCTGAGGCAGTGTAACCCAATCCAGGACCATAGACAGAAGAGCCCCAAACTCACAGCTACTCCATCTTACCAGGGTTCAGTTGAAGCCTGTTGCTCCCCATCCAGACCCCCACAGCCTCCAAGCACCGTGGAAGAACTTCCACAGCATCACTTCACCCAGGACAGAGATTTTTAATTGAGTATCATTTGCATACTGAGGATACCTCATCCCATGGTGATGGATGATCTCACCTAGTGGCTTCATGTAGATATTAAACAGGATCAGAAAGAGCCCTGAGCCCTGTGGTACTCCACAAAGCAGGGGCTGTGCGCTGGACCTCTCGCTCCCTATCAGCACCGATTGGGACCAGCCTCAGCGGAAGGAGGTGAACCAGCACAAAACTCTGCCCCCACCCCCAACTCTCATAGCCAAACCAAAAGGATACCATGGTTATAGGTAATGTATTGTAAGTTAGGGACTGGGAGTACCAAGCATGAAGTTATACTGTATGAGGTTTAATTAAAAAAAAAGGAGTTACTCATCATGAGAAACACAATTCAAACCCACAGTACTTAAAGGTTTTGCTTCTTCAGGATCAAATGTGCTTTTAAGCTAAGATGTTCAAATGAAATTGTATTCCTCTATTTTATTTTTAGACTATGCTGGGACATATCTTGTTGGCATTTTGTTTCTGCTTTATATATAAAGTGGGAAGAATGTGAAGGATTTCCCAATTTTATCTTAATATTACATACATAGCTGCTCAGGTGAATGTCAAGAAACAAGGTTAGATAAATGTGAAGAAGCAAGTGGTACTACACATGAGTAGAAACTGGGCACTACTGAGTGAAGAAAATATATACAACTAACAAGGATGGGAAATCTTAAAAATGTATTTAACATGAAATAAGTTTTGAAGAGGGCATTGGAACATCTGAGAAACCAATCAAGAATAAAATGAAAAACTAATACAGGGACAAGGCCGCAATATTTTAACTTCATTTTTTAAAAAAATGTATATTAAAACAATGAAGCTCTATGAAATGTTATCTCTATAAAACAACAGCAGCAGAAAAGAAAAACCAGCATTTCATTTAGTCCATTTCCAGAATTTCTTAAACTTTATTTAAACTTTATTGCCCCTTGAAAATAGGCTTCATATTTATGAATTTCTTCATGAACTCCACTTTTTCTTGCCTCCCTTCTGGCAAAAGGAAATTGACCTTATATTTGTTTGCACATTTGAGAATGCAAGCACAAGGCCTATATACCTGATATAATGCTGTATAACATTCAAATGGGTAAGTATCTTATGAGATAAAAGTATACAGGTAGGCTATACAGGTACTGTACATCATGAGAAAAATCCTAAGATGATCCATCAAGTGTCTGAAAATACCTCCTTCTTCATGAACCTTCATATTGACCTTTCTTCCCCTGCACTAAGTGAAATACCTCTAATAAACCACTCAGAAAGGCCTGCTGAAAATTCAAAATCCTTCAGTAAAATGCTCACTGTTGTAGCCTGCTACACAAAATATCAAAGAACAACCACCAAACTAATTAGGGGACCAGATAAATGGATTAAATGATTAACACTTCAGAGAGCTAAACATTTACAGCTTGATTATGCAACAGCATCAAAGATGGCTCTAAATATTTAATAGTATAAACATCAGGAAGAGTAATACAAGATGATAAAGCTAAGAACCAAGTTATTAAATTAAGAAAGGAAAAATTATTCTGGAGATTAAGAACATTGTCCTTGCAACAAGATAGACTGGCCTGCAAAGAATCTCACAAGGGAACTGATGAAAAGGCAATGCTGGACAAAGTAAATGTACTATAGGGAGCAATTGTACAATAGCAAAACATACTGACCTACTGGATCTTCTACATCTATAATTTTCATGGTTCTATAAGAATATTAAAGAACTTTCATATACCACATTTCATATAGTCAATATGCAGCATAAGCACTGTATTACAGAATACAACACGGTGAGGAAATTGGCAGCAAATTAATAAATCAAGACCCTTTCCATTATAAATTAATCTTAGAAAACAAATGGGTTTAAAAAGGCTTCTTTCCCAAGATGCAGCTTTTTGTATTCATCCAGTATAACATGCCTAGAATACATGTGTTTTCATTATGTTAGGGTGAGTCTCTAAGTATCATTCACTCCTTTTCTGGTGGCCATTCAGAGCTTAAACATTGTTCCAGAAGATCCAGGGACACTGATAGCATTCTGTAGGGGGGAGACAGTAAAAGCCAAGATGGCAGGTGCCAAAATGGTAGATACCACCATGAGATCTTGCCCTTTATATGTGCATTGACATTTCATGCACGTACAAGGCTGCAGTCACTACTGCCATTTTGGCTTTTGGGCCTCCTTTCTGCCAATATCCTTCATTGCCACCATCTACATGTAAAGGTTAATTGTCGACTATGGAAAAGTCTTCTCTATGGTCACTTTGGAAATGAAAATCAAGATTTTCAATTGCTGGAAAAACTCTACTGATAAGAGAATTGCATAGCATTTTCCCAATACTTGAAAGGGAACAAGAGAAAAATGAAGGTAGTACACTAACTGAACAGAACTAAAGTCTTAAGCTTACTTACCTCGGAGCAAGCACCACTGAATTCAGTGAACTTGCATTTAGTAAGAGTGACAACCCAACTCAATGGCCTACAATGATATTTACATTTTTGCAAACAGAAAAATAACTGAAGTATCTTTTTCTTTGATTGCACTCCAACTTATATGGAGCTACACAGATCTGTCCTCAGCACAGGAAAAAACATACATATCAACAAATACATATGCAAGTGAGCTGTGTGTGCACATTTGCTGGATAAATAAATCTCCACAATTCAGTTTGAGGAACCTCAGATATCAAGGTAGGTAAACTGGGCAGTAAAAATAATTTTTTGTGATTTTAATCTCTTTTTCTGCCTCACCTTCCTTTATTGGGGGGGGGATCTTAAATTTGGAATTAAATAAAACGATACTCAGCACATGCATGGAGCAGAAAGTCAATAAAAGTTACTGTTATATGAAGATGATGTTCTCTGTCTTTTTAATGATTATAAAATATCTTCCCAATTTGTAGAAATAGTATAGGAATGTGGTAAATATTCTGGATACACATTAAATTTGGAATAAGTCTAATATTATGCCAACTGGTGATAAGGTAGTGGGTAAAAATTAAGATTGATATTAAAAGTCTCAATGTAATAACCCCTTAGAAACTATTTTGTTTTGTAAACATTAATATTTCTTACTCTGATAAAACCCAAGTATCACAAGATGAATGAAAATACCAATGAGTTCATGGGAAAGACTAAATGAGATTAAAATTAATAAGGCTTCAACAATGGTATATTTTGCCTGCATCGCTTATGCTAGTTCAACTGAAATATTTTAAAAAGATTGCAAAGTTAACAGTCAATTTCTTAAAAGAAGGAACAAATAACTAAGACTTCTCTTTTAAATTCAGTGGCAGTTTTAATTTTCCTAATTTTAAAACATACCACTATATTTCTTAAATAATTTATTAGAATGAAAACAAAAAACAGAATATGTACCATTGTGTGCTCAATTG
This sequence comes from Python bivittatus, assembly GCF_059951505.1. Classification (NCBI taxonomy): domain Eukaryota; kingdom Metazoa; phylum Chordata; class Lepidosauria; order Squamata; family Pythonidae; genus Python; species Python bivittatus. The sequence continues at coordinate 39,984,929 of NW_028277098.1, forward strand.
AACAGCTATTATTTAACACTCTTGAAATGCTGGTAAACGCTTTGTTTTAAATATATGTGTTTAATTATATATGGTTTTTCCAGCATTTAAAGCATACATATTTGGGCATTACTAGGTAACGTTACTAAGAATTATTAAAATTCTTAGTAACTAATGAGAAACTGAGAGATTGAAATAACCCCTACTTAAATTGTTTTTTTAAGAAAGTTTGAGCTGAAAATAGGACGCTTGCTCTTAATCAACTAATTATTGATACAGTTTTAAAACTTTTGAAAAATTACTATAGATATAAATTTTATCAAAAACAAGCAAATGGCAATAAAAAAAATTCCCTTCTCACCCCTATGGCTGGTGTGTGTCTTCCTCAATCTCAGGTCCTCTACCAGAGGCCTGGGAGTTTGAGGGATCCGTGCAGTATCTGAGTTGTTCCTAGCACTGCACTTTTCTGGATAGAGAGATCTAATGTCGTTCCTGGGATGTGTTGCAGTCATTCTCCCAGCTTAGGAGTCACAGGCCCAAGTGCTCCTACCACACTGGGACCACTTTGGCCTTTACTTTCTACATCCTCTCTAGTGCCTCCTTCAGGCCTGGTACTTCTCCAGCTTCTCATGCTCCTTCTTCCTGATGTTGCTGTCACTTGGCACTGCTACATCTATCACTACTGCTGTCTTCTGGTCCTTGCCTACCACAATGTCTAGTTGATTGGCTAGTGCCTGCCTATCCATCCAGATCTGGAAGTCCAACAGGAACTTAGCCCTGTTATTCTCCACAACCTTCTGTGGAGTCTCCCATCTGGACTTGGGAGGGACTAGCCCATACACTGTGCAGATGTTCCTATACACAATGCCAGCTACTTGGTTGTTCTGTTCAGTATATGCTATTCTTGTCTGCATTTTACATCCTGCCACTATGTGTTGGACTGTCGCTGAGGCCTCTCTGCATAGTCTGCACTTGGGTCCTTTCTAATGTGGTAGACCCTTGCTTCTGTGGATCTGGTGCTTAGTGCCTGTTCTTGTGCTGCTATGATCAGTGCCTCAGTGCTGTCTTTTAGTCCAGCCCTTTCGAGGCACTGGTACGATTTCCCAAAGTCAGCCACCTCAGCTATCTGTTGATGGTACATCCCATGCAGGGGCTTGCCTTGCCATGGCACTTCCTCCACTTGAACTTCCTCCCATGTCTGCTGCTGCCTGAGGCATTCCCCCAGCAGCTCATCTTTGGGTGCCATCTTAGTGATGTACTCCTGGATATTCTGGGTTTCATCCAGGACAGTGGCTTTAACACTCATCAGACCCCGCCCGTCCTCTTTGTGGCTGGTGTACAATCTCTGGGTGTTGGACTTGGGGTGGAAATCTCCATATATTGTGAGGAGCTTCCAGGTCTTCACATCGGCAGCCTCCATGTCCTCCTTTGGCCAGCTCACTATACTGGCAGGGTATCTAACAACTGGCAGGGCATACATGTTGATGGCATGGATCTTGTTCTTCCCATTGAGCTGGCTCTTCAGGACCTGTCTGATCCTTTGGTGGTATTTGGATGTTATTGTCTTCCTTGCCTCCTCATCGTGGTTCCCATATGACTGTGAGATACAAAGGTACTTGTAGCTGGTCTCTATCTCTGCTATGTGGCCCACTGGTAGTTCCACCCCACCAGTCTTAACTACCTTCCCTCTCTTTACAATCATCCGGTCACACTTCTCCAGTCCGAATGACATCGCAACGTCCTCACTGTAGATCCGTGTCAGGTGGATCAGTGAATCGATGTCTCATTCACTCTTAGCACACAGCTTGATTTCATCCATGTACAGGAAGTGGCTGATAGTGATTCCACTCTTGAACTTGTACCTGTATCCAGCCCTTGTGAGTATCTGGCTGAGGAGGTTTAAGCCTATGGAGAACAGCAGCAGGGACAGTGCGTCACCTTGATATATGCCGCACTTGATGGCCACTTGTGCAAGCTGTCTTGAGTTGACTTCCAGTGTTGTCTTCCACAGTCCCACTGAGTTCTTGAGGAAGGTCTTAGTGTCCTGTTGACTTTGTATAATGCTAGGCATTCACAGATCCATGAGTGTGGCATTGAGTCATAGGCTTTCCTGTGGTCAATCCAGGCTGTGCTCAGATTAGTCTGCCTAGACCTTGAGTCTAGGACCACTGCTCTATCTATGAGCAACTGGTGTTTTGAGCCTCTGGTGTTCTTCCCATTGCCCTTCTGAGCTGTGCTCATATACTGGCCCATATGGTCTTGTAGCTTGGTGGCTATGATGCCTGATAGGACTTTCCATGTTGTGCGGAGGCAGGTTATTGGCCAGTAGTTGGATGGTGCTGTTCCCTTGGGAGGGTCTTTCATGATCAGCACTGTCCTTCCTTGTGTTAGCCACTCTGGGTGAGAGCCTGCTGCTAGCAGTTGGTTCATCTACACTGCTAGGCGTTCATGCACTGTTAGTTTCTTTAACCAGTAGATGTGGATCATGTCCGGGACAGGTACTGTCCAGCTCTTCATGTTCTTGACCCACTGTATAGGTATATATTTTACCAAAAACAAGTAAATTGCTATATATATATATATATATATATATATATACATACATACATACATACATACATACACACACACACACACACACACACATACATACACACACACATATACATACATACATACATACATACTACATATATCTATATAGTTTTTAAGTTCTGAAACTCTGGTAGCTTTGAATGCAGTGAACATTTTTATAGAAGCTGAATTAACAATCCTATATTAAAACTAATTTTGGATAATATGTAAGAGATTTAGAATAGAGTGCTGGTATATCTTACGTTGTCAGGTTTTTTAAAAAGTATGTTTCTTATATTTTAAAAAAGTAGGTTAATACAACAAAAATATTTTCGGGTTTTACTGGACTCATTAACAGTTGTTTGAAAAAGATTGGTTATTATTCTTCCTATGCCGGAAATGTAATAAATTTGAAGGGACGTTAGTAATATGGTCTAATTACATCCACTGATAGTAATAATATTTAAAAATGAACTGTGATGAACTGAGGTCTTGGGAGAAAGTTAGGGTTTATAGATGTTAATGTTTTGTTAGATTATGTCCCCTAATTTGGAACTTGTCTATTTATGAAGTGCCATGGATATAGTGTGTAAGGGCTGTTGCAAAAAAAGTGATTGTCTTCTTTGGAAGGATGTGTCTATACCAGACCCTAAAGACTGGCTTAATGAAATTTGTCAACTCTCAACCTTCAAATAGACTCTTTACTGACAAAGAGGCAAGACTGAACAATATGATTCTGCTTGGTCTACTTTTAATCTTTTGTTTAAAAATGGAATTATAATGATTTGTATAATCATGACATTACTATTACAGAAAAGTATAGGAATTTTATTTTTTTATTGTAATTTTTTCCTTCTGATTGCATGTTTTTTTCCTTTTTGGAGGGTTCATATTACTAGTTTCTCTTTTTAAGTATGGCTTTTATTGAATAGTTTGGAATGGAATTAATAACTTTTAATTGCTATTACTTGTATTTCTTAATAAACTTAATGAAACTATTATTTTAAAAAAACTTGGGTTTACCTGCTCTTTGATAAATATGGTAACTAATTATTCAATGCTACTTTTTTTTCCAGATGCAGATACTGGAATTTCTTGTTCATGCTCAATATTGCAACAAAATGTCATAAGGGCAACATAAACAGGAATAAATTCAGGCAAAATGTCTGTCTTCTGTCCTCCCATATTGCCAAGGGAAGCTTCACTCCCACCCCCAAGTATTGTCAATGGAAGCCAAACAATTTTGTATATAAAGTTTCCTAATCTGTATATAGTATTCATCTTGAAAACGTAATATATACATTCTCTTTAGTTTTTTAATATTTAGTACTATATACTGCACTTATTTATTTCTTAAATTTGTACAGCTGATAATACTTTTAATATTTATGAAGATCTGTAACCTAAATTTCTGACCACACCCCCTGCCTGCCACTAAACACTAGAAGATTTTGATTAAAGTTTTCAGATACTACAATTATGAAAGCTAGAAACCAATTAAAAGTAAATGTATAAATGCATAGAGATGCAGATAATACAATTAACCAAATATGAATTTTTGCTGTTGTTAAACTGAAACAGGCTGATATAACTTTCAATTAAAAGAAATGCTTTATGAAAATAATCCAGTATAATCCATGTCAACAGTACATAAAATGAGCTGATCTATGATCTATTCCTTGACTCTATACCTCAAATAACTGCCTCAATTCTTTAACTCATTCTCCTGTGAAAAATAGTATATTCTTCAGCTACCAAATACTGTATAAACAGTGTATAAAAATAATGAAATTTGCCACTGATATCATTTTATATAAAGGTCTTCAAGAAATCTAAAAGAACTGACAAACTATGGTAATCTGCATTGTGGTATTAATACAGAATGTTTAATAAAGCTGTTTGAGAAGATGCAGCAGTAGGTTGAAACTTTTAACAATATATTTCTAAATATTTTTAAAAAATAAATAATGTGCATTTTGCCATGTTTTAAAATCCAGACTTTAATTTTCCAAATTAATTTAAAAAAGGAACTTTAAGCAAAAATATTATTGAATTAAAGTTATTCTATCTAGGCTGCTGAAATCCAGAGGATGAAATTCAAATTCCCTGCTGCTATCTACGTCTTTCAGAGTTTTGTTTCCAAATACCATAACTATACTTGAATGAAACCAATTTCACCAATAACTAAAACAAAATACAAAATTAGAGGAACAATACATTATATGACAGTATCCCACCAAAATATCTTAATAAAATCAGAAAACCTTTTAAAAATCTTTTGATATGAACTGCAATTCTAGGAGCAGTTTTTGCATTTTCTTATACAGCAAATAAGATTTCTAAATATCCACTGATGCACTCTAGAATACTCTGAAATCCATTCTATTTATAGAAATAATTCTATCCAGAGAACATCTTTCCTCTTTTTTCCTAGTCTTATTCACTGAAATTGCTCAAGACATTTGCATAACAAAAACAAGACGGTGGAAGACAATTTAAAGGATTCAGGTGTTCTAAATTTTACTTTTAAAGCATGCACTTATTTATTGCATAAATAAGCCTGAAGATGGACAAGCTGGAGTACAACTTTGTGAGAAAGGAAAAATGACATGTGTAGTATATGTATTTGTACCTATAAATTTTCAGTGCCAGAGAATTCTACCTCTAATCAGTAGAACCAACCCAATTTAAGTTTTAGAAAGAATCTGTGATTCTAACAAACTGGTGAAACCAGACGTTACTATGTCTTTAAAGTTCCAGTTTATAAAAAACAGAAGTTTTTGATGAATATTTTAAAAGAAATCTTTATAGATATAATCCAGAATTATACCTATAAACAGGAGCATCCCATCCCCAAAACCAGCAGAATTCTGTTCTCCAATATTCCATGTACTTGCTGTGCCTGGAAAATCACTTTTGTTATTAGCCAAAAAAAACATGTTACATATTCTAATTCTTAGGTGCAAAACATATTCAACACCTATAAAAACTAGTATGTTGAGCTATGGGTGTACCAAGCTGAATACAAAGAATGGCAGCTGTCATGGGTAGCAGAACACTTTCCAAACCTGGGGGGCAGAGGAGGAATCCAGTGTTTAATTTTTCCACAGAAGACTGTCAATTTCATTAGCTAATTAGTAATAATGAATGTATTTCATTATTTAAAAAGTTAAACAATTTCACCATTTAATGGTTTTCAGGTACTTCCTCCTAATAAGTAAGAACTAGTTAAGCGTAGTGGTTGAGGCACACAGGCTAGAAACTGGAGACCATGACCTCTAGTCCCATATTAGGCACATGCCAGCTGGGTGACCAGTCACTTCTCTCTCAGCTGTAGAAAGAAGGCAATGGCAGATCACTTCTGAAGAACTAGTCTGGGAGTGAACACTGACTGGCACCCCACCCAAAAAAACAACCCATTCCTAGCCAGTATATGAAAGAAATATAGTTTATCATTAATCAAAAATATTACTAAGGTTTCTAGAATTTTTCTCCAGAAATTATAGGAAGGGAATTATATTTTCCAGAAAACCCACTTTAGTATCTAGAAACAGTATCTGATTTTCTAGTGAGATAAAAATAAATTGCAGACTTTAACATAATTGATGTGTCGTACACTACAATAGAGGTACACTTAGTGCCATATACATGTATTTAATTTGCAAGATGATCTAGCAAGTGATCTAGATGATGATCTAGCATCTATCTTTTACTATATATGAGTTAAAGTTCAGATATTCAAATCTGTAAGGCCTTCTGATATACATACAAAAAGCCAGAGACATGAATCTAGTGGATTAGCTGAATTTAAAATAATCTTCAGTTAAGATCAACTGCATCCAAGACATTCTGATTGTTTCTGACCTTTTCAATTTTGCCACTTTACAATGCTGCCATATTTATGCAAACCATAACTTCCAGACTTCTTCCTGAACACGAGGGGAAAAATCATTTGACCTGAACCCCACCTATTTATTTTCTCATGCAGTTTACACTGTGTCTGTTTATCATTTTCCCTTAATAACCCCATAATTGGGCTCCTGTTCCTTTTTTGCCCACCACTAGTGATAAAATCTTACATCCCAAAAGCTTTTGCCTGATGGCAGATAAATTAACACAGGTTCTGCAAATTTTTACTGATCAACAACTCAGTCACATGAATATTAATCAACAACTCAATTACGTGCATGTTGCACAGATATATCATGTAGAATGCCACAATATCAAAGATATCCTTGTGGTGATTGAGACTGCAGAAATAAGTGGCTGAACTCACTGATGGGCACAAACTTTTTGGCAGGCAAAAAAGGCACAAGAGCCCGAGGCTGTAAGAAATGTATATTCAATATTCATAATTTCCATATATTAACAGCCAGAAATACGTAATTTTATTACTGTTATATCCCAAATTTCCACTTCAGGATCTCACGTAAGATCATTTATAAATGTGATAGTCAAAGGTTGATGATAACCTCAAGAAAGCTGCCTCTTTCTCTGTTATGGGGCAGCAATTCTGTGATGCTGTTCTTAGAACAATCTCTGCAGTATCTTCAACTGGAAGCAAGTAAGCTACATAGAAACAGAATAGGGATGAGCTGTCCCACCAGGCACTGACACTGCCTCCAAAAAACAGCCCCCCAACTGTCCTGCCTTTTCTTTTTTTCTGCAGCTCCCAACAGGCTGAGGAAAATTTCTTGCTACTCTCTGAGTGCAAAGACATTACCCACATTTACACCTAATGCTAAACCAAGACTTGTTTAACTACTGTTGAACAAGCCAAACCAAGAATCACACTTTTGGGTTCAGACAAAACAAGGCAACACATCATGGTTAAAACAAAGATCCATATGGCAATAAGCCATGTTTTAAAGAATAACTGGTTGCCAAAAATAAAACAAGGATACCATCTTGAAACAGGATTGTATAAACAAACCACACTGGACATAAACATCATGTACAAATCATGCTGCTGAGAACAAGAACAGAAGTACAGGAGGAAAAATCTTCATCCCTGCCTTTGCCTAAGATTTGGGAGGTGATAAGACGGAGTTTACACCCTGAGCTACTACAGAACAGTGTATGTATAAATTCTAAGGGGAATTTATTTGTTAGCTGTGAATTTTGTTAAGTGTTTTAAACAGGTATATACAGAAATACATACACATATATAAGAGTAACTACTAAGAAATATTTTAGCTAAAGAATAGTCAATATATCTAGTTAAGTTTAATGTTAGCTATTTTAATGTTAACTTTACTTACTATGCTGAGAACTGTTGACATTTTAAGTCTAAAAGACTTTCCCATATTTTTAAAAAGGAAATTAGCAATGTATGCAAATTGAACAAAATATGTACATTTTCTCTTTCATTATTTTAACATAAAAACATCATTTATAACTTTAGTATATAAAAATGTACTGCTTGTCATATTATGAAATTTGCAGAGCAGTATTTTTCCAAACAATCTTATTTATATACTAAGCAATTCTATTTATCAATTTAATGAATTCATTAAATGATTTTCTAAGCCACTTTTTAGAATAAAAGCCCCTCAAGGCATTGTATACAAAACTATCAATTAATTTTTTTAAAAAAATATGGAAAAGTAAAAGAAAATGTTACTGTGATACACATCCCCACACTCACTCTTGAATTGTCTAGATTGTTTTACATAAAAATCTTCATAATTCATATTTTCAGTATTTAAAATTCTGTTTTAATAAGCAGGTCAATAGCGCTAAATGAGGAAGTATTTGATAGGAGTTTCCTTCAGTGTTCTCCAATGTTTCCAATTTCTGAATCACAAAAACAAAAGATGGAGATTTCTTTTCCCACCAGATTTTTGCCTTTTGGTCTCAGACTTTTTTCGGATCACAATGTGCATGAAAGTTAACAGCGCAGTACTGATTACAAATCTCCCTTCCCTCCAGGGCTTGACTATGTATTATGGATAGAACATGTGTTATATTTTCTGCATATAGAGTGAAATCTTCAACTTTTTGTGAGTCTATGCACATCTTGAATGTTGAGAAACTAAGATATGTGCCTATCTAAGATACATGCCATGGACAATGGCCATTCACAAAATGTGTGCCACAATGGATTCAGTCAGTAATAAAATGTCCATTTCACAGAATGGGCAGCTAGTGAAACCAAAAGACTTGTTCAGTATCTGAATATGTGACAGATATGCTTTGTGAGTTACAAAGCACAAAGTCACAGAGTTTGTTTCATTCAGTATTACCACAGCTCCTACCTTCTCTCACACCCCACATTCTAAGCACAGAAAAACCCTGTCACTCGTTTCTTTCTTTCAACATCACCTCTCACTTTCTCTCACTAACACTTAAAATACATCCAGCTGATTGCATCTTTTACTTCTTCTCTGTATTTGGATTACTTCACAGATACCCCTAAATCACCCATTGCTCTCTGTAGTTTTCTCTATCCAGTCCCCATTTTCCTGTTTTCTCCCTCCTTTCACCTCACTAGCTCACCCCAAGCCTAGAAATGCCTCCCAGCTTCCCTTTCTCGCTGCATCAAGACCTTTCCAGAATCCTCTGCATTATTTTTCTACTTTTTTATTTTCCTGCACAAACAAAAGTGCAGTAGAGAATGTACTATACACAAATACTTACATTTATAAACATACGGTCTCAGTTGATATGACCCACTATCATCCTCAAACCTCATCCCTTTAAGTTTTAGGTTAAATGCTTCAGATTAACAGAGTCACTTCCAGCTTCCCATAATCTTTACTTTCTAATTAGTTTTGGACTCAATGCGAAGCCTAAAAGCAGGATGCTGGCTTTCAGCTCTTCACTCACAGCCAGCTATTATTGATGTTGTTCTTATTATTAAACTCCAGGTATCAACTGAGACTATATGTGTATAAATGTAGGTATTTGTGTGTAGTACATTCTCTACTGCACTTTTGTTTATTCAGGAAAAGCAAAAACAACCCAGATGGGGCAGAAAGACACACTTTTGTTTGCTTCATTTGATAATCTAGTTTGAGCTCAGATTGTCTATTTTCATGAGTATAGATAATAGTTTTCAGAATGGATACTAAGAAGGATTTTGTATGAAACCCATACGAAGTTCAGTTTGAGCAGTTTCAATGATATCAGACTGATGAAAAATATTGGACAAACTTGATTTTTTTTCTTTGGACATATTATGTGTTGGATGCGACAACCATGGTTCATTTTACTGTATATATTATGAATGGTGCATAGTAATAAATTATATTGAATATAATAAGAATTCCTATTGTTTCAGAGCAATTGTTTATGGTTCCTTCTACTTATATTTTGGATAGGATCTACCTTATGTGCCTTTTACATTCTAAGAGTATCCTAAACAGAAGGTATATCACTTTTACTCCAATTAGTGTCTTTGGAACAAGTCTTGCACATAGATACAAATAAAGTAGAAAATTAATGAAATCTGCTTTTCTATAAAATCCTAAACACTTAAAAAACATTAAAATGTTTAACAAATAGCAACAACACTATTTTCACTAATCTACTAACATTATAAATTCTGATTAGAAAAAAAAAATGGTTTCGGTAGCGCCGTTACTCTTGCTTTGGATTTATTCACATTTGAATGCTTCATTTCTCTATCCTACACTAAACAATATGATAACTGAGGCATTGTTTTTTAAATAAATGGACAGCTCCCCATCAGCGAACCAGCCATGCAAAACGAAACCGCTGATAAGTGACTTTAAAGGAAAGATTCTCGACTACCGGCCACAATTAACATCTGTTTTAATGAACCGAAAATATACAAAACAAAGGAGATATTGCTGTGGCAGATGCTTCCAGGCCTTTTTGTATACTGTTGCCAGGAGTAAATCTGGTAAACCAATGCTCTTCTAATTTACCTAAAAAATCCTTTATGCCTGAGGTATCTTTGCTTCTGGGCAATGGCTACTAAGATACAACCTCTAAAGAAAATAAGCAGGAAAAATTTTCTTAATACTTTGCGTTGAGAGCAGTGATGGAAGGAAATTGTGTTTCTAAGTAAAGCCTAGCCTGCAGGTTTTGCATTGTTTGTTATCTCGTTGCTACAGAGTAAGTCTTTGTTAAAATGGGCTAAATTAAAACACTCAGAAAGATTTACACTGATTCTATTTGATTTTGTGATATACTTGACCATACTGCATTGTATGTATAGAATGTACACCGTACATATTATGAACGTGTATGGAGAGAAAAGTTTGCAAATAAAGACATACTGCAATAGTAACAACCCTTTATTTAGACCTTAAAAACCTAGATCAATTATTGGCAAACAATGAACTAGATGCCTCAGGTTTGAACTACTTTTGAAGATTAAGTGGGAAAATCCTATGTCTGTCACCTTGTGCTCTCAGATTCCCAGACACACATGATACAATTCTAATAAGTAACAATAAATAGCCAACATCATTCCCACAATAGAGTGCCAAAAGGTGGGCTATGAACTGAGCACTGTCTCACTATTTCATTTCTCTATTACCTAACAAATCTGATTCAAGTATTTGTGTAATTTGTCAATTAATGGCAATCTTTCTTTATTGAAATCAAGTATTTTTCAGCCATTTTGTACTAGGTCAACCATATGTCAAAAATCTGACAAGCTTATAACTCTTTTAAAAGGTTGGATCAACAGTTAGAAAAAAGTTACAACATTTGGTATAGTTTCAGTCAAAAAGTGAGACTTAGGTACAATGTGTCATGCTGGGAAGTTATATTCTAGCTAAATTGCAATCTTATACAATATATACGGAAACAAATTCAGATTACAGAAATGATTTCTACTTCTGGGAACATATTATTTTTGGATTACTTCAAAACAACAAAACTATCTTTTTCCATCTGTAAAAATTCCACTGTTGGAAAATATTTTTTCTAATTAATTCTCAAAGTTTTTTTTAAATTCCTTCTGGTAAGAATGGATAGTAAAGATCATAAGAATATTCACTACGTGTTCTCCTGAGCAAACAGATTTTTACATTTCAGAAAAATGTGGGAAAAGAACTGCAAAACAGAAAGTCCATCATTCAAACATCTCAGCTATAAGGTTTTAGATGATAACAAGCTACTAACTTTCAGCCTCATTTCCAATCGTAGGGTAATATTATTTATCTATTGTATGGTCTTCTGTAATTATCTGTATGCCATTTATCTATATTCTATCTCTATATATTTTCCTCTTTTTTCTTCTGAGAGTTCACAATGGAACACAAGGAGGCTTCTCAGTTCAGATGAGATATAGTAAATTGGGATTTGAATCTACAGGTAGTCCTCAATTAGTGACCACAATTGGGACTGGCAACTCAGCTGGTTAAGCGAAGCAGTCGCTAAGTGAAACCATCTTACTTCAGCTTTCCTTTGCTTTACAAAGCTGCAAAGGTCATAGATGCGAGGATTGATCACAAAGTTACTTCTTTATTATGTAACTGGAAACTGTTGCTGAATGAACCAGTCGCTAAACAAGCACTACCTATATCTTTCTCCAGTCCCAATCTAGTATCTTCACAACAGTATCACAAATATCAACTATCTCATTGCTTTTTGAAAAACCCAAAATCCAACACTAAGAAAAACACCATTATAATTCACAGCCACAAAACTTTTAAATCACATTGTGTAGAAAATAATGAAATGTATCTTTTATATTGTATCGCTCATTTGCTTATTTATTCTGACTCAATTTATTTAAGAATGTGAATATAGGTAAATTGTTCTACAAAATTTTATAGATAGGAATACTGTTTCTTTTCCCACTGCCACTCTGTTTGGATTGTTTTTATTTACAAATATCTCTAAATAGCAATATGAAGTATATTTGAGGTAATGACTTGGACATAACCAATAAAGACTTGAGGCCAACTGAATCAGCTGTGCCACTACCTACAGAAGCAGCTACATTCAGTGTGATCCTGGCTCCTTGCCCACCAATCAGGGAATTTACTGAATGTAAGATCCTATACATGACACTACTGAGCAAGGATCCCAGGTTAGGGTTATCAGATATCTGAACAGGAAAAGGAGGACATGGACAATTGGAAAGGAGGACAAATGGAGGGAAAGGAGGCCACGGGGTTTAATATTTGCATTTCCATTCATTGGAGAGGAAGGATTACAAGTCTGTAAAAAGGCACACAATGGGGAATACACCCTGAGACAAATGTGCTAGTGCCCTCTGCTTCCTTAGCCTGCTTGTGGCTTTGTGCTGGTTAGGAGGCAATGGCCTTCAGCATGTAACTGATTAAGGTCTTGTCAATTTCAGGCAGTGCAAGCCAGCTGGAGGATACTAATCAACTAATTAAGGTCACACAGCAGAGCTTGTTAACTTGTGGTTAGCACTTACCAGGGAAGTGCTGCACTGCTCAGAAAAGCTGTTCAGGAAGAGGTAGCTTGTCAGACACTCAAAAAGCCAGACAATATTTGATTTTCAATCTATACCTGTCAGGCGGAAGACATGAGGACAAAAAGGAGGACATGTCCTCCTTTTGGCAGAAACCAGTTTACTATCCACAGTAATGTTATATGATAAGCCTACACTCAGGACTCCTAGCAATATACTGAGCAGGAATTGATTAAAAGGCCTGGAAAGCCAGGCCCATGGTTAGAGATCTGTCTCCTTAAGCATATTCATTTTTCAGCTGGGAGGAGGAAACTGATAAAGGGATTCAGGCTCATATAGTGTCTCTATCAGCAGCCACCATCAGATCTTTCTCTGTTTCCTATCCAAGATTGGTCTTGCTTTTGATTCTAGCAAGCCTTTTTAGTTGTTAGTCTGTCTATTAATTGTAGGTGACTATTTTCCTTATTCAGTACTACTGCCAGGTCTGATCCACCATTCTATTTTAAGGCTCGTGCTTAGCAAGCTGAGATACCGAATTTCACAATTGTCTGTGGTGGTTAACTCTGATAAACAGTATTTGTGTTCAGAGTAGTTTAGCTGTCTTTTCTGTAACTTAAAGGACTAAATTTGCATAAAAATACAAATTCTGCTAGGTTAATGGTTTGTTTCATGGCTCAACAGTTTTAAAGGATGGCTTATTGTTTGGTTATATATGAACCAAGTCAAATGTGGTTTATTTAACAAACTGTCATTAGTCAACTCAAGGCTTGTGCAATGTATAATTGCAGTCCTAATTTGTGTGCCACCAAAGTTCTGGAATACCCTTCCTTTTAGGATCTGCTGAATTTCCTCTTTTGTATATGTGTGTTTTAAATGCCCTTTCTGTTGCAAAATCTCTTAACTGTAATTTAACTATAATTTTACTGGGTGGGTTTTTTTTAAATAACACTTCCTAAAGGAATAAATAAATAAATAAACAAACAAACAAATAAACAAACAAACAAATAAATGTGCAAATGGAGTCTTAGTTTTTATATACAGATTAACAGAATTATGGAACTGTGCTGAGTATAAATGAAACACTTTTAAAAGTATTAAAGTGTTTAAAAAAATCTTGAAATTGGAGAGACCAAGTACATTACTTTTTGTGCTGCAGGAGATTAAAGAGGGGAGAGTTGCCCCACTTAACACAAATTTCAGTAAGGTGACAGCATGCAATTCTGTGTGTATATAATAGTTCCATATGTCATCAAAGCAGGTGATACAGATGCAGGACAGATGTGTTGAGCAAATTAATACAGCTGAAGCCACTCAGATGAAAGTTACATACCTGAAATCAGAGCTAACCTGCAATTGACAAAATATACACTTCTACTTTTAATGGAAGCTTGATATAAAGGATATGGATAATGGGTTAACAGCTAAATATGGAGACAAATTTACAAAATAGTATTCCAATCTTCCCTCTTACAGAAAAAAATGATGAGTCTCTAATGCTTATAAATGCAGTCAGAGAGCCACAGCTTTGCTGCTTATTTCTACTAAACCTCATTTTGAGCTGGTTTTCCTAATGAATATAAGAAATATTGATTTTAAACCTATGAGCGTTCTCTAAGACAATACAGACGGACTTAATTATAATCAATAAAATTTACAGACAGTGATGCAACCCAGCAGAAATGTTCTTATCCAGAAGTACAGCAAGCATATTGTTCCACATGTGTTTTTTCTACTGCACTACAGTTCTATAACCTTAATAAATATTTTATAGTACATAGTGAATAACCAAGTATCAAGATGGCAGATTTTAATGGCTGAGAAATAATAGCCTGAAAGAATTTACTAAAGAAAATACATCTACTCACACTAAGTGATTTCCTGTCTCTTTACAGTTAAGCATAAGCATCTACAAAGCCTACACAGCAATAGCAAAGGGGTTATGTTTCCTCACTCTACCCCACTGTCTCCCCAACAGCTTTTTATACAGTCCTGAAATAGCAACTATATGTATTATAAGTTAGCGAATGTTGTTGAAAAGCTGGATCTCTGGAATTAGTCAGAAAATATGTAACTGTAAATTTTATCTTTTAGAAATGCCTGACTATTGAATCCTAAGGGGAAAGTCATTTTTCAATAACTTCCTCCTTGGAAATAGCATATGAATCAGTTCTAAAGGTGAAAGGTTTATATGATCTGAAGAGAAACCAGATAAAGTCTAAACCATTTAAAGTCAATTTCCTAAAACAAAGGTCCCCAAAGGGCATGGGCAATTTTGGATTTTGAGAGCACATCACAGGCTGTCTTTTACCAGAAGATAAACTGGTGAGATTGCTTCTCACCACCCCAAGTAGCTTTCTGGGACATCCTCTGTCACCTCAGCTTATCTCTTTCTTTTGGGGGGAAAGTAAGCACACTTTCAAACAAGGGCTACAACCCCTATTATTTTTATTCTGTAAAATGGTTTTTGGCCTTGAGGCATGCTTAGTAATAAACTGTTTGAGGCTGCAACTTTGCTGTATGCTAACTTCCCACTGAATTTTTTGAGTTAAAATAATATATAAAAATTAAATCAGCTAACATGGAGCCTATTGGATGCTAAGGGAGGTGTCTGGAGGCATTCATAGTCCTGTGTGTGTCATACTGGGATTCCAGGTGTTGAAGCATATAAGGCCAAAGTATTGCATTGTAACATATTTGCTTATTATTATTTCCTTGTTAATAATGATTAATTTCATTAAAAAACCAACTGCATCTCTTTTCTATTATCATATATGTATCTTATTACTATGTGCAACGTAATTCCTTTATATTTTCTTTATTGCATACCTATAAAGAATACAATTGGCCTAGTCCTAATTCTCTTGATTATTCCTTTTGGTAATTCTACTGAAGGACTAATATATAGAAACCTATAAAGTGCACCATCAGAAAAGAGTTTAAAAGAAGACAGTGACCAATGGATTCAATTTATTATGGTATAGCTCTTCAACAGTGAAAAAAAAATAGGATTCAGTTCAGGTCTTTTAGTTCAGCACAAATAAATTAACAGAAAGCTTTCTATTACTTTCTATTTCCTGTTCTGGGATAACAAGTCACATATAAACAAAGAACAAGTAACCAAAGAATATGTGAAAACTTTTCTAAAGATAGAGATTTCTGTGTGGTATGCCTGTTTCAGGGAGCATTATATCTTCAAAAAAAAAAATTTCTTAATAACAAACTTGACATATCATACTCAGCCACCAATCAAGTTATGAGCCAGTCAAAACACCCTTTTTTCCTGGTTAAATGTATGTACAGTTATCAACAATGGTGTATAGTTTTACATGGACAAATGACCTTATTAAGTAGTAACACAAATTATATCCTTAGATTTATTATGGCATCACAGAATGCATAATTCTGAATTGCAGAATGGGGACTGGATTAGGGTGGAGTAAAAAAACCCCAACGATCTGGAAATGTAAGTAAAAAAAAAAAAATTAATATATCACTGGACTGTAGCCATATGTATATAAATTCAGATTATCCTGCGGAGTGAAAAATATACAGCATTGAATAAATATTAGATCACTGTATTTCTTAAAAGAACAAATGAATTACAAATGGTTGAATGACTAATAAATTCAAGAATTCAATTCAGTAATTGAGTTTCATAATTTTAATTGTATTCTTTTCATAGACTAAAGAGTTGGTTTTTCTTCTTTCATTAAACATGGCTCTAGTCTGTCAGGCAGTCAGGACCTGCCAACTGCCTAGAATGTTCAAGAGGTATTTTTTAATGTTTCCTATCCCTCCAGCAAGTAGCACAAAGCTATTAGTGGTTTGCCCTGCTAAAAGCTCAGCAGTGGGCATAAACGAATTTAAGATGCAATTTAAAAAAGCCTGGAACACAGTGTAATGCAAACTTGTGCTTGTTTCAAGATGTCTAAACTCTGACCACACCGTCAGTCTGGCAAAAGGCAAGGAAGAAAAAAGCCCCATATAAAAAGTTCTCACACCCTCTTGGCTTAAGAGACAGTGGGTATTAATCCTAGCCCTGCCTGCTTAGCTTCCTTTTTGTGGTCAGCTGAGAAGCTGTGTGGTTGGTCTGAAGGAGACCAGTCCCATTTTCCCCCCTCTGTGTTAAAACAAGAGAAAGTTGGTCTGTTACACAGTGAATAAACCACAGACAACCCTCTCTACTGCTGCTCTCCCTTGAAATGTGGCCTGCAGCTATTCAGCTTTCCAAAAAAAAGTTTAATTTAAAGCATACACAGCACTGTAAGCTGCCACGTTTCCAAACTACACATTCCTTTCTAATCTGTGCTCTTCAGAACTGACAGATTCTGTTTTCACTGATAGCCAGACTAAATGCAATGGCCAGGATCCAAAGAGTTGTGAAATGAAGCCCAGGTTTTCACTGAGAACTGGTAAGGCTACACTGTGGATGTCCTTCGAGCTGCAGGTGGGGCATTTCCATTCAAAACTTAAACAAATCCCTGCATGTATGCATGTGTGTGTGCATACATGTGATATACATATACGATATATATAAATAAATAAAAAGCATGTCTAGGAGAAAGAAAGAAATCTTTTTGCCCTCATTTTCTATGTGACAGAAAGTATTTTGGAAGAACATAAATCATGCAAGTCCCCAGCCTAAATTCTGGAATGGTACAGTTTAGATATTGGTTTTTCATTTCAGTGGGAATGAGGCATATCATGAGTCCAAGGTGACTTTCAAAATGTTATCCTCAAAGAGTAGTTTCCCAGGTTGCACTGCAAAGGGATGAAGCAGAAGTACAATCTAAAAGCAGGTTTTGGAATATTACGGAAATCAGCTGGTCACCATTCAAAATTGGACACATACAAATATGGAGTAGGGCCATCTTTAAACTTTCTAATGACAATATGATAGAGCATGAGTCCCCCAACTCTTCAGCTCACTGACCCCTTCATGAAGTTTCAGATTGTTCATCAACCCCCAAACATTATAGGAAAATAATTTAATAAATACTACTTTAACTAATAGTTCTATGAATAATAATAATAATAATACCAACAGTAATGGATAGTCCCATCAACCCTTGTGGGTCAGTGTTGATAACTGTGGGGAACCCTGTTACAGAGAAAGTGTTGTTTCACTCAATATGCCCTCCTTCTTCTCCTCCTCCTCCTCCTTCTTCCTCCTCTTCCTATACTTTTGCTCTCTAATCTACCAAACCTTAGCATGACATGTCAGCCCAATCATTATAGTTTGTAAATCATAGCTTACAGGTTGATATAATGTGAATGCAACCAATTGTGGCTTATTCAACCAACTGTGGAATAGTAAGTTATGACTTAGGACCACATGTTAACTCCACATCAGTCTAAGTCTGTTGTAAATTATGATTAAAAGTAAAAATGCCCCATTTCTTATTGTACCCTGGGGTTCCTAGATAATCCCCCTGCCATAGTTCTACAGCTGGAAGAACATTTACAGACCCCACATCAAGCCCAGCCCTATCCAGGATGACAACTTATCTTTCAGCCTGCTAATGTGAGGAAAGCAAGTGTTTAGGAAGCATTTTACCATCCCTCTGATCTTCTCTTTCCTCAAATCAACCCTGATTCCTCAAACCAGTCATAGGTCTCAGAGTAGCCACCACAGGAAGTGAAGCTGATTATTAGCCAACTGTTATTGACTTAACTTACTGCTAAGCAGGCAATGTCAGTGTTTCCTTTATAGATGTGTTCACCTACAGTGAAGTCTAAGGTATAATTCTGCCTCCTAAAACCATCCCAGATCACTCAAGATGCTGTAGGACCAGTTTTATCTTCTCACAGTAAAAACCTTGCGCCAGGTATGAGGATCAATCTTCAGAGTTTTGGTTAACCAATGTTCTATGCCCTTCAACTGCATTCCTGTAATGGAATGCGAGAATGACCTTGGAAGATGAGGGGAAGAGATGCTGCCTAGGGAACAATCAGATAAAAGGGAGGAACCCGCAACTGAATAACGGGCTAGAGAAAGAAACTTAGAAAGGACCTGCTCTAACTGATCAGGCAGTAAATAAGGACGGCAGGAGATTTGTACTTTCAAACTTGCAAGGTTCTGTTAATGTAACCTAACAATAAAGTAAAAGTAGCTCATCTGGTCATGTTTCCTGTCTGTTTTACCTGGGAGGGCTGACAATTCCAGTGCCAGTTCCATATGCTACAGTCACCTTCGTATTTTAAGGAACTGCAGGATGGCTTACTATCTCAGGGTTACCACCTCACCAGATAATGGCAAGGAGCAGCAGTTCCTGGCCAGCTTAGTCCCATTGTATAACAGAAAATATGTCACACATTAGCAGAAGGAGCTCTAAGTCTCTAACCTGTCCACCCCATAATGTTTGCTATTCCAGAGAAACCCAAGATGCCCCACACTAATGGAAGCATTAACACAATGGTCCAAGAGGCTTTGTATGACTCCTTGGATGGGTTACAGTCCGTGACTGGGGCATGGAAAAGCACAACTACCTATCCTAGGAAAGCAGTGAGAACTGATAGGACATTTCTAACCCTTGATCCAGCTGAACTTCAACTTCTGTCTTGCCACTGGCCCTTCCCTGGTTTTGTGCCCAAGCACAGGGAGAGTTACCCATAACAAAGTGCTACACACAGACAGCAGGACCTGCCTTTCACCAAGCTTTTGTTGCAAATAAGTGAGCACTGTTCGCAGGATAGCAGGAAATAGTGCATGCCCATCTAACCTTTCCAGAAGGCTGCCTTAACTGGAGTGCCAAGGAGGCATGGCCACTTTATGTATAATACTCTACTCAGCCAAGTACTGCTACACAGGGATAATGTATTCAATTGTCATCCCGCAAAGCTACAGGTTAGGTCAGACTGGGTTGGACTGGGCTAGGGCTCCAGAGGTAACTAGGAAAGGTTGCTCAAGGGCTGTTCTTTTGGAAGTTTAATAACAGTGATGGTGCAAAATGCACTACATAATCCCAGTTGTTTTATTATAGTTTAGACTCTTGGCCACATGGAGCATTCATAGTTGAAACAGAAAACATGCCTGGGGAAAAAACTGACATATAGCCAAGAGTTCAAACCTGTTCAAAGAACACCTCTGAATTTCACAGAATTTTACCTTCAATCTTAAGGGCTACAATGAAGAAAAAAAGAGATGGGAAGAAAAAAAGGTAAGATAAAAAAATCTCAAACTCTATTTTTTATTTTTATTTATTTTTATGGTTTAGACGCCAGCCAGTGAGCATACTGATATACAAATCAACTATTTTTATTCAATTTCAAAAAAATGTTCCCCCACTAGAACTTATGTAGTCTTCTGGTATTTGAGGGGGAAATAGAATGGATAAATATCCTATTTAAAAAATAAAATATACTTTTTTTAATGGAGGGCATATTGGCTACCACAACTAATCTGACTCCAAATTAAGAGATATTTAAATGGCGGGTAAAGCTTTTCCTCTCAGTTTCAATCATATCATTACAATTCATATAAGCAGAAGACTAGGTATACACAGTAAACTCTCAAATGCAAGGACAAAAATGCCATTCTTCCTGCAGAAATGCTGACATTTTTTCACAAGAAAAAGAAAGGGCTGAGACTTCCATTGCTCATAAGCTTGATTTTTCTTGTGATTTTTGATCTAGGGCTTAGTGGACTTTTTCTTGTTGTACAGTAGTGCTCAAAGCACTAGTTAGAACAGACACTGGTAACAGCATCAACTGGGCGCCTAGACACTAAAAAAATAATTATTGTATATGTATAATTTTTCCACAATATTTCTGGGGATTTATATAAAAAAAACCTAAATATGGTTGCTTTCCTCCACTGCTTTAATTTCTGGGAAATTTACAGCTCAAATCCAATCATACAGCAATTTTAAAATTCCTCCGTATTTCCCTCCAGTTTCTTCTAATTCTAAAAGTCTTATCCTCACGATAAACTGCCTACAATAAAAAGTTCACCATAGGGTACAAAATCCTATTACATACAGTGTAAATTACAATATATTTTGACCAAGAAAGCAGAAACATTTCATTGAATCATCTAGATTTGCTATGGGAGAAGAAGCACTGCAAATTTCTAGAAAAAACATAATTCTTCTCAATTCATAATATTTTCAGAAACTTACAGCTTTAAATAAAATGGCGTCAAAATATAAGGAAACCTTATTATTGCTATTTTAAAAACTTATTTTATAACAGGAAGACAGGACAATATAACGGCAACACAACCAGTTTGCCATATTTCAGTTGATGTCATTTATTATAATTCATCCAAGGAGCAGCTGGATAGAACCAAAAGATTAAAGGGTTAATTTAATTTATTTTTTTTTAACTTGCTTCAGGAGATTTAATAATTTTAAGTAGCTGCATTGCTTTATGTCTTTTATTAATAACCAACAACCTACTGATGTATAATTCTGACCTGAACACAATGAACAGTTCCCCTACAATTCCCATTTCTATAAATAGATTATATATTAATAGTGCTTGACACCTGTTGTATTTTCTGACCACATTCTTTTTATAAGACCACTATATATTGCACTTCCTTTTCTTTTAAAAACAAAATATGATACACTATTACTAATAAAATAACATTAAATGTAGTTCTGTTTTGCCAAAAAAGAACTGTTTACATGTTTCCTTCAAGATAAATAAACGTTAGGCATGCATTAGCTTAACAAAAGGATGATCAATATATCTTAGATCACACACCTGCATAATGAAAAGCGAATATATCTGAATGCACGATATTCACCAGGACAGCGCACTGACTCCAGGATTCAGTTCAGACACCAATGCAGTGTTTCAGACAACAGTTCGATTTTCCACAGACTGATCCAGGTGCTCAGCTCAGCTCAGCTCAGCTCAGCTCAGCTCAGCTCAGCTCAGCTCAGCTCAGCTCAGCTCAGCTCAGCACCCTAATCTGAATCTTGATTCAGAAACCTGACTCTCCCACTACTGACTCTGTAACAAATTAACAAATGGATATAACTTTTCTATTTTGACAAAACTGCTATACATTTTCAGGAATAGTCATACCTAAGTTGACTGCTAATCATTATATTTAAGTTGACCCTTCTCAGAGGATCAAACTTAAGAGTTTCAAATTCAGAGTTAATAAATTTGGGGCAATTTTTAAAAAAATGTTTATCCATGACATACAACAAAGAAAAAAACCTAATAAGAAATATGCAAAATTTCAGAAGCCTTCTCCAACCCCTCTCTGAGGTTTGGTTGCTTTTTTGTTGGGCAATTTGCATAAAAATTGCATTTATCATAGACATCACCCTAGGAGAAAAGCCTGAAAACATTTCAGAACAACAGATTCAGAAATCAGGGACCTACATTGAAGGGTTTTTGGCTTTCTGCTTGATCGGTTTTAAAGTCATAATGTAACTGGATTGGGATGATGGCAGAGGTTCAACCTGGACATTCAGCATTTTCCAAATAATCATCTAATAATATACCCTTCCACATAATACAACATTCTTCGAAACATTTCCCTTTTTGCTTTGGGGAGACAAAACTACTAAAGACCATTGTGGTTCAGAGCAACCTTGCAATAAATTGCTTCCACATTCTTCACTGCAGAACACTGGATGGCAAGCCCCAGCAAATCATTCACTGTAAATAGAAACTAGAGTTGCCAGTCACAAAACTAAATCCCTTCTTCTTTTTCTTCTCAACCTGAAAGTATCTTTATATGACAATTTTAGGGAAAACTGTATCAATTTTTGCAGACTCTCTCTGTCTCCATCTCCCTGTGAAGCAGTAATTGTTATGGGCTGTAAGAGTAACCTTGAGGAACTGGAAGAAGAGCCACAACCAAGAAACCATCAAGCAAAAGAAATCTGAATCCAAATTGAGGCAGAAATGTAATTTGAGAAAGTGTCTCAGGCTTGACCCTCCCTATTTTTCTTGTAGATAAAGGGAGGGAGGAGAGAGACACATTCAGTCTTGCAAGATTCTGTTACTATAACCTTATCATAAAAATATTAGCATTCATAAGTTTGGTTTCCTAGTCAGATCTACTTTGAAGGGCAGACACTAATGAAAATGCAGAAGGATTCAGATTCATGTTTGATCCATTTAGAGGAATCCAATTCAGACCTCTCCCAAATCAACATACCATGGCTGGGAATCAATTCTCCCTTGTATTGGGGGGGGGAAAAAAGGCATGAATGAAATTCAGACCAGGTTTACAGAAAATGCATTCTTTGTCTAGCACCTGGATAAAAGAAAAAGAAGTACTGCTTCCTATCTAAGAAGCATAAACGTAACTTAGTTACAAGTTCTGCCAATGCTTAGATCTAAGCAGAAAGCTTTCCTTTTATTAGAATGAATTTCAAAAATAAACCATTAGTGAAAAGTACAGCTCTAGGGCTGTGTAATATACTATTATTTCCAACTACTCAGTTAACTACTGAGGTGTCCTGTGGTAAAGAAAATGCATGTCCCCAATCACTAGGTCAACATAAAAATGCAGCAAGAACATATATAGGACCTCATTCAGCTTCCTTTTGGCCCACTTATTTATTTTCTTCTGTAAACAGAGAGAAAGAAATCATAATTCTTTGTAAGAGACACTTACCAATTTTTTAAAATCAACGAATTTCACCACAGGATCAACACCAGTAATCACAGTATGAGGTTCAGGATTAGAGGTTTCAAAATGTTGCATAAAATGAAAATGTCTGTCAAGTATAACCATTTCCATAAGTGACAACACTGTAATGGGAAAAGAAACATCTTAACCAAGCTTGCTGTTCTTGGCCACTGGGCCTGGACATTCTTTTACATACCTTCAAAAAAATGCCGAAACTATCTTAAATGCAGAAACTAACAACCTACCAATCTGCCTTATATGTATGATATAATTTCTAGATAACCCAATAAATAAGTCTAACTTATGAAAGAACAGAAGATAGGCAAGTATTCTTACTTCTCACTGCACTTCTCCTTAACAAACTGGAATCTTTTTCACATATCAGTTACATAAACAAAGTAAGGTTAGGAAAAGAGTTAGTAATGCATTTTGCAGGTTCCAAAACAGTGTTATTTTTCTCAGAGCTTTCCATAATTCTTCTGTGAACAAACTCAAATAAAAAGACAACCATAGTATAGGTTTAAAACTAAGCTAAAGTTCACTATTAATGCCAGAAATCCATACATATATAGCAGGATGTTCTCTCATTCTTCCCTGGGCAAGATTCAACCAATCACGAGCCTAGGAACAGTGCCAAATATTTTCCCATACTCTGGCCACATCATTTTCAATTGAGTACTGCCCTCCAGTATCACATTACTTCACGTTCCACAATCTTGACCAGCAATTCATTCAGACATCAAGAGAGTTATTTTCTCTGCTACAAGTCCCATGATCCTAGGTGGCAGGTCCCCATAATCCCCTTTCATCTTAAAGAACTCTCCAGGTGCTTACTTATCTCTCTTACCTGTGAGCGTTCCTCCAGAAAAACATGAGGTAGCTTTCATCACTTTCCTCTCCCTCTGCAGGCATCAGTGTAGAGCTTCCCGGAAAATATGGTACCCCCATTCCCTTCTTATATAAACTCTCTTTGAAAATCTTAATTCCTGGATGTGGCAAATGAGGCCCGATTACGTAAGCGTGATGTTTTAAATTTCCTTATATCCCTTTTAGCCTTATTTAATCCTTAAATAAACTCTTTCAATATCCTCTATTTTTTTCCAGGTAGCATCTCTTAACAGGTATACCGAAGCGTTCAAAGGTAAAATACAAATTTGAACTTCCATAAGAAGAGGATAGTATTCTTCTTGTAATAAGGGACACCAAAACACATCCCTAGATGCTCCAAATCACCTTGATGGATTGACTATATCCAGAAAACCGCTTTAACAGCAGACCTAACAAGTCCCAGATCCACACAGTGCAGCTTCACGACGCTATCAAAAGTTGTGTACGTGGGGAATCTTTTACTGTCTTCTCCCTCAGCAGTGACATATTATGAATTAGGCAAAATTCCTTAAGGGCTTTTAGGGAATGATTCCTAAAGAAGATACTATAAAGGAGCTACAAGTGGATTATGAAATGGACTTATATATATATCTGTTTATCTCCTTCCTTTTTTAACTTGTACAGCTGTTTCTATTCTATCAATTTTTAATGTGGTGGACAGACACACAAATAAACAGCCACTCCCAAAATCCCTTGAACCATCCAGGCTTGCTGAAAATACCCACCATCCTGCTCCTTGAGAGATTAGTTATTAGGCCTCTGCATAACTTTTGCTGTTTGATTCTGAAGGCTTGTGTGCAATTTAGAATCCTGCCATGCTTGTATAAAACTCCCTAGTTTTGCTGTCTTCTTCATCTTGCTTACTTCATCATAAATCTAAATAGAGCTAATATGACCCTCCACACCTGAAACACCCCGATGCTAATACAGCAAAGGAAATATATACATATCAAAGCAAATCTTTATTACACTCATAGACCAGGATATATATATCTACATCTGTAACTCTCTTTCATCCTGCAACTTCACTTTCCACACATTTCTTAACTACGTTAGAGATTAGGGAACTATATGACTGGATCTATATACAGGCACCAAGAATTTAGCCTTGAGTTTGAGCAATGGCTCAGTGTTACACAACAGGATATAATACCATTTCAATGAAACTTGGGGCAATTTAAAAGAAGATTTAATATGAATTGGAAATCTACTGTTCCATGGTATTAATTTTTTTTTTTTAAAAAAACTCCATGAAAGTGTCTAGACTCTGGCATCACAGAATATTTTTCTAACAGGATGTGTATTACATTCCATAATCTTGGATGCCACTTCACAAAACACTACAAAATGAGAAAAAAGATATAGAAAGGAACAGGCAGCATAGCAGGCAGTACCACTCTGATTCAAAAGTAATGCAGCTACTGGAATGCAAAAAACTAGGATCTACTTTTACTCTCCTTCCTAGATTAAAGATTAACCAAAAAAAAAAAA
The DNA here is from genome assembly GCF_059951505.1 of Python bivittatus. Lineage (NCBI taxonomy): Eukaryota > Metazoa > Chordata > Lepidosauria > Squamata > Pythonidae > Python > Python bivittatus. The sequence continues at coordinate 40,010,827 of NW_028277098.1, forward strand.
GACGCCTACATTTCTCTATGTACACATGTACATAGAAGTATGTAAGTGCCCCAAGAATTGTGTTCATCAGTGTGAAACAGAAACCTCTTCAGATATCTACGTGCATAGTACAATTCAAACACAGAGGTTTGGGCATTACAGTTTATTGCACAACCATAATTCATGCCTCCTCTTTAATTGTCTTATCATCAGCTTTGGAAGTAACAAGAACAATATTTTGTGCTGTATATTTTTAGTACAGAACTCTCTGCACTGCACTTTCACTGACCTTTGTAGCACAGACCTCCCTGGTAATGGTGTTAATTCCATTTTCAATACATGGTAAAGTAAACCATGTGTCAAAGCTAGACAAATGGCATTAACTTTGTGCACACTTACACAGGAGTCACTTCAAACAAATATGTTTGGGGAAGAATGAAGCAGACCTGAACAGGAAAGGAAAAATTTCATGACGTTTTCCAGGGGAAATTTAAAGAGGTAGACTGAAACCTACTTTGTATGAAGTTTTCTTCTATTCCAACTACCTGCAAAAATTACTTAGGAAGTTTTTAATAGCCATGTAGTCCAGTACTTTTATTTCAACAGCACTATCAATGCTATGGTAGAACGTTTATTTGATACTAAAGCAAACGAAAACACCAGCTAATAAAATATTATAGTTGGGTCTTGTATAAAATACCCTGCCTTCAGTAGACTTCTCTATGTATCAGGCAGTTCATCTTAGCTATAAAGAAGCCATCCCCCTAAAATATCACATTAAATGTAAATGTCTAAACCTTAATATATATCCAGGTATTCCATTCTAAGACGCATGGTACAGACCTCAATGAATATTTTCTGAATCTACATAAACTTCCTCTTTAGAACTAACACTTCAACAAGCAATATCACTGTAAACTCTAATCCCAGAGTTTACTTTGATACTTGTATTATAATATTACTGTTATCTATAAATCTTACATCAATAGTCTGGTTCATTTAGACTGCTTTTACACATCACAATGCACCATTTTTTAGCATGACACATACGATCTAAGATAATAGCTAGGCTTCTGTGGCCCCCTTTCATTTCCTGGAAAAAAAAAATCTCTGGAATTGGCTTGTCTATAATAATGGTACCTACAGTTTCCAGTTTGAATGACATGGGAAGTTATGGTTAACTAAATTACCAAACTTTCTAAATTCTCTCCCAACTGCTCATGCTGTTTATGGTTTAATCCTGCTTGTGCCCATCATGTTGAACCATGATTTAGCATGTCTGAAAAGGTAGCTACATTCTGAAATACTTAGCATTCGCAATTTCAGATTAATTTTGGACTATGTCTAATTTACTCTTCTCTATTTTCACAATACAGGTGAATAAGATTCAAAACAAAGTATACGCATTAACAAGGAACATAACTTATGGTTTATCTGAATATAACAAGAGCTAAGTTTCCTTCTCAGCTTCTAACAGTTCATTTGTGAGTTAAATATGCAGTATATCTAACTTCCTGTGATTATACTGAAGGAATGGAAAAAAAAATCTCACATGATCTTCTAGAACACTGGGGTTTATTTAATTCATATCTTTCCAGTTTTCTCAACTACAGCTAACATAGTAAGCCTGCATTCAAAGCAAGGCATGAATAATTAAAAATTTAAAACCTTGTTATTACAAAGATGTCAAGTTCACACACTGTCAACACTAATAAACGTTCCAACTTTCTCAAACCAAAGTCCTCCCTCAATTATTGTGTTCATATTTGCAAAAAAGCCAAGGCAAAGACAGAGCTGGATAGTCCTTTACTGAAAGATGAATGTCTGCAAAATGAGCTTTGTGTTGGTCCAAGAAGAGAATGTTTTGCATAATTAAGACCTCCTATCTTTCATGCAAAGAAATATCTATTCCATATTATAAGAAGGCCTGTCAGGTGAAATGCCATATCAAGAAAAATACAAAATAAAAGAGTGGGGGGAAAAAAACAAATTTCAAATAAAAGAGTACAGTTTACTGTTATTATCATTACATAGTATGGTAGAAACCAGAGGTAGCAGGAACATCAAATCTCATCACCTTTTCCTTCTCTTGCAGGTGAAGGCAACACAACTTTAAGAATCTCCCATAAAATTCTATTGGCCCATCATAATATGTACCATTGAATCTTTTTAGCTCAATTACAGAATGTGTTCCTTATCAAAAACTGAATGCATTCCTTGCTACTCTGACAACTCCATTATTAAAAGGCAAATGATTTATCATGATGCATAATGCAGCAATATCATGAATACCATAGATGCCCTAGGGAAGCTTGGTTGGATGCATCATCCTGCTGGAATGGCAATCTGTTACTAACAAGATAATATCAAAGACATAGGACTCCACAATTAAATATCAAAGAGTAGGCTCCACAATGAGAAAAATGGTTCCATGGTCAAATATAAAAGAAAGTGTGCTCCACAAATATTGACTGGCCTTAGTAGCCAACAAATGTTTCTGGTTGCCATTGAACCTGACCTTCCCATGACTCAAACAGATTCTCTGATGTTGGGCCAAATTCAAAAAGATGTTATGGTGCTTCTAAGTAACTTTATTGGTATTTATTACTTCGGAAACAAGCAAGATCTTGATTCTCTGCTAAAATCCAGAGATATATCCTTGACATACATTATGCTTCAGGGCATTCTGCAATAAGATTTCAGTTGATAAAACTCTGTCTGGCTTCACTGCTATTCCTGGCTTCTATTTAATACCGAATGCACTCCTAAGTTTCACTACTCAAAATATTTTATTATTATTTTATACTAGCAGGATATTTTTATTCCTCCACAACTGATATCTCTAAGAGAATAAGATTAGTTAAAGAATAGTGGCCATTTTTAACAAAAAATATGATTTTCAAACATTCATGATGGGGTTGATGCTTCATAACTTCTTACATGATGTCTTGCAGGTCAGTATTTTTAACTGAAGTTGAAGGAGATGATATCAATTAAAGATCAGTGGAGGAGGAATCTTGATCCATCAAGGTCTAAAAGCTTCTGAACAAGATATAAATATTTGTAGCTCTCGTTAAGGTTAATGAGATATTTTAGAATCAATTCCTATACTATTTTAAACAGCAAATTTCCCAAACAGCTATCTAGTGAACATTTCCTTCAGCAATAAATCATTCTCCCATTCTCCATCTAATAATCAATAACAATAGGAATTATAGAAAAGTAAAAAAACAGGAACCATTTGCTTGACACCAGTCTCTTCTAAGACATGGAGACCTTGTTCCATTTTAAGGTGAGTGTCACTTTCATATAATTCTTAAAAATATGAAAAATCACTGTATGTGCCATAATTTTCTCCTATTGTTATTAACTCAAAATCGAGCTATTATTAGCTTGATGTATTATTTAGAAAAGAATTCTAATTGTCTAGGCTACAGCTATCCAAAATTGTCATGTCAGTATACAGTATAAATTCATAATATAGTTTACTTCACTTATTCACTGCAAACCTATCTACATAACAACACTTTTAGCTGAGTTCTAGAAATTAATTCTGCCATTCTTCCCTATCTTTTTAGAATTTTAGAATAAAGCAATCTAGTCAAGTATCTAGTATGTAGTTTAGCTTAATTAATAAGAATTCTCATAAATCTTTTACATTTTGCAGACCAACAGCAAAAACAAAACAAAACAAAAAACAAAAAAACAGGATGTTCCAATCTAGTTCCATAAATAGGTTAAGTGACATCTAGAATGTTCAGCTACTATTTAGATATCTACCATGTAGGCAAGTATCAGCCATCCTCCTCCTCCCTTCCTTTATACCAGCCTTCCCCAACCTGGTACTTTCCAGATTTATTGTGAACAACACATCCCATTCCCAAAGCCAGCATGTCTGTTGACTTCAAGTTGGGGAAAGCTGCTTTACATTGGCAGTGACAAGAATATAAGAAGTAACACAAACAGATGTGTAACTTCTAAAATTATAATTACTATTGCAATGTGAAAGTTCACCATGTAGGTAACTATTAATATTAGTCATTTTTCCCTATAGGAATAACACAGATATTAATACTAAACATAAACATTATTCTACTACATTAACATGGGAAAGGGCCAAATATCAATTGAAGGCAATGTGTATGGCACATAAAAGATCTTTTAGCACAGCTCTCTAAATAAACTCAGATAGCAACTACTTGCTTCTCTACAAAGCTGTTGCCAAAACAGACTTAAAGATGTTATTAAAAAACATGTTCACTAACTCTTTATATTCAGCTCCTACATCATGCTGAATACCCTATATTCAATATACAGTATCTTCAATTCATTTTGTTTCACATTAACTGCCTTTTTAGGTAAGATAATGTTACCAAATCTTACACCTTAACAGGCTATAAGGAAAAATAAATGAAAGGAATCAGTAGTTAATGAATGCTTACAACAGCAGCTAAATCAGTTGCAACACGGTCAGTAGTAGCCAATTCAGTTGCATCCTGAGAGCCACTGAAACTATATTTTTCTGTGACAATTACAACTCATGCAATGTATACTCAACAACAGACAGTATCAGCAAGTAAGCAGTAGATAATGTCAAGAGTTTTATTACTGATGCTTCAGCAAATTGCTTATAGACCCTCGGAGGATCAATTCATCAATTCAGATTGTCAACATCTAGATACATGTTAAAAGTTTTCACTGTCCTCCTTTAAAACACAAATGATTTCAGGGGCATACAGCCAAGAAAAGTGGTAGATAGAGGAGAGAGCCTTCAGCTGTTTGGAGGATAAACCTCAGAGTTTGGTAGATGCAATCAAATGCAGCTGCTTCTATGGCAGCATATGGTTAAGTAAATCATGCCTGAGGGCAGGCTCGATGGTAAGCAGCCAAACCTCTTTAGAATGGGCACACAGATTATTAAATCATCTTATTGCCAAGCAGACCACATGAAGACGCTTGCTGGTCTTCATAAGACCCTGTGCGGTGGCCTCCTGTAAACTAAGCCTTGCTTAGACAGGACCACAAAATTAAGACAAATTATGTGGCTGTATGAGGCCAGAGCAGTGCCAATGGCCTTATCTGAAAGCTCTACTGGGGAATAAAATGTATATGTGTGTTGTATTAAAAGCAATGTTCAAGACCAGAGCTCTTCATGATCAATAAACCAGCTCATCTATTGCCAGGACACATTCTCATTCAGAACAGAGGTTAAATTCTGATAACCTATTTGCACTGTATTTTTCCAGGATATGAAGCATGTCTACATGTTAACTGAGTACTGTGGATTCTTTGTAGTACTGTACTTCAAGTTAAGCTTAGTTCTGGGACTCTTTGTAGTACTGTACTTTAAGTTAAGCTTAGTTCTGATTAAATCCTTCAGGCTTTAAAAGAAGAAGCTATGTAAATCTGTATGCGTCATTTACAAATCTATTAGCACATTGTTTCTCAACTTGAGCAACTTTTAAGTTGTGTACACTTCAACTCCCAGCATGTTGGCTGGGGAATTTTGGGAGTTGAAACCACACATCTTAAAGTTGCAGAGGTTAAGAAACATAGCACGCGTAGTTCTGAAGTCTCTCCCATACACATAAAGCAATTTGGGGAAATTGGGATTCAATTCTTTTAAAAAAAAAATACTTTTTTTATCATCACATTTTGACCAATGAAAAGGATGATTATTTTTCTGTGGTTACTTTAGAGCACTGTTTCTCAACCTTGGCAACTTTAAGATACATAGACTTCAACTCCCAAAATTCTCTAGCCAGCATGCTGGGAGTTGAAATCCACATAGCTTAAAGTTGCTCAGGTTGAGAAACACTGCTTTAGATCATTTAATTGAACTATCTTACTAAAATGAAGGAATTTATTGCAGTGATCATGAACGACAATACAAATAATGTATTTCCATATATTCTAAAGGAGAAAAGCAGGCTGGGTGTTTGCTAGTATTGTTACCATTGACTTTGCCCTGATTAATTGCCATCATTGCATAAATGATCAAATGTTGTGATCTGGAGACTGAATCTCCACTTTTTCTTTAAAAGAAAAATCATTTCCCACTCATACAAACACAATCCTGAAACATTAAAGCTATATCTGTTGTACGGGATAGTCTGTGGTGTTTCCAGTAATAGAATGAGTTTCTCCAAGTGGAAATAATTTTGGTATCATACTTTACAATGCAGGACCCTCCTGAAGAGCCTGCTCCAAAGACAAATCATATTTCAGCATGCATAGTTTTCTTTAAACTTTATACAAGAGCCTGATCTGTTGATTCTGAAAGGGACTGTATATATAGTGAGGGAAATAAACCTCAGTTCTGAAGACATTTGCTATCAGCAGTCTTGATTCTGCATGAATTCACACATATAGACAAATTTAGTTACAGGATTAGTCTCTCAGGCTTTGTTAGAACAGACTCAAGAAGTAAAAAAAGCAACAGGCAAGAAAGCACATGGGGCAGAAAAATACAGCAATCCATTTCTATAGTTAATTGACCTACAATCCAACAGGCAATTTGTTCTCCCTGTCCTTGACTTATGACTCTCCTTTCTGATCTCTCTTTAATTTGTACTCTTTACTGCATCCTCACATAGTGCCCTGGTAAATTTAATGCAAATCTCATTATTTTAACCTTACTTTAAATGGAATCAGTACTTGTAATTTGCAAGTACAGTGCAGATTGTGAGGGCAATGGCTTGTAGTTTAGCATGTTTACATACACACTATGTCAGCAGAAACCGCTCCTTACCACAGAAAGATGGTTGCATGTGCAAGAAATAAATAGCCTTTGACATGCTGGTTAATTACATCAGTTAGCTACTATCACACATGCACGAATGCTGTGTTAATGAAAATACTTTACTGTGCAAAATGGTATAGATGAAAATGTCTACAAGTTCTAGTTAAATCTGTATAAATGTAAAGCAATAGGATCAGACAGACAGGGAGGCTTTGACTCAAATTGAATACAAGTTTTATACAGGACAGTATGTATGCTAATGGACATTATGTGCTACAAACCAAGCAAATTAGAATATTTAAATATGAGATTCAGTCCATTTTAACCACTAGTCTCCAGGCCAAGGATTGTCAACAACTCCCTTTTAATCTGTGGCAAGTGATTTAGTTCTGCTTCTTGAGTGAGAAACTCTTCACTTTCATTTCTCCAACAGCAAATAAATCTCTGTCACCTAAAAAGAAAAGCTAGTTGCTTTGTGAAGAAATATTGTTTCACAACAGCTACTTGAAAACACAAAAGGAGCAGAGAGGTAGTACAGAAATTGTACCTATATATATTAAAAATACTGGAATAAATTGGTATAGGTTGAAGTGTAATAGGCTGTTCCACATTCAGACATCCATTCAACAAAAGTCTAGATGCTCTGCACTAGAAGCTTGTGATCTTCATGGATCATTCTGAATCATTCTAGTCTTTAAGTGCATGGTTGACTTTACTTAGATGCTTGCCTTCTACTGAAACCAGTAAGAGTGAAAGTAATTGCCTAATGCAAATGCCTCCTTAAGAGCTTTGCTTAAATGAATTCTAAAAAAGTGCGAATCAAGCATCCCTAAGGAAGTTGCTAAAGGACACAGGAACAGAAACAGAAAATGTCACTTAAAGTAGCCACTTGAGACTCCTAAGTATTAAGAGTCATTCCAACAATCCCATCAGCTGCATATAAAGTGATAAATGGATAGACTTAAAAACATTTTTGACAGGGCACAACAACATTTTTACTAATTAAATAAACAAAATGGTTTCCACATTCAGCACACTTAAAAATGATATGGCCAAATCCTCTTATGGAACATATCTTCACTGCAAGACCTGGAAATGAATAACTGGATACTGCTACATTACTACAATTAGCATAATATTATATTAAACTGAAGTTAACACTAAACAGGTTCACACTGCAGGAAACCATTATATGGTTAGTTTCTGCTTCCTTGGGTTGGTGCCTACAGCCCTGATTAAATGGGGGAGGGAGTGGATTATTAAGGCTAGGAATGAATAAAAGCTTTTGGGAGGCAAACTGTCTTTTTTTCCACTGTTCTTTTTTTAATTCCTGAATAAAATGGCTGAATAAAATTTTGAAATCACCAAATATAAGCTATTTTGCTATTACATTTTACTGGCACAATTGGGGGTCTGTCTGCAAATGAGATGTTAAGGGTCATGTCCAAAACACAACTTAACCATCTTTGGCTGAATGTGATATGTAATGCCAGACCTTGTGATTTATAAACCATGGTTTCTGGTAAAGATGCAGATTCTTTATTTCCTCAGCTGGATACAGTCCCTCAAAGCCTTGAGTAAAGTTCCCAGAATCTCTTCAAAATATGTCAATAATTTGTACTTTTTAAACATGATAGAAGAAGAAAATGACTAAAGATATTGGGAGTAATTATATTCTATTTAAATTAAATTTTTCTCCAGGACTGCAGAACCCATCATACAAAGAACCAACTGACATCACTGAACCAAAAAACACTGTACGCTACTCAGAGATATCTATCAGACCTTTCTTCAATTTGGAATATTACAAATACACAGAGACAGCACTTCTTAGGACTCCACTTCATTCTAGTTGGGAATTTGGAAGTTCCAATTCCAACGTATCGGGAGGGCTAGATTGGGAACTGTTTGTGTACTATTAACACAAGACAATTTCCTCTCACTAACACTAATCTGGATTTCAGTAATGATCTGCAAAACCAGTGGATCTGAAATATATACAGAATTGTCATTTCAGTAGCTAAAACAAATTGTTTAACTGCAATATCTCTGAACCACAAACCTCATCCACAAAAGTAAAAACACATCCTCAACGATATCTATGATTTTATACTATACAGAAGGATGGATTGCTTATTTTAATTGAATAATATTAAAAATAATTCAGTGCAGTTTAGTCATTTTCCCTTTAGAAGCTTTCATTATAATAGACATGGGATGGGGGGGATTCATATTCAGTTGTCCATACCACTGTTAAGCTATAACATAGTGCTAATAATACAAACTTTCTCATTTCTACTTTTCATAAGATTCTAATACATTATTGTTTGTTAAATCATATTTGAACTAATAAAATATCTTAGCAGAAATTTCTGCAATATGTGATTAAAGACTTTCACAGCAAAATTAATTTCCCAATAAATTAAAGTAAATATAGCTCTTTGTATTAAAGCAGAAACCAAACCCCTGGACTAACAAGATGATGATGATGATATGGAACTGGGCAAAGAAGCCTTCTTTGAGAGTAGGAACTGGCAAATGTTTGTTAAAACATGAAAGGGAAAACCAATGTTCTCTTCCGGCCTTCTACAAATTATGTTCAACTCAAATAACTTAAAAGTTCAAAAAATAAGAAGAAAAGTCAAAGGGTACATTGGAAAAATAGCATTTTTTTTAACCTTGGTGTTAGTAGGAAGTCCTCTTGTTAAATAAATTACATTATTCTAACCATGACAGAACAAAAGCAATATGGAAAGACTAAGCAGCAATAGGTTTGATTTTGATATTTAAGAACCTTCGTAAAAAACAACATGAATGTTAATAAATTAAGGACACAATTGGTTGTGTCTCAAAAGAACATTTATATTTTATGGAGATAGAAACTCCAAAATTCATTCTGTACACAGGCAGTTCTCCTTCAGTAACTGCCTTCTTAGTTTTGGATCACAAGAAGTAAGATACAAGTTGCAAGAAGCAGAAGCTACATATTGTTTCTGAGGAAAAATCAATCTAGAAAGTTTGACATACCATATCAAAGCTGTTTTTTTAATCTATGTAGCTGTAACACGCTGAGCCTCAAGTGGAACTGACTTGATGAAATTGCAATCCTAACTCTACAATAAACTTTCACTTGACAATCCAAGATTTTCTCAGCTAGATGAACAAGCATTGGTATCATCCACTGAAGTTCTCTATTTCTCATCATTTTATACAGTGCCACAATACTGAGTATCACTGCAGCACAATGCATGCTCTGAACCTGTCATATTATGTGTGGGACATGAAACACATTCAAAAGATGTGGAACTGATGTCATGACAAAGCAACACTCATTTTGTCATTTGCCACCCAATGGGGAACCCTCTTAATACAAAACCTCCAACCAGTTCATGACCAACTCAACATAACATTCCCTAAAGTAACCAATTTGATTCAGAATTAATATTTGGTTCACAATGTGCCAATATGAATAGAAGTAGATGAAATGAATTACAATGAAGATGGATGCACTACTGGAAATTCTGGAGGATCAAGTTTGGACAAATTGTCCCAGAAAAAAATGTATCTACTGTATGTGGTTGCAAAGAGTTGACATTTAATTGTTGGCAAATAATAATAATAATAATAATAATAATAATAATAATAAATCATGAAGTAATAATTGTCCCAGCTACTTCTGCCAGTAAGGGAGCTAAAAAGTATGCTGATTCACTCATGCAACTCACTATAGGATTATCACAGTGGATGATTTATCACTTTTAAAGTTGCTATAAAGACATAGTTATCCCAGTGCATACAGAGTATACACAGAGAAAGAGATCATAGACAGAGGAAAAAAAAGAGTTGTCAGCTATTTAAAAAAAAAAAAAAATAGCAGCCCATTGTCACTAGGAGCATCAATGGGGAAGAGCACAGAAATTAGCCAGTAAAGAAGGGAAATAAGTTATGAGAAATAAGGATGGGAGAACATGACAAGGCAGATTTTGCTTTGTTGTTGGCTTGACTATAATGTCCAGCATTCTCTCTGTTTTCTCTAAAAGTCCTAATTATCAGACCTGATATGTATCAGCTTTACCCATCTTGGTGCTTTTAAAAGGGTTGGGTTCTCCAGCTCCCAGACAGCATGGAATGGAACTGAGGTCTAACACCTGATTTAATTCAATTCCATCTATATCCGTACAGAATTCATGGGGTGCTGGGCAAGCTTGGAGGCAAGGTTTGTAACAGATTCATTCAGCTAACATTCAATAGGTAAAAATTCATGTAAGGAAACAACCATTTATCAAAAGCATTCATCATTCATCACTGTATCTGGCTAAGCAGTAAGATGCTTCTGACATGAACAAATCACTTGTTTTCTTTAAACAGCCTTGGTTTTTATGAGAAGTCAGCCAAGACCCCACCACTCTAGCCCTACAGGGAAAAAGTCCCTGAATTATCTGCTGGTTTGAGCTATAACACATCCAGAAGCTATGCAATAAAAAAAAACTGTGGATTATGTACCGTCAGCAGCCTCCTGTGCAAAAGAAAAGGACTTTAAAAAAAAAAATGATGATGAACCACAGATTATGTCTGCTGGCTGTGTAGCTGATAAGCATGGTAACAAACACACGGCTAATGAATATCAGGACATCACCCAAAGAGAAGGCTGCTTGTCTGCAGTTCGTAGCACATTGCCAAGCCAGTGGTAACATTTTCTCCTGGAGCTTTCCTTCACTGCTTGCCCTCTCCGTTTGCTTGACCAAAGCAGTCAGTATTTCACTGAACCTGCATGAGTCAGCATTAACCGGGCAGCAAGGCCTGCACAGAAAATAAAAATGCCACCACCACAACTTTCCCTCACAACATATTTCAGAGTGATCGGCTTGCAAGTAATGAAAGCCTTAAACAGAATGGAGGGAGGTCACCATAAATAATGCTTTAAAAAAAAAATCAGGAAGACAACTATACAATTATTATGCCAAATCAATATTGAGATTTCGTGTGAGCTTTTAAGTTTGGCTCCTGGTGTTAATTTTCTTCTCAGTAAAGGGTTTACATTTTTTCTCCCATCTGTAGACTCCTTATTAACCGTAATGTTGATTACACTCTTAGGGCATCTACTGGGATGCACATAATTTGTCTAATTAAATGTAAATACGAGATGTTTTGTGGTACACCAGCATGTCTCAGGCTCACACACGCAGACCTTGGGCTTCATGCTGTGGCCTTTAATGAGGACCTAAAACACTAACTTAACTTGCCTTCAGTTCATTCTCCTTGTTAAGATAGTTTTTAAACTCATCAAGAAAAATAGCTTTATTAAGTTCATGGAACTCTAAGGGATTCAGGCTAATCAAGAAAGAAAAGAATGGCCAAACAAGCAAGACTGCTAGGCTGCCTTGTTAAATAAATAAATAAATAAATTTTTAGCCTCTTTTATTTGAAAGAGGTTATTTGAAGGACCGCCTCTCCCCAATCACATCTACCCGTCTCATCAGGTCCAGCAGAAAGGGCATGTTCTGGGTCCCATCCACAAAAACATGTCATCTGACGGCACTCAGGAAAAGAGCCTTTTCTGCCACAGCATCCACCCTCTGGAACACTGTTCCCCCTGAGGTCAGATTGGCCCAACCTTGCTGGCCTTTCCTGAAGACATGGCTTTGCCATCTGGCCTGGGGATCCAGGAACATGGGTATGGAGTCTGCAAAGTAGCTCTACTGCTAGGGAAACTGAGCGCGCTCTTCCACAGATTATTTTTTATGGTTTTTCAATGTTGTTTTTAATTATTCTTGTTGTTCTATTTTTGTATTGTTTTTGAGTTTTTAACTTTGTAAGCTGCCCAGAGTCACATATGTGAGATGGGCGACTATTTAAATTTACCAAATAAATAAATAAAAATAGCCAAAACTGATCCAATGACCCCACAGACACCTCCTTTGTGCATGACTGGCTCCTACTCCTACCAGACTTTACACACACACACACAGAGAAACTTTTTATTAAAAATTGTAAGTAGGAAACTTGCATGTTGTAGAATCAAATCATGGCTTCTAGCATCACCTTAACTTACAAGAATGCCTCTGTATCCCACAGCAGTCCCATCAGCATTCTCATGAATAACAACAGGTGGCTGGACATGCTTCCCGTCTGTCAAGGAAGCTGTCAAAGGAGAGCTGGGATAATATGGAGCATCAAGGGGGGAAATGGGAGGAATGAGCTAGAAGAAATATTTACTTTCTACTGAAGGAGAGTTTTGTGCCTACCCATGCCACCCACAGCAGCCATGTTCTGAGAGTACCAACCACAAGATTTCAAAATATGAAATACACTCTTTGGCTCCAAAATGTTGCTCTGCACTTTCTAAATACCCAAGAAGTTATTATAGGATATTCTGTTCCTTTAGGCCATGATAATCAGTGTGCAGGGAACTCATCAATTTCAGTAGCATCTGAAAGTATGCAAGTGTAATCAGTCTCACAGTGAGTCTATATCAACTTACTGTCATGCGGGTGGCATTTACACCATTTTACAATGCCCTTTGGACATTTACCTCTCCTACCCATACAGTTTTGGAAAGGTGATTGAGGATTAAGGAAAAATGGAATAATGCTCCATAACCAAAGACCTCTTTCTGTGAGTAATACATAATCATTTAGCCATCCTTAATTATTACCTAGTGCTTTAGCTATGAGCACGAGTTGAAAACAAGCACTGCTCTGTAAGAGATCTCTGGGTGGATAAGCTGCAAAAACAAAACATTTCAATGTTTTATTTCTGCCTCTTTAACACATGATTTTAAAAAAAACCCTGATTGTGGGCTTTTCAATTACAAGATATGTACAGCTATTAAGCTAATGCAAATGCCATTTATCAAGGATGCTCTTTTCTTTTTAATTTTTTTTTTTTGGCAGGGTTCAAAGCTTCTAAATTGGAGGGGAAATAATAAAAACTTAAAGTGGGAGCATCAATTATTCTTGTTTAAAGTCTAATGCTGTAGAGGAAACTATGTAAGGACATTATTAAATTCTAATAGCAGAGACTAAGCAGTTAAGTTAGTAAGGGTGCTCAAGTATATTTATAAAAGTTGAGAATATCAATGGAATTCTTTTAGTCTGATCTAATCATGTTTATTAAGCCAAATGATTTCACTGAATATTTTGTTTTACCATGTAGGACTATATTCACAATTAAAAAGGGACTGTAAATTTAGAGTGAAATTTGCTAATGGCGCTATATGATGAGAAGTCTGCTTTTTGACCTCTGCAGCAGTCAGTCGCTTTTTTTTAGACATCAGTATCTACTGGCTGACTAGATTTTTGCATCTTTGCTCACAGCAGATAGCCAAGTCCAGCTCACTGAGCTGTAAACAGAATGTCAGTGCACAAAGGTGTGAAAGAAAGCCAACTGGACACTGCTGCCCATATCACTTCCTCTGATTAAAGTCATGCAATTTCATGTTGTTTTATTAAAAACAGTAACAGCAAGAAAATTTGGAAATGCTGAAACATCACAAATAAAAACAAAAAACTCTTAGAAATATGGTACTGTACACCAAAATTGGCAAATCCAAATCCAAAATAAAAACTAGCTTAAAAATAAAAAAAGAACCAAGGGCCCAAAGATTTCACCAAACAAATATTCCCGTAGCCTTACAGATATTATTGATCAGGAAAGTCACAACCAATCATTACCAACAGTTGGGTTAGGAAGCTACATTTTTCTGAATGCTGGTAAACTCTCCTTAGTCTGAGAGCTGCCAAAGATACTGTTTGCAGCAATAACTGATGATTAACAATCAGGTATATAAAATGATAGGCATTGAACATGGATAACTGGCTTGGCAGTGGTTCTTCTGAGAAAGATCCAGAAGTAGTAGTAAATTGCAAACGGAGTATGAGTGAACAGCATTATATGCAAAAAAGGCAAATACAATGTTAGTTGTACCAAGAGAAATACACTTTCCAATTTACAGGAATTAATCCACTGTACACAGCACTGATCAAATGCCACCTCCAAGATTATATCTAATTCAGATTCACACAAACTGGAACAGGTTCAGAGAAAGGCAGCAAGCATTATCAGGAGGCTACAAAAAAAGTCTTTGCTAGCAATTAGAAATGCAAGAGGTCAGACTTGGATAAAAGGTATTTATGACAGCTATAAATCTCAATATAATGCAAGAATGCAAGCACTCAGAAAAAACAAGCAAGAAGACGACGAAGCTCCATGCAGACAAATTCAAGAATCAGAGCTGAGTGTAGTCTTGCACCATCCAAAGGTCAACCAGGAAACAAGCAGAACACAATCAGGAAGTCAAGTCCAAAGTTAGAAAGTTGTTTGCCAACAGAAGTCAGACTCCCAAGCCTAACTTTCATAGCACTGATTCAGGCATGCCTCTTTTCCTGAGTCATGCCTCTTTCTTTTGAGGAGCATCACTGAACATGCCAGTGTTCGATGGACTGCTGTTCTACTCACTTTATCATTTCGTGCATGCAAGGACTTAAGATTTTTTCCAACTCGGTCCTTATGTTAAGTGATTCAAATTGCTGCTGTGCTTCCTTAACAGGTGCCTGATTACTTGACTGCTCCAGAACTGCAGGCTCATCCTCCAACATGTCCTGCTGTTTCTGACCCTCATCTGCAGACACCTGAGAGCCCATGTGCTCCTGAGTTCCAAGGTCAGAACTTATCAAGGCCTGTTCCTCTAATTCAGAGTCTGATATGGTAACATTTCAGTCTTTGGGGTGAGGTAGTTAGTTGAAGCTTGTGTGGTTGTAGTTTTGCGTTATTCTCTACTGGTTTTTTACCTTAGCTGTCCTTACAGCCTTTCCTTATGCTGCTTTGATGTCATTTTAATTGTCTTTTTATCTGCTGTTAGCCATTCAGAGCCACTATGGTAAGATGGGAGTGCATACAAACTGAATTAAATAAAAAGTTTCTTGCAAGAATCTGAGGAAGTGTAACAGACAAGACGTGCTCTCACCCCAGCGATGGTCACAAAATAATTGACTTAAATTACAGAAAGGCAGCTTCTGAATGAAAGTGAGCAATAAACAACTTTCAACTAACAATAAGAGCAGTTTGACAGCGAAATCAATTATACAAAGAAGATACGGTCTCCTGTTTGTTACATGTGTTGAAGTGAAAGCTACGTAACCATCTCTCTAGGATTCTTTAGTTTGGATTCCTGCAAGGAATACCTGGGAATGCATACTGTAATCGCACATAATGCTATGCCAGGATTAGCCACTGCTTACTGAAAAAGCCAGGAATAGGTCAGAGTTATATTTGCAGATGAGAAAACAAGTATGGGCTACTCACCAATTCCCAGTTTGCTTTCTCACCTTCTTCTACCAGTCCCCAAAGAAATGCAGCATAAAGCAAGCTAGGAATAATCCAGGAATCAGACAGAACAAATACTTCCAATCTTTGAGGGCTGGGAACACACTTGTAACTTTGAGAAAATTTGTGGGCATTTGCACAAAGTGGTTGCATAAAGTACATGAACAATTACAATGCCTGGGTTTACAAGAATATGACCTGTCATCCTCTCTAATTCTTTCTTGTAAAATGCTTCTTCCTCCTCAACTTACCTTTGCTCTTTTTTTAAATAGGTAGCCAAACAAAGCACTAGGCTGTAGATGCAGGCCCCCCCTGCTTTTTTCATGAACCCACGAACTCCGTGTGAAAATTGATATTTTACTTTATAGTAATCAAGCCACCATCCATCTTTACTAGAGTAAAATAATTTTTTAAAGATGTAAAAAGAGAAATGGGGCAGAGAGCTTGATGGGTATCAATCAAAGTGTGTAAAGGGACAACCGTGGCCCTGGGCACTATGCTGGAATACCAGAACTAGGCTTATGGTGAAGACAAAAAGTCAAGCCATGGTTAAGGTCAGATTCATTAATCAATAACAAATGATGACTCAAAGAATGGTGCGTTGACCAAAAACAAAATACAGTTGATATCTTGGCCTGGATTTATACTACATTAAGCCAAGAGCAAAATAAGTCACATAGTTTAAGATTATCAAACTAGTGAAAAGTGTATTATGACTAGGAAGCTGGAAATGGGACAAGTAGTGAATCTTGAACAAGACAGAATAATTTTTCTAAAAGCCCATAATTTTTTTCCTATTTTCTAATTGAAAACAGAAGTGGTCAAAGGGCCCCCAATCCAATCAGAGATATGCTTATGCATCAAAAATGTTTGTATTTATTTAAAGTTTGCTAAAGTTAACAAAGACCATCAGGCTTACAAAGCAGCTAGCAGAAATCTGATATGATGGTCTACTACCAAAAAAAAAAAAATCCATTCAGCGACTCAATCAATCAATACGTAACATGAAATAAACTTATACACACATAATTCTACATTTTAATTTTTGATTCTTTATTGAAATTGCACTAAAGGTCCTGTGAAAATTAGAGTCTCTTTCTCTGAAAATTCATACATCAACTGCTGCACTCATTCTTAAGGGGGTTACATTTGTATAAGCTCATGGAGGGAAACAAATATATCATAGCATTTATATATCATTGCTGTAGAAGCCAGTCTGTCCATTACCATTTTATACACATAAAAAAGAAAAAAGTTCATCAGGGATAGTGAATAGGAAATACATTCCCCATACCTTTGTTTTCATCCTCTCTCTTTTTGTTTTGTTCTACTGTACAAATATTATACCAGCTAAAACTGGGTATGTTTATAATTTCAATAGTGTTTTTAATTGTAATGGGCATGGCACCAAATCAATCTAAATCAAATACTTAAGCCCCTGTTGCATAAGAATTCTATCAAGATCATTCCATCTGTTTATGACTTCAACAATAAAAGAAAGTATTGTGGGTAGGCTTTTTAAGGTTAACTATAGAAATGGTTCCTAGAACTTGAGGTATACACAAGGATATCCTGTTAGTAGACATGTTTGCCAAGAGTGAGTCTGAAACAAAAACTTCTACTGTGTATGCAGGCCTCATGTACATATTTTAGGTATATTCTAAACTTCCTAAGTTTTTATACACTTGATTTTTTCTATACTTAGTGCCTACTGTTACTTATATAATGGAGATAAGGAAAAATAGGTAAGATATTCAACTATTCAAGATATTTTTTCACTGAGCACATCAATCTTAAATGAGATTGTCCTTCTTAATGCTTGATTTCCCCATAGATTTTTCCTCTCCCACCACCGACTGGAACTGATCCTTCAGGAAGGAGGAGAATCACTGCAAAACAGTATCCCCAGTCCAATTCCTCAGAGGTGGACCAAAAAAAATACCATGGTCAATGGTATCAAAAGCTACTGAGAGATCAAGGAGGACCAGGACACTGTACTTCCCTGAACCTGATCTCTCCAAAGGTAAGCATGATTGATAAAAAATTTATGCTGTATCCCAGCCTGAACCCTGATGGCCAAAGGTCCAAATAATCCATTTCTTCTAGGGTATCTTCCAATTGTGGTGTTACCATCTTCCTCACAACCTTTCCAAGAAAAAAGAAGACTGAAAATAGATTTAAATTGTCCAAGACAGTTGGACTGAGAGAAGGCTTTTTGAGCAGCAGACATATCAACACTTCTTTCAGAGGTGACAGACACCCCCCCCGCCAATGTATTGTTTATTGATCAAATCCTACTTCTTGCTACCTCATGAAAGGCTTTATCCAACCATGAGGGGTGGGGATTCAAGTAAGAAGTGGCTAACTCATTCCTATGGGAATTGCAAATAATTCCCTGATCACTTCACAAGATGAGGACTTAGTCACCTCCACTGACACTGTCCAGCTGAAATCAAGTTCATCTTATAACTAAGTGGTTTTGTTTGCCAAATGCTATAAAAAATTTTCACAACAGCCTTTCAGATAGTTTTGGCAAACATCCTTCCCTAAAAAGGAACAAGCCAGGGTAGATGTAATAAGGGCAGCAAAGTATTTATATTTTGCCACTCAATTTGCCACTGTGTTGGCTCAAGCTTGAGCTATTTTCAGTGTCCAATCAGACTCAATACAGACTTTCCTCCAGAGGTACTCCATGCGTTTTCTCAGATGCTTCACTTCCCTGAGCCACTCAGTAAACCAAGGGACTACAGTGGATGTGCGAACATGGAGAGGCTATTCCAGAGCATCCCATTCCAGCACCCCAGACACCTCTTTAGTCCACTGGAAAACCACAGTCTCAGCCAAATAGCCCACTTTGGGAAATTGCCCAAGAGCCCTCAGAAAGCTTACAGGATCCATAAGGTGCTTGGAGTAGACTAATCTAATTGGTCCTTCCCTACTGTGGGGGGAGGGTTCATGGCAATCAGAGAGTGATCTGTCCATGACAAAGGACAAATTCAATACCCCCATATTCAAATCACATCATGCCTGTACCATGAGACAAAAAACAAATATTTTATGTGATCTCTCATGTGTGTCATGCCATTGATAAACTGGGTCAGGTCCATGGTTGTCGCAGCAGTTGTGGACACAAAGTTTAATCCAGACCCTCCACCAAGGGAAGATAAGTTGAAGTTCCCAGATGTTATTAGCTGGCGAAATTCTATCACACCTCAGTGATCAGATCAAGCAGTCCTAGCAAGGATGCCACTGTTCAGTAGGGGGTGTGGTACACAAACAGCAAACCCAAATGGCCCCTCTGGCCCGAATGCACAAACAAGGTCTCATATCTGGTTACCTGCAGAGGAGTGCCTGTCGATGCAACAGTCTTGTGGAGGACAACAGCAACCTCTACTCCTCTGCCTAAGAACCACAGCTGATGCTAAATCTGAAAACTGGGTGGGCAGATTTCCAAGAGAGGAAACCCCCTCGTCCCCCACCCAGGTTTTGGTAACACAAGCCAGGTCCTTCTTCTCATCTGTAATAAAATCATGAATGAGGAATGTCTTACTACAGACTGACCTGGCATTAAATAGCATCAGTCTATCCACAAGTTTTGTTTTTCACCATCATGAGCAAAACCTAGTTAATTCTGGCAGTGGAAAAGAACATTGGTGAGCCTGTTCCTATTGGGATCCTTTAGGGGCAGCAGTTTACCATATGTGGTACTATAGCTCTAAGACTCAGCGCATAAGTAAGATATTTGGTTCATCTTGCTACTGAAAAGATCCTATATTTCATGCACTATGACAGTCAAATTGAAGACCAACAGCTTTTTTAGAGAGATGAATGAATGAATGAATGAATGAATGAACATATCCATTGCCTCAATCCCCTTTCCCCTCACCCATACAAATCAGATCAAATCAAACCAAATCAAATCCTTTATAATGGCCTTTAGGCCAGAGAACACTATAGTAAAATGCATAAACCTATATTTATTAATAAAAGTAAAAGCAGACATAAAATATATACCATAATGTTCTGTATAAATTCTATCCAGTCAGGCAACGTTTGCAAAAATACATTTATGGGATAATACTAGTACCAGCTTATTGCTTGCTATAGGGTTAGTGTGTCAGCAACAGAAGTGTTGTTTTAATAGCTAATACTTCAGTCCAGTGGGTCACAAAATTTTGCTGTGACATCTGGACAGAAAACCACAACACATAGTTCTTTTGTCTGCTTTCACACACATACACACACACACATCAAATTTGTAAATTAAAAATAAAGCAAAAATAAATAAATTCAGTCCAAAATATTTGAACAACTTAAAAATTAAGTTACCGTTATTTTCATTAAAATATGCAACTTTTCTTTAATGTTGGCATCTGTTTCTGAGGACTGAAAAACAGCTAATAGTATTCCATTTTTTAAAGTGAGATTGAGGTTGATACCCATACACCAGTGTTTCTCAAACTCAGCAACTTTACCATGTGTGGACTTCAACTCCCAGAATTCCCCAGCCAGCACGCTCATAACTCATTTGTCCATGGTCCTTTGCTATCCTGGCATGCATATACTCAGGCATGTAGCAGGCCCTGAGAGTAGAAGGGAATTGCTGCTATGCTGGTAAGGAGAAAACTGGAGGCTTTAAGGACACAGAATACTGGGAAGAAGAATGAGGAGGGTAATAGCTGGCAAATAAAGATGTCAACATTTACTGTTGAAAGACTGTTGGTTCCAGGAGAGCTCTCTGCAAGACTCTTGAAGTGGAGGTAAGCAGTGGTTCTGAAGAAGGCCCACTGGAGGTCAAAGAAGCACAAAAAATGGTTCTACACATCACAAATAGCTTTCATGGAAAGCTAGAGAAGAAGATAGAGGGAAAAGATCATGTTCGGCCAGCCAGCAGGAAAAATGCCATCGTGAAAGAGGAAGCCAGCCAGCATAAGTATTCCTTACATAATACTTAGGTGGGAATATATGATATAGAAGTAGCTTGCTTACATGTCTAGGAGAGAGAAAGAACTTCTAAATGCTTGACTAAACGCACATAAATAAAGCCTGTTTATGGCCTTTCCTTATTGTTCATCAGAAAAGAGGGGAAAATTTTAGTGCCTTTATTACATTTGATGTCTGAAATCTAAGTTTAACATTTTCACTGAGTTAATAAAGAAAAATTCAAAAGAGATGTCTTTTGTGCTGTGAGTTAAATCATGTCCCACATATCCACAAAACCTTTATGTCATCTGGGGAAAGTGATTGAAAACCTTGTTGAGACATGGCTTTCTGCAAAAATAGTTTTTTCACTAACCTAGAATTTTTTTAGAGTGTTAGCAAGCAGATAGACAAGAGAGACTTAACAGACACTGAATCCTTGAACTCTGACCAAAGCTACTGAGCAAACTCAGTTTCAGTGAGATAAGAGGACAGATGCTCTCCTGAATGGCAACTGATTAAACAACAACAAACAGGAATAAGAGAATAACAGTAAATGTGCAATTCTCACACTGGTGTAAATGTCCACACTGAAGTCCCCAAGCAATCAGGGCTATGATCTGGTGCTAGGACTAAACACTGAAGCAGCTAAGTTTATGGATGATAGCAAACTATAAACTTTTATGGATGATAGCAAACTATTCAGGGTGATACAATTAAAGGCAGAATTGAAGAGCACCAAAAGGATTTCTCCAACTTAGAGCAATGGTCTTCAAAATGGCAAATGAAGTTTAATACTCATAGTGGCACAGAAATTCCAACCTTCATCATCAATGGGATATGAGCTAGCAGTGATTGACAAAAGAAGGTATTTTGGAGTTATGATGGAAATGTCACCCCAAAATATAGCTGGTGTCAAAAAGGCAAATACCATGCTTGGAATCATTAAGAAGCAAATTATGTTCTTATACAAATCTACACTGAAGCCTCACTGTGGAGTACGCTGCACCTTAAGAAGAATATTAAAGAGGTGGAAAAAGGTGCAAAAAAGGAAAAAAAACATGATTAGGTATCTGAAGCAGTTCTACAAAAAACAACTACAGAAATTGGGCCTCTTAAGCTTAGAACGAAGGAAGGTAAGGGAAGACATAATAGAAGCATCATGTATGACATATATAACATGGATGGAATGCAATTTTTCTCCCTCTCACAAGGTTAGAACTTGAGGTCATCCACTGAAACTAAATGCAGGGAAATTCAAAACTTACAAAGGAACTGCTTCTCCCTCCCCCAGAGCAGAGTTCAACTGCATTTCCCGCTAGCAGTTGCAGTAACAGTAGCCAATATGGATGGTTTTAAAAGATGATTGGACAGGTTCACGAAGGATCAATGCCAACTAATTTTGATGGCTGTTTGTTATCTCCTGAATCATACGGAACATGCTCTAAGTATTGTTTTTTTGGGAAGCAACAAAGGAAGAGAACTGTCGCCAGTCCAGGCTTGCAAGCTTCTCAAATGCATCCAGTTGGCCACTCTGAGACACACAGTACTGGATTATGGCCTGATCCAGCAGGATTCTTCTCATATTCACATAAAGTTAATGAATGGTAGAATAAATATATATATACCTCCACAGTCTTAGGGTTATTGAGGGAAATGATTTAGTATTATATCCCAAATATAGTATTTATATTTACAATAGTACAACATTTTGTCTTTCAGCAGTTTTAAAACAATGGAAGTAAGAAAAAGGAAAAGACTGGAGAATTCAATAAAACACCAGTTGTGTGAATTTGCTGAGAAAATTCCAAAACCCTGTATTTGCTTGGCAACAGCTCCAGTGCAGATACTGTTGCACTTTTAACTGTTAACAGAGCTTTCCCAGGCTACAACATGAAGAACAGCTTGCTCTATTCCTAAAAAGCAGCAAGGAACCCTGAAACAATATAGATTATCTTCCTTTCCTGTGCTGTAATAAATATGTTGTTTCAGATTTGATAACATACATCACTTAGAGTTCTGAATATGGATAATATAAATTAGACTTCTCTCTTGCCATACCCTATCTAATTTTTAATTGAAAATGTTTACATAGATAAAAGATAAACATGAAAATATATGAAGAAAAATTAGAAAAAAAAGATAAAAGAAAATACAAAAAGCAATTGTTAGAAAAACAAGAAGGAAAGAAAACGATAATTGAAGAAGCAACTTCCAATCTTCTTTGCAGCAGCTACAAACTTATTATTCTCCTTCTTTAAGATTACATTACAGAGATCCCCTCTGTCCCATATCTAACCCTTTTTTCAGTCAGCAAATCCAGAAATCACCATTTCACTTTTTTTCCATTTTCAGCAAAAACTTCATCAAAGGTTTGCAGTCTTTTAGAAAAGTACTTACTGTTTTATCCCTGACCAGACAGATCAGTTTTGCCATTTTCTGCTAATTTTGCCATCTTTACAATCCATTCCTCCATTGTGGGTATTCCAGTGTCACTCCATCGTTGTGCATATTTGCTTCTTGCCATACCCTATCAAACAAGAGGCCAAACTCACATCCTCCTGGTGTGTTGAACTATAATTCCCAAAGTTTTCAACTGTCTGGCCAATGGCAATAATTAGAAAGCACTAGTTTGAAGCAGACTCCTCTGTGCATCCTCACTGAAGTCAGTGGTACAACTCTAGATTAGATTTATTTTTTCCAACTACTGATACTTTTTGTAATGCTGTAACTCCAGGGAAAAAGCATAATTGTAATAAGCACACAGTTAAGGATCCAGTATGTCTATTATGTCAAATACTTGAAAATATTCTGGACTTTGGAAAATCTTTCAGCTTCTGAAAACATGTAGCTGTCATCTGCTCTTGTGATAGTATTCTGTGGCTCTATTCCAAACATCCAATAGGGATTTCAGAGACGATAACATTTTGTACAGATCAGTTAAATTCCTCCATAGAAAGCCAATTTATACATCCACTTTCCTTTGAGAAATGACATCCTGTTCTTTAAAAACAACTGCAGAGCAGGTTCAGATCCCTATCCAGCAGGCCTCCAATTGCTCCCACTTCTGAATTCTGGGATCTCCTTCTCTCAGATATCCCCATACAATAGCAGTCTATGCTCATCTTTAAATTTCCCAGAACTATGTTTGAGCGATTTTCTTCTCTGTGGAGTGGAGTCTTCACCTAAAGCCTAATATCTATTCAGTTTTAGAGAAAATCAGCTCTGGAACTGATTAGAAGCTATTCTTTCTTCACTACACCATGTTGAACTACTGCTGGCTAAACATATTTGTATAGTAGTTTCTTATACATATACCTAAGAATATGCATACACACCTATGTTACTTTGGCAGAATAATGATGCCTTACAAGCATCCATGTATATAAGAATGAAGACCTGCATAGTCTGGCAGGATACATATCACTAGCACTATTGTGTCATTTATTCATGATAAACAAAAAATCTAAATACATTGTTTATAATATTAATTTATGCTTTTTTTCCAACTGCTAATTAGCAACAACAACTCAGCGTTATTTTGCAAAACGCTGCATATGTGGAAATTCTTCTGGAGAAAAAAAAGTTGATGTCCATTTAATGAAACACAGATTGGCTCAAAAGAGAACTCAACATGGTTGGGTGATTTATATATTTTCTACTCTTATTTTTGGACACAGATTACATTTCATTTTTTATTTGGATGTTAGCCTCATGTTACATATATTTCATTGGCAATGCAAAACTGGAGGCAAACAAAAGAGAACTGTTGTCTTGCTTGACTCAAAAGTTTTGATAAAAATGATGTTCAAGATGTCTCTACATGAAAGGAAAAGGTTCAACAGGCAAGTCTTGACACCAGATAAACTAAAATTTTGTAAACTGATCTCATACAATGGCATTGTCAGTGTCAGTGTTTCTGTTCTCTATGGTTGTAACTCATTTGATCCTGCATGGTACCCTAACTGAAAAACTGAAACAGCTATTAAAGACTAACAAACTTCACACATGAAAAAAAAAATTAAGTTTCAAACATTATTGCTGTAGAGCAAATAATGTGGAACATGAAGAGAAGATGCCTTGTTCCTAATACCAGGTCCAATATAAAAAACCTGACCAATACAATTATTCAGTAAGTGAAATGGAGAAAACTGGTGAGATAAAGGTCCCCGATTCATAAGATGGAGAAAACCATGGGGGTGGGAGGTGGGGGGTGAACAGAGAAAGAGCTGCCAAAAGTCTGTTGGCTCAAAAAGGCAGCTAGAAAAGGTCTAGGATTTGAACCTTGGGACTGCCATATATATACGGCAGCTTTAACCTGTGCTGCTGTACACAGAGCTTCTTTGTATGTATGGCTTCCTAATTCTGTGCAGTAAAGCAAATTATTTCATATCCTTCTGCTCGGTTGAGAATGTGCAGCTAAAATAGTTTTATAGCCTTCCTTGGCATAAAGCCTTGACAGCTAGTTCAGCATCTCATTACTCCCAACACAATGAGATGACAGCCCACCCTCTGACCTTGAGATTAAGCAATAGCTAGAGATACTTTTGCTATCATGCTGACTGTGGATCCAGTCACCAAAACTTTTTCCAGTATCAGAACCAACACATTAATGCAGACAATGAAACAGCTAGCCCAGCAGATTTTGCTACAACCAATGGCTATAGTACTACTCCTGGAAAAATAGCCAATAGCTGTTGATATTGCAGTGGCAGCCATCCAACAAAATACAGCCACGTCCCTAATGGCAAGTATGATGGAAATCCTGGCAAATTTATTATTTTATTTGCTCAATATGAAGTTTCCCATAATTAATCTTGGATTAGATTTATCATCAGATTAATGACTGAGAGGACTACAAAATGGGAGTCCTTCTTCCAATAAAGAAAAAACTCTATAGACAATTATGCCAATTTCATGATATTCCTAGGGGTGATCTTTCATGATCCCATCAAACACATGACTGCCAACCACTACATCCATCTTCTACATCTATAATGCTGGTTTTCAGTTGCAGCTCAGGAGTTTATCAGTTAAGTACAGGACAAACTAATTTGGCAGACAACCCCAGAGATTTTGTCTTCCTTAATTCAACACTTTGGTATCAGTCCAAAACCTGAGAAATTGCGGCAGAGTATGGGTGCAGGAGGAATATGCCAGAGTATGTGCAGGAAAATTTCCACCTGCTCCTGCCTCCCAGTTCAGAGATTTCAGAAGCATGTAGCTGGGTGTTAGCAGAGTTCCACTTTCTGCCTGAGAAAAACTGTATTAACATATGCAAGATCTATGTTTATACTGTGGAGAATCTGATCACTCTGCACGTGAATGCCCTGCAAACACCCCTGCTTCCTCTTCTGGATCATCAACAAAGTGCCATACTTATGTGGAAAAGGAAAAATTTTGCACACAATTGCCCCAAATGTTCTAAATCTGGCCTTCTAGCCACAGGACTCTACCTCCACCATGTCAGCATTGTGACTGTTCTATTAAGCTCACTGCTGGAGTTCAGATTCCTACAATGCACCACTGCCCAACATCAAAAACCAAGTCAGCCTTCATAAAAGAGAACTGGATAACATGCAAAAAAAGCTTTATCTACCACGCTTCCTCCACTAAAAGTGCTCCTAACTTTTTTGAGAAGATGGATGGATTCTTCCATGTAGTCCACGATTACCAGCTTCTGAATGTTGCAGTATTAGGGATCACTATCCACTTTCACTCATTTTGAAAGTTTGGAATAGCGCAGAATACATCCATTTTTACCAAGTTGGATCTGATTCACATGAAAGAAGGACATGAATGTTTAATAGCCTTTGATCCCTACCATGGAAAGTTTAAATATACAGCTTGGGGAATTCTCCCTTCTTCACAGTAATTTATTCATTTAATAATATAACATTCATGATCTTTCAACACTTTTTGGTAGTTTTGTTTGGACAATTTGCTTATTTGCTCCTGAGAATGTCTACATGGAATGCACACAGTTAGTACTGTAACTTCTGCATGATCACAAACTTTATGCCAAGCTGGAGAAGCCTGTCTTTGATCTGCTTGCATTAGTTTATTTGGACTACTGTATTTTCTTTGGGATCATTCAGCTGCATCCAACTAAGGTTAAATATATTTTGTCTTCAAATTGTGACCAGTGCACTATCAAGTTGGGACATACAATGTTTTCTGGACTGTGCCAATTTTTACTGGAAATTTATTCTAAGTTTGTTCTCCAACTGCACTATCTTACCAAAGGATTCTCTCTAAAAGGGATTCTTGACCAAACAAAGCCTCTCTCTTACTCAAACAAGCCTTCGCTTCTCAGCCCATTCTCCATCAGCCAGATCCACCTGTTTCTTATAATTCAAGCTGATGCCTCTGATTTTACTTTGGGTGCTGTGCTTTTACAGTTAGCAGCAGAGTATAGCAATAGCTTACTCTTCTGTAGTTTTCTTTCCAGCAATTCCTTTTAGTCAAACTAACTGTGCTATTTTTTAACAAGGAACTTGTAGCTAATGAAGATATCTTTCATCAGTGGCACCAGCTCCTTGAAGAGGCAGAACACCTATTGAGGCTCAAACTGACCATAAGATCCTAGAACACTTACAAACACAGGCTTATTGAGCAGCTGGTTTAATGGCAAAAAATTATTTTCACATGTTAACTTTCATATCCTTACATCCCTAGCTTGAATGTGGACCATATAACCCAAAATATTTCTTGTCCTAAACCCTGTATCTATTCTGTTCCATACACGGAACATTCTAGTGATGTTACAATTTTATTTTCCAAATACTACTCTGTTATTGAAACTTCATTCTGGACATTTCCATCCAGACTTTCTGAACTTAGAAGAATTAACTCCTAAATGCTTTTAATTTTGGCAATAAAATATCCAGCTCCCTGAGGCAAAGGAGATACTACAGGAAGCACATACACATATACACGCACAAATGATAATGGACATACATTAAAAGTTCCACTTCTTCTCAAAGCTTTGAATGTTAGCACATCGCCAATGCAGCTGCCGGGTTCTGACAAGTTTAGATGGACTTACTTTCTATTTTAAGTCTTGCAAGGATTGTTCTGAATGCTGAATCACTGCAAAATTTCCTTCAGGAGTCCCACAATTTACTCCACCTTGCAAGTTACACTATGGTGCAAATGTTTCTTTAAATTTCTTTTTTTTCAGATATTTATTCTCAACAAGGGACAAATGATTTAGAATGCACACCACTGAAGTAAATGGTCATTAGGCTGAAACAATATAATGGCAATATACAGAGTTCACATTACTGAATATTCCTCAGTTATAGTTGTTTTTAACCCTGCACCCAGTCACCTAGAATATCAGGTAGAAACCCAAGTACATTTTTCCTCCCTGGAAAAGCATGGGACTTACCCCACCTGTAGAGGATAAGGAAGATGACCTTGATGGAAATATGCAGGAATCATTACCTACGCAAAAGAGGCTGAAACATTTTTTAAGTCCAGAGCAAGGAGATTACCTTTAGTGACAGCTCAGGCAGACACCTCCCTGATTAACTAGAACATAAGAAAGAGAAGGAGGTACACCACTATCAGACTTGCAAGACTCTAAAACTAATTTAAATAGTTTTAGCCTTCCTTTGGAGTTGATTTCCAGGTCTGGTCTACCTAGTACCACCTCTGCTGTTGCATATTGCTCAAGTGAAACTAAAATTTCTCTCACTCATGAAATCAACTTAGCTACTCTTCCATGATAAACTGTGTGTGTGTGTGTATGTATGTTAATATAGAAGATACAACTGAAGCAAACTTCAGTTATACAGATCTGTAAATTTCATAAAGCAAATATATATGTATTTAATATGCCTATGATCTTGTTATTGTAAGACTTGGCACAAGTGAATCTTAACTAACATGGCCAGTATAACCACCCAGTCTGGGGTTACAAAAGCCAGAAACTTTTTCATCCCTTTTAAGATATATTTGGAGTTCACATCAAAAACTCAGAGAACACAAAGAGAAAAGATTGGAATAATAAAGTAAGATGCCTACTGTGGGAATGGCATCTCCTGCCCTTTTTTATACTGGCTGTAGCAAGTCAGCCGATTCAGATGTTCATGCATGTAAGTACTACAGTCCTCTGTGGAACTCTACCATCTCAGAATGTCTAGGGGGAGTTTTTTTCAAATGTCTTCACATCAATGCCTCATGTATATGGAATGCCTTCTTTCTGGCAACATGGTTTTCACATACAAATTAGGTTGTGGACAAATCTATCTCCCACATGCATATTAAAGTGAGATACACACGTAATGACTACTCCATGACCGCACCTGAGTATCTGAATTTGCTTTGGTAGATTAAAATAAGATGTTAACAACTAGCAAGATGGGACTAAGCATGCTAGTTTATCTTCTTCTGTCTTGATCTTTGTCATCCTCAGTGAGTTGAGATTTATTACAACAGTCTCAGCCTCACACTGTCTCTTCCTAAGCAGAGATGACATACATTAAGAATGTCTCAATAGGTGAAATGTCTTACTTCCATGTATCACATAGGGTTGGTGCAATGCAACTCTCCATCTCTCCTGCTGTTAACTTGGACCACTTGATTACTGAGGTCACCCACTATGCCACATATTCCCTGACTGTCATGTATCTAGTCTTGTTATCTAAATAGCTCAGATATAGCCTGGATGTTTTGTTTCTAAAAGACATTCCTTTTAAGCTGCAACTATACACAGATGCTAGCTCCATACACAGTAATTGTAAGGCCAGATACTCCAAAGGTTGGGTTTTCCAACTGTAAAGAGACAACAAGCTCATCAAATGGGTGCACACTGCTATAGTTACACTGAAGTCACAGATTTATTATACAATAGGATAACCTCAACTGTAGATGCTGTTTTACTGCAAGTCAAATGTTCTGGTAAGTTGTAGGGATACCCTGCTGGCACTTCCTAGTGTGACCCATTTCTAAAATGACTGCAGCTTGAGTCAGAAACCTGTTAAGACCCAATTAACAAAAATGTTATGCATCACTGGTGCATGTTTCATCTGGAACTTTAATTCCACAGTTTTCCCAAGTAAATTCTCTTTCATTTTCTAGTCATTAAGTATCTTCTTCCCTAGAGTGCAAGAGGAAGCTTCCCCCACACCAGACTTCCTTTCAAAAGGGGCTACATGGCCAAGAGAGAAAAAAAAAAAGGTCAGTTGAGAAACAACAGTTGATTACTCCTATTAACATAATGAAAAAAGATGAATATAAGTTTTCCTTTGAATCAAGTAGAATTCATGATAACGGGAAAAGAAATAAAATAATTAACCATATTCTCATTTTGCACAATTACCTACTGAAAAACCAAAAGACACCCATAACGTAGGACATGCTTCTAAGTCCATTTCTTTAAAAAGTATGAGACAGCAAAAAGGAGATGGAGAGAGAGCACACGCAAGCAAGCAGATGTGTACAACCAGCACATTAGTAGCTGCCCAAGAGGGTGGCTTGTTATTTATTGTATATGGAGAAGTCCATTTTAATTATTATGAAGAGGCCAGATGCTCTGGCACAGAGACCATAAACATTTACGATTTAAAAAAATGAAAATGTATCTATTATTCTATTCCATATGATTATGTATATACGTATACCAATCTTCTAATATGCAGGCAGCACTAAAAGAATGCATCTCAGAAAGTATTCCTTTTACATTTAGCCTTCCTGTAAATATAGATGGGAAAAATGCATAAAAATCAGCATATAACTAAAGTACACATCCCAGAGTTGTAGCCCTACAATCCATATTTCTCCTTCAGCTCATTCCTATTTTTTTCAAAAAGTTTTAAGTACTACCATATGGCCAATCTTAAAGGTAACTTAAATTACTGCCATTACTTCAACAAAATGTATTTTTCTGCTTTCTCAGCAATTTCCTATGCACAGTCATTAAAATCAAATTATGTGTACATATATGTATGTGCACGAATATGCATATGAATACTCCCTCCATATGTATATATGTGTTCTAATCAGTTTTTAAACTTGGTTAATTAATTATATAATCCACCAGACATTTACTTATCAGTTAGTATTTCTGAAATCAATGGAGTCAATTTCTAAATAGGCATGAATAGTGTTGTACTACAATCATTTTTCTAACTGATAATGGCTGCCTTTCTAATCAGTGGTATTCTCCTCAAAAATAGGAATTGTAAGATTTTATAACGGAGATTACACAAATACGTGTTCAGTATATACAAAATTATGACAAAATGCTAGTAGCAGTTTATGCTCTTAAAATGAAAAATCTGATTTCCTCAATACATCTCAGAAAAGGTACTAACCCAGAAACTTGTAATCTCTGAAAAATGCTTTTACTTCCCCCCCCCCCCCAACAGGAACACAGTTCTTAACTAGCTAATGGTCTTAAAACCATCTGTCATAAAGCAATGAAAACTGAACTTTTTAACTATTATTACTTCCAGAATAATGCATGTTCTTAATTTATTTCAAGTAAGACTGATGGGACTGAGCCATGCTTATAGTTAACTGGATCTGGCCCAAAATTAATATATCAAAAGATTTAATCCAATAATGATGCACATTCCTGATGGACACGGTAGAGCTAAAAATATATACAATCTGTATGGATGAAGAAGAAAAGCCACTTCATGTTTTAAATGGAAGCACTTTTTCTTAGTAAGACTATAAGACTGGTTCCTACTACTAGGCTATTCAATATGGTATGCAGCATTTTGTTTTTGCAAAATTTTAGTGGTTATTTTAAGTAATTTCTGCTACAATCCTTTATTAATTTTCCCAGGAGAAAGCCCCATTATATTTACTGGAATCACTTCCAAACAGACAAGAAAATGGATATAGCACAGGGGGAGGGAGGAACTGGATATTTATTTATTTAACAACTTATATAGCTGCCCATCTTCCTGAATAATAAAATAAGATATATTATACCTTAATAATAACAATATAATAAGCTATATAATAAGAATAAACATGCAATACACTAAAAACTATTTAAGACAATAAACTATTAACAATATTTAGGCTCCAATAAATCTCACATTCATATACCAACCACCCTATGCCACCTCTATCAACATCTTGGCCCCAATGCCTGGGTGGGAAACCAGGTTTAATCATGGGGAGGCTATTCCGCCTGACAGAGAAGGCCCCCTTCCAAGCACACACCCCAAGCAACACTGTTTCACCAGAGAGACTCAAAAGATATTCATCATGCCAGATCCAGAAGGACAGGCAGCCACCATTGGGGATAGGTGGTTTCTCTTTGGCTCTATTTCTTTAAAAAGGAGGAGAGGTTTGCAAGAACACTTCGGTTTTATAAGAATGGATATATCATTCTTTTTTTTATCACAAAAGTCCTGAAGGCCCATCTAGTTTCAATCTGAAATAATCTCAGCTCCAGCTGAAGCATAATTCAAGTGTCTGTCTGAAGTCTCTTCCTGAATTCTACCTTACTATGTGCCCATGAGGATTTCAAGTAAGTTGTTTTTCCTTCTCTGAATAGGCTTTTAAATGTGTAGTCCCAAAAAGTAATGTGCACATCTTGAAAGATAGCATATTTTTGCAACTTTGAAACTGGCCGAGTAGGGGTGTTTATACTGTATATCCAAATGTATGTGTCCTAGACATCTGAAATCACTGCAGAACCTATCTAATGTACGGTTTGCATTCATGTAAAAGCAGCAGTAACACATTTTTACCGGTTAGGGTATGAAGCTATTTTAATTACATGTAATCTTTGAAAGTTGTTTCAACAACAACAAAAAGCAAACTCTTAAAAATTGTGAAATTATATGTGTGTGTGTGCACGCATATGTATGCAAGTGTGTATGCATGCATGTGTGTATATGCATGCATGCATGTATGTTTACACATACACACATACACATAGAGAAAAAAAATCCCACTCACCTCAATGGGTGGGATGTGTCTTCCTCAATCTCGGGTTCTCTACCAGAGGCCTGAGAGTTCAAGGGTTCTGTGCAGTATCTTAGCTGTTCCTAGCACTGAACTTTTCTGGACAGAGAGATCTAATGTCGTTCCTGGGATCTGTTGGAACCATACTCCCAGCTTAGGAGTCACAGCCCCAACTGCTCCTACCACCATTGGGACCACTTTGGCCTTTACTTTCCACATCCTCTCCAGTTCCTCCTTCAGGCCCTGGTACTTCTCCAGCTTCTCATACTCCTTCTCTGATATTGCTGTCACTTGGCACTGCTACATCTACCACCACCGCTGTCTTCTCGTCCTTCTCTACTACTATGATGTCTGGTTGACTGGTCACTACCTGCCTGTCCATCTGGATCTGGAAGTCCCACAGGATCTTAGTCCTGTTATGCTCCACAACCTCCTGTGGAATCTCCTATCTGGACTTGGGAGGGTCTAGCCCATACACTGTACAGATGTTCCTGTACACAATGCCAGCTACTTGCTTCAGTGTATGCTGTTCCTACAGAAAAGAATATATGTAGCTCAGGGTTGAACTGTAGAGTCCTGGGGGTTCTCTGAGCTTGGTTGTTTACTTGAAGACGTTTCATTACCCAGATAGGTAACATCTTCAGTGCTAGAAGGGAGTGGGGTTTGCTCTCTGTTTATATACAGTAGCTTACCCTATCAGTGTTGGTGGGGGTGTTGTTTTTTCTTTGGTAGTTCCTAGATTAGATTGTTGTTTACTGTTTGATTGTTTGTCTGAGTTGGTAGTTCGTTGATTAGGGTATTGTTTACTGCTTGTTTGTCTGGTGTTAATCCCTGATTATCTGAGTGTTGATTGCTGGTGAGATGTTCTGGTCCTTTAGTTTCCTTTTTATTTTCTCTTTTGAATGGTCTATAAATGTTGTTTATCTCTAGGTTCCTATTGATGTCTGACTTGTCTCAATATCAAGCTTCCAGGAATTCCCTCCC
Organism: Python bivittatus; assembly: GCF_059951505.1. Classification (NCBI taxonomy): domain Eukaryota; kingdom Metazoa; phylum Chordata; class Lepidosauria; order Squamata; family Pythonidae; genus Python; species Python bivittatus. The sequence continues at coordinate 40,044,713 of NW_028277098.1, forward strand.
CTTTTTGGATTTGGCCTAAGATGCTGACAGTTTCCCAATTGAAACTATGGTTGAGTCTGTCCATGTGTTGTGAGGTAAAGGAGTTTTCATCATGTCTTCTGACTGCCAGCTGGTGTTCATGGATGCGTTCTGCTAGCCTTCTGCCTGTCTGTCCTACATAGTGGTTGTTACAGTCCTTATACTGTATATTGTAGATGATTCCTGGTTTTTATTCTTGGGCTACTGGGTCTTTTGGTTTACTTAAGATGTTTTGAAGAGCATTAGTTGGTTTCTGTGCTATGGTGATACCATATGGTTGTAATAGTCTGTCAGCTGTTTCTGAGATGTTTTTGATGTATGGCAGTGTCATCCTTTTCATAGCTGTGCTGTAATGGCTTGAGTGGTCAGGCACTTTTTGATAAAGTTGTGTGGGTACCCATTTTGTTGGAAGATCTTGTACAGGTGGTCTGTTTCCTTTTTCTGCTGTTCTGGGTTGCTGCAGTGCATTTGTGCTCATCTGAATAATGTTCTTACATAGCTCCTCTTACGGGAAGTGTCTATCAGGTGCTTAGTGCCTGTTCTTGGGCTGCTATGTTGTCATCCTATGAAAAGGATGACACTGACATTCATCTTTTAGGCCAGCCCTTTCTAGCCACTGGTAGGATTTCCCAATGTCAGCCACCTCAGCTATCTGTTGATGGTACATCCCATACAGTGTCTAGTCTTGCCATAGCACTTCCTTTGCTTGAACTTCCTCCCCTGTCTGCTGCTACCTCAGGCATTCTCTCAGCAGCTCATCTTTGGGTGCCATCTTACTGATGTACTCCTGGATGCTCTGGGTTTCATCCAGGACAGTAGCTTTGACATTCACCAGACCCCGCTCACCCTCTTTCCGGCTGATGTACAGTCTTTTGGTGTTGGACTTGGAGTGAAAACCTCTGTAAATTGTGAGGAGATTCTGGCTCTTCACAATGGAAGCCTCCATGTCCTCCTTTGGCCAGCTCACTATAGCAGCAGGGTATCTAATAACCAGTAGGGCGTATGTGTGGATGGTGTGGATCTTGTTCTTCCCATTGAGCTGGCTCTTCAGAACCTGTCTTATCCTTTTGGTGATAAGATGTATAAAGTATATATCTCCAAAGAGTTGTAGTTCATTTAATTTCCCTATCTTGTGTTCTAATTTTCCAGATGGACTATCAGGTTTCTGTTGCTAGCAGCAACACCTTGTACATTATGTTTAAAACAAAGATGATGGAATAAGAGCACAATCCTATACTCTACACATCTATTTCAATGGGGCTGATTCCCAAATAAGGAAAGATAAGGAATTACAGACTAAATGTGAGACACTGTGAAAAGAAAACAGCTTAAAAAGAACACTCAAGATTGCTTTTTAAGCAAGAGGCATGAAGTATGAATAAAAATATGTCTATATTTTTTTAAAGCTGATAAATATAAGTGAAAAACCTGTACTACTTGTTCTCCAAAAAAACAAAAATCTTCCTCTGAAATAAAAATCCTTCCCAGCACTCAGGAACTGAAACTTCTGCTGAGCCAGGTTCCCCATCTAAATTATACAGACTAACCAACAATTATGTCATTTCATTCAAACATTCATTTGCACGTCATGTGCTCAGATTAAACAGTAACACTTTGTTTTAAACATTCCGCTCAAATTAGCAAAGTAGCATTTCCATCACCTATATTTAATTGCTTGGTAAAGCATTCAAAGTAGCCTCAGTTGAATTTAGACATGTCCAAGACTTTGTAACTTTGATTTAAAATAGCAAAGCAATAGACCCTTGGTTTCTTTCCTTTTTTAAATTAAATATCACTCTAGATGGACAGCATTCCCAATTTATGAAACTGATTTATCATCAAGGATCTCTGGAGAGATTTAGAAGCAACAATGTATTCACTGTAGGAAAAAAAAACTGTAACAGGAATTATAATATACAGTGTTTCTTGACCGTTTTTTAAAGGAAAAAGTAACTGATTCTTGAAATAATGGACACCATCCACATCAACAGCAGACATAGAATAATAACATTTAAGTACAACACAAATCTTCAATTAACTATGCAAAAGAAAATGCCACCACACGTACAGTATAAAAGCAGAGGGTTTTTTTTTCCTACTCAGCAAGCAGGGAACATATTTGTTCTTAGTTCTGTGGGCAAATCCTTACTCCTACCACTGTACAGGAACTTACAAAATAGCCTAATTTTAAAGAAAACATATGTAAGGTACAATATCCAACTGTTCTTACAAAAATAGCCTAATTTTAAAGAAAAGATATGTAAGGTAAAATATCCAACTGCAATGATATGCATTTTGAGATGTCATTACAAAGGTTTCTTAGCAAGATTATTTGCACATCAAACATCAGTACCATCTTTTTTCCCCACATCAAGACATATCTCAACTAGTAGACACAGAGAAGATTCATGATGCACAATGATTAGCATTAGTATTAAAAATCTGTAGTGCTACTATCACTTCCTGGATGTCAGCCTGCTTTTATCCATTTTGTATGACTAAGTAGGCTGTATATTTAATTAGCCATATTAACATAAATCTATAGCTAAACTCTGAGATACATGTGGATTTGTCTAAAACTCTAAAATATGGTCCTTACGATGTCTTGACTGCCATAGCCACAATTAATTCATTCTTATTGCTGCTAATCTTTTAGTATGTTACATATGGTTGACATTTTTTTCCTGTAATTTAAGTATTTTTTGCACATGTAGGCTACATGGAAATAGAATTAGGAAATATGTACAAAGAACAAAGAATTAACTATACAACAGAATGTTCCCATTTAGCAACTAAGGATGAAGGCAAAACCCCCATCCACAACATTCTGTACAAAGATACTGCACATAAACAAAAAGGTTCATGAGTGCACGGTACATGAAAACATCACGTTTTCCACATTTTTTTATTCGCTAAAAATGTTTGAGCAGAGGAAATGAAGTCAAGACATATGACACAAAAAAGCACTATTACTATTTTTTCTCCATGAGAAAAGGGAGCAGCGCTAACTTCCTTTTTCTCTTCCTACAAATCACTGACTTGCTTTTGCATACCATTCAGCCAAACCAAGCATTTCCTGGGTTATCAGTTGTATATATTGTCCAAACCAGCATGATATCTATTCAGCTGAAGTCTATTTAGCAAAATTCATTACATCTCCTCATCCTGAAAGGAATCAAGTGATGTGTGAACACTAAAGATATCCAAGAGATTTATGTGACACACTCCAAGAGATGTACCTCCATCCATGGCCATTTTTCCTTTTCACATAACCCAGGCCTTTGCAAACTTAACCTGGCCAGAAGGCAGACAGGGTATTGAAAGCGTTTCAGGTATTTCATGCTAGCCCACCCTGTGAGAAAAGTGAATCCGTTTTAATTGTCAGAATTAGCTCTGTTCACAGATCATACTATATATCATGGTTTACTGATTCACACAGCAAGTTTAGACAAAACCAAATAACCAACATTAAATCTTCATGTGTACTGTGTTCTAAATAAGGCTCAAGGGGACTTAGACATAGCAGGAATCACAAAAACAGCATGTTTCTGTCATCTTGGAACACTGGCTTTTGTAGTGTAATCCATCTGACCCTGATGAAAAAAGATCCTTGGAACATCAAAGGCTATCTTGGTCTCACCTTTGCTTCATGCTATATTTCTGGATGATGATTTTAGACAAAGAAAGGAAATGTGTAAATATGGAAAGTCTTCAAGCCACTGTGCCAGGCCTTCTGGACAACATGGCTGCTTTAACACTTTGAGGAGCAATGCTTTGCTCAGACCAACACTGTAAAGTTTCCCTTTTCAATGTTTTGCACAATATATAATTGTTCATAATCACAGAAAAGGAAAAATACACATTTACTACCAACGGAAATTTGAAAAAACATATTGTTTAAGGTTTAAGATTAACTATTAATCTTCCCTACCCCTACTTTTATCCTCCTTTAAACAATGCACTTGCAAGCTGCATCAAAATATCATATCCAGTCTTTAAAATTTCAAACAAACATCATCAGATACAGTACTTATACATTAAAAAGTTCTTCTCTTAAGTGTTAATTATAATACAGATGGCTGGAAATTTTTCTTTATTTTTTTACTACATGGTAAAAAATAAAAAACAAGAAAAATGTTCAATGTGACACTGCACTGACTAAGTCAAAAGAATAATCTAAAGTTATATTTATTTGGATTGTCCATAATATTCCACTGAAAATGTCAAGATCCAATTATTTTGCAAGAGATTTCAAATTTATGAATACTTTCCAAAGTGATCTCGTAAAAAAAGCAAGAGTATTTTTTCATTTATCCTCTATGAGAGGTTCTATCCATCCATCCATCCATCCATCCATCCATCCATCTCACTAACTATATCAAATTATACAAATAAATGTATGGGATCACAATCAAGTTGACTGTGACAACACAGGAGTTAAATGGAGGAGGAGCTAGAAAGTATGGGTAAGTCAAAGAAAGGTTTTCTTCTTTTTTTGTAACTGCACCCCGAGGGGATATTTCAGGATTAAAACCCCTCCCATCCCACAATGATATCAATAGGGAAGTGACCATATTGTGCTTGTTTTCTAATAAATAATAAATAGGAGTACTTAATGTAACATGGAAATAATTCGATTTTAATGCTTTCTGATTCTGAGCGTCTCTTAGTGGGGACAAAGCCTTTCAGCTGCCTTGTCAGTCAACAATAGTGAATCTGTATAACAAAACCTGCACTGTTATGTTTTCTGAGCTTTCACTTACTTTTCTCTGGAACCCGCCTTGGTATTTGGTTTTACATTCTGCTTTTATTTTTATCTTTCTTTTCCTTCCTCCTGTTATTTCTTCTATTATTTACTACTATCTTCATCAAATTCTGGTACAAGTATCCCAAAGTGATGTATACAAAACTTAAAATATAAAAAACAAAAATGGCAATGAATTAAAAGTAGTTGATATTGAAACATATGCATTCAAGGGTGGAAGAGGGAAGATCTGGACCTTCAAGGTGTTTTAAAAATACAATAGTAAGAACATCCTATATATTAGAGGGAAGAACATTCCAGAAAGTTGGTGTCTCTATAGAGAAAGACTATTTGCAAATAACAGCAGCATAATCTGCTTTATCCCCTGCTCTATGTACTTTCCTCCTTTTTCTTTCTTACACTTCCCCTTAACTGAGGGTCTTCTGTCTTCTCTCTCTTCATACAAGATTTCCTCCCCTTCCATCAGGAAGAGCCAGGTTCTGCAGATCTATCCAGAAACATATCCCACTGCATTCTATAGGTTTTGTAAGTACAGTACTTTAGGACTGCAGTATTACAAAGGAACAGATATCGAGACTGGTTTGGCAGTCCCATGCAACTGAATCTTATAAAGTGTTGGTCCATGGGGAAAGTATCATTTGGACTTTGCCTTGGAAAGAAAAATATTTTGTGCCAGCACTGGAGGCACACTGTCAAAATGTCTAAGCCTCAATTATGGGAATTATGGGGAATAACAGAAAATGATTCAGATCTTCAGGTAATAGTGATTCAGGATAAAGAGAATCAGCCAGCAAATACTGGCAACTGATACCAACTGATGATAAGGATAATTTCTGGGAAAACTTGATTCTTCAGATTTACTCCTAATTTTCATTCTTGAGATATTTGTAACTCCTGTTCTTTTGTACCATTATAAACACTTACAAGCAGAGTTCTCTAAAACCCAATGAGGTAATTAAAATGTTCCTGCATGGAGATGTTTTTATGCATAATCAAGCCTAAAGTAAAAACAACTGGCAAGCTTCTGATAAAGTACTATGAGTCAGGATATTGAAGTCCTTGACTATCACAGTTTTGGGTGAATGTTTTAAAAACCACTTGCCATTAAGTGAATATCAAAAAGAGTTATTTCAGTTAGTCTAATTACTTAAATGAACAAATGCATGTCAAATAAAGATGAGAAATGCTCTAAAATGACAATTTTGTTGATTAATATGATAAGATGCATTGCTTTACATTTGCTTCTAATACAGGACACACAGTATCTGTCCCTCCTAAACAGTTTAAAGCGCTACTTAACTTTATAATGCTTTCCTTGGTTGTTTATTTAATTCATTCTCTTGATCAGTGATACCCATCTTTATTTAAGAGGAATTAATTATCAAAGTAGGCAACAATTCTTTATACTGCAACTCTGAAGAATTGATCAGGACATTCTGTACTGCTTGCAAAAAAGTATTAGGTGGAATCAACTCTAGAATGCATGAAAATGTGTGAATAAAATAGAATAACAGAAAAGCTCCCTAAACAATTATGCATAATAAAATACTTAATGCTTTACTCAAGGGTTCTAGATTATTATTTCATTATCAGCCATGATATTCGCTGGATTGCCTTTGATGTATGACTATTCCTAAAATCAATTTATTGGATTGCTGAATTGTTATACACATCACACATATTGATGACAACTAACATAATGAGATTTTGCACAACTATATATATGCACTCCCCCAGCTATTATCATGGTGGTGCCAATCACTCAAATATTATATATTTTATTTATTGCATTTATATCCTACATTTCTTCCAGGAGCTCATGGCACACATTGTAAATACATACATACACACACAAAACTCATTTTACCTAAAGCTGTGAGAAATGAATTGGTCCAAAATGATCCAGTAAACTTTGTAATTTAGCTTAGATCTTCCCCCTCTTAGCCCAATACTTTGACTACTGCAGCTTCTGAAATAATAAAATCTCTATGACGTCTTATCCTCTGCTTTCCTGTTTCTGTCTTTGAAGCTGTGCTGTGCCCAAATAGCTGGATAGATATTTTAAAAAATTACACATAATACATATAATTCACAGCATTAATTTTAAACTGAGATTACCATCATTAAACTTGTGTGTTTTATGAGAAATGCACAGATAATCATAATTTACACTTCCCTTCTAATGAGTCTTCAGACTAGTTAGAGGAGAAATGCATCTCTGAATAACATGTGGTCATCAGTACTAGGATCCATGGCCAATTGTATATCCCCATGTGATTGAAAAGGAAGAATTTGAAGGCAGATTGTTCATATTAATTTTTATACAGTAATTTGCTTTTTTCTTTCCTACTATCATTGTCCAAATAACACAAAGGAATATTATGCTTTCTCCCCAAGAACCTACCTTTGAAATCAGAAGGAAATCTTAGATTTGATGAAAATATGGCTAACTGAAAGAGCTGAGTTTTTTCAATTGTAGGGTCAAAACCTAAATTTAAGATAGAACATTCCTGAAGCAGATGCTCTGATGAGCATCAGAGCTATACATTAGATTTATCTTCTACAAACATTTGGCTTTAAAAGCACATGAGATTCATGCATACTTCCCCATCACATTAATAGTAAGACACAGATGGCAATTTTCCTTTAGCACTTCAAGAGATGAGGAAACTGTGTGGATGAAAATTCTTCTATGAAAAAATTCTATTTACTAGAAGCATTGTCTCTTTTCATCATACTATAGTCCTGTATGCAAACCGTTACAGCAATGGTGGTTAGTACATAAGACTGAATTATGTCTAAAAAGATTCATAAAATTAGGAATAAGTATTATAATTATACATAACTTTCTAAGAGTTGACACCAATTTGATGGCACATAATCAGTCCTAAAGGAATGACTTAGTTATACAATCATTCACATTATGACCATGATGCAGGGGTGGGAAATTGTAACACAAAGCAGCATTTTCCAATGATCACTTTGGGTTGAGTTGTAGCTCAGAAGTATCTGGAGGACCACAAATTTCCCATCCAATTTAGTAGATAATATTTCATTCTTTAGTGACATATAAGAAACAATATTGTGTATTTGTGTATTAAGCAGTTAAGAAAACTGAAATAATGCATAGTAGTACCAGTTTCATAATTATAAATTCATAATCACCTTTCCTAAAAATACCCAATGTCTGATCAAAATTAGCAAAGAGCAATATTTTACTGGAAGAACCAAGACATATAGTTCATAATTTTAAAATTCAGTTCTAAAAAGGTGATATAGGAGTTAATTATTTAGCAATATCATCATCCAATTTAATTAGTAATTTCACTAAGCACCTATTTAACAACAGTCCTAACAACAGAACTATTATGAATAGATCAACTCCAGACAGTTTTCTGACTGTGTAAAATAATGAACATTATCTAAGCCTCAAGAGTACCTACTTTTCTTTAGATAGAAGCACTTTGAAACAGTATACTCTGTCAATTTGGGAGATTTTAATATACTAATGTCCCATTTCTCAGTCTAGCTTTCTTTTAAAACTGAATGAAATTAATCACATGTAGGCTGCAATCCTATGCCCCCATACTTGAAAATAAGTCCCACTGAACCAATTGGACTTACAACTAAATAGAAATAGATAAATAGAATAAATATACAGGATTAGGTTATTTAGACCAGTTCACATGGCAACAATAGTTTTGAAAAGCAATGTAACCAGATCAGTGGTTACAGAGAAGCTATATTCATTTAGAGGGACAATTAATAGTTCCATTAACATATGAGATAAAACAGGTTGTGGAGAAGGCTACTACCACACCTGAATAATTTCTATTCTTAAAGAGAATATTAAACATAACTCCATTTTAATAATTATTTTTAAAAATTATTCATCATTTAATGAGTTGTCCAGCAGAATTTTCCCAAAAATTTAGCATTAGAAATCTCAAATATAAGTGGATTTCTATAAAGAAATGCTAATATGTGTATGGAATTACAAGTTTCCCCTTTCTTGTAATTCCATACACATATCCTTATCCAACCAAATCTTTATTTATGTATTCTTCTGGCCAGGGAATAAGGATATAACCCTGTTATTTTGTATTTAGGACAAAAGATTGAGCATTGTATGGTTAACAGTTTTATAGTGTTGCAGAATTATTCAATTCCATGAGGTTTTTCTTGCCTGATTCCATGAGGTTTTTGTTTGCCTTATCCCTGAACGTCACTGTCTTTCAAACTCCACTGGTCTTATTTCGTGTATGCAAACTTTTTGGCTACTTGTGATGTATCGGCATAGACAGGAGGACTCCGAATTAAGCAGATTTCTACACACGGCACCAGGAGTTTCAACTGTGCCATCACTGTAGTGGCCGAGGACTTGTGATGCCTGAATGAAATGGGGAACCACTAAGGTAAGTGGGATACCCATGTGGAGCTATGCCAGAAGCAACCATTCAAAGAGATGTTTGCATATGTGAACTGATCCTTTGTTTACGATTAATCACATTAATCACCACAATCATTCTCCTCACGTATAAGCTCAATATACAAAAAGAACGGTAAGGATGAGCATCTGCTAATTCCACCCGCTCCCGGTACACATTCAGGTTGACTATTTCTGGAGGACAGCTCTTCAGTAAGACTTGAATTCTCTGATTTTCCATTATATTCACATACAGGGGTTACCCTCTTCTAGACACACATCACTGTTTTTATACTTTTATCCCTACAAGGCAAGGTTGCTTATTATGTATCAAGATGTTCACACTAAACTACACATGTGATGTGCTTTGGGGGAAGGGGGAGGGTTTTTTTTTTTTTTAATGTACATGTGATCCCAGCTTAGAATTAAACAAATCTTGTAAGAAAAAGCACGGCCCCTCTTAGTAGTTAGGGGGGTTTTTTTGGTCAATGGTGATATACATTACCAAAATACAACCCCCCACCTTAAGTTCTATCATGGTGAACTTCCTATAGTTCCTATATCATGCTGAAGTTATAAAATGTTAGCCCTTCAAGGGAGTCCAGACAAGAAGCATAACCATGAGCTTTAGCACTATCTTTATTGTAAGGTTACATTAAATAGAATCTTGCAAGACTGAAAGTATTTCTCCCCTTCTCTCTTTCCAAACTAGGGAGGGTCCCTTCTGAAATGCTTCCCATGCTTTTCCCCCACCTGTGGACTGAACTGCCTCTTATCAGACTGTTGCCTAGGCAGCAGATCTTCCTCCTGTCTCCCAAGGTCATTCCCACATACAATCATATCAAATGAGACACTGGCGTATTAGGTAATTTCGTGAGACTAAAGACAAACCTAAATTCTATATTTGCTAAATATTTCACACATTTTTCTCTTGCTTTAACTACCATATATAACTGACTACAACAAATGACTTTTAGTTGACACAAAGAAAATTGATATCTACTATTTTTTTTATCAATGTGGTCACGTTTATATCTAAGAATTGATTTTTCAAAAGCATGATAGTTTTACATGTCTTCAAAAGAAATATTTAATAGACAATAAGCAGAGCAGCTTACATCCACAATAAAAGAAAAATACTGTCAGCTTCAGAATTTTTAACAAAGTTGTATCTGAAACATTAAAGGCAGTCACTAATATTTTTCCAAGTATGCCGAAAACATACCCTCTGTACTGGGATTCCAGCAATTCTTTGTTGCTCTGCTTTCAAGTATTTATGCAAAGCAGGTTGTTAATTGGGGTAACTGTAATTTAAATTATTCTTCTGCAACCCTTTTCATTGATAGGAAAGTGTGGAAATTTAGACAACCAGTGTTTAAAGCAGCTGCATGAACTGTCCTGCAAAATAAAACTTACCAAGATCACTTTCACATCTTTACAATGTATCTTATGAGGTGTAACCTTCCCCCCACCAAATATTAGCACTTTTTTTTTTACTTGTGATATTCTGACATTTGGCTTATCGAGAACAAAGTACAATACTCTTGCTACAACACATTAACTACTGAATAGAGAATGAGATGCTAATGTGGCTACAGAAAGTTTTTTAAAATGCTTTGAATACTCTTAACTCTCAGTGTACGTATGTTAATAATAATCACTTATTACTATTTCTTAAAATGTAACTCTTTAAATTAATCACAGTAGTTTAATTTAAATTACACAGCAATTTAATGGAGCGCAAGATCACCTTAATAACAGCAATCAACCCCAAGAATGGAATCCTCTTGCATTTCAAGCCTAACCACGGCTAATTGTCATTTGAGCTTCAAGGATGTTTGGAAAGAGGGGATATTGTAATAAACAATGAAACATAAGGAGGTTTTGATTTCTCGCAACTTCTACAAGAGTGTATATAGTGCATTCCCACCAACTATAAGTCAAATGACAACCAACATGGAAAGATTCATGATGGGACAGAAGATCATCACAACAAATAGTCAAGGAAAAGTATATAAAAAAAATCACTATGAAGTAGTGACATCCTTCAATGAATAATGTTCAGTTGATTTTTCTTTCTCAACTCTAAGGTTTTTACTTTTGCATTGCAGCTTTTGCTGAGCCCTAAAGAAAACACAGCAACTTAACATTAAGTCTCAATTACATTCTCATATTGTAGATGTAATTGTACAGAGTTCTTTCCAACAAATGTCTACGAGAGATAAGGCCAAGTATACACATTTGGATTTTGTCATGTCCAACTTCACACTTGGGAATCAACCAATTGCTTCATACAAGGACTTTATTGGCTTGTCCTCCTTTGCACTATGTTGCAGCAGCTGGCATTCACAACAGAATCAAGTTGATGTCTATATATTAGCTCATGAATTTAAGGAAGTAAACCAGTTCAAGGGATCACTATATTTCTTAAATCAGTGCAAAATACTACTCTATTATTCTTCCTAAAGTGTCACTCCCCAATATCTTTTCTAGTTTTAGCCAATTTCATCGTAGCAGGACCAGTAAATCTGCACTCAAAAACATAGACTTCCTGGTCATATAAGTCTTGTCTTGACCAGTTCCTTACTGGTATTTCTTCTCACTTCAACAGAGTAAGAAATTCCAGTACTGGCAGACCGAGAGCCCTAATCCAGCAAGTTATGCCAAAAAAGCTGTCTACCATCTGAATTTAAAATTGTATCACCTTTAATTATATACATACCCTAAATAATCCTGAACTGTTAAACAAAACAGCACTTTGTTCCAGCAGGTTTACAAATGGATTCAGATCCTTGGATAAATAAATCATAGTTAGTTAATGACCCAAGAGAAACAGCCAATAGGGCCCAAACCTTATGTCTCTCTTTCACCGACTCCACACATTTTAAGCTTAAATCTGTACACACTTTCAAGCTGATTCACCACTATCATATATTCCTTAGGGACTGATAATTTAAACTGATAACTTTACCCTTCAGCAGGCTTCTGATTTGTTTTTGATTTGTTTTTTAGACACACAGGCACTGTGCACGCAGAAATTCTAACTCTTAAAAAAAGGAGCAAGCGGAGAAATGTGTGTGGCAGTTTAGAAATAGCCATTTAACCAAATTGCATACCTGTGCTGTGTCAGCTGTATAGTAGATTCATCTCATTCCATTGGTCTAATGGATGGCAATTGAATTTAATTAGTGAAACTACTTTGACTTAGTCTCATACTGTGCTGAATGTAATGAAATCTTCCTCTCTCTCCTTCTCTCTGTTCAACTAAAGAATGTCCTTAAACTGCATTCCACTATTGGAATATTAACTGCTATCTGTGTTATGCTTAAAGCCATAATGTTTCATCTTTCTTTCAGGGGATTTAAATTTATTATATTATGTAACAAAGTAATTTTTTTTAAAGAAAAATTAACTGCTAAATGTAGTTTCAAATCTAAAAACTTTAAGGCCTGAAAAGATTAGATTCAGTTACCACCCTCGGTCAATTAGAAGCACTTTTACAGTAATAATAATATGAACATCTTTTTTCTGGATCAATATTTGAAATTTAGTTCCGTGCTTCATTCTGAAAGAGAAATGAGTCTTACTAAATCACCTTCATATAGTTCTCTAAAAACGCTATATATGTGTTATTTGTGTTCACTGATGTATGAAAGCAGTTAATCAAAACTGGGCTGACTTCCTCTGAGTCAGTGTTGACCCCTGGCAACTGACTGGATAAGTCCCTGCAGTTTCCTTGGCAAGATTTTCAGAAATGGTTTGCCATTGCTTCTTCCTAGGGCTGAAAGTGACTAGCCCAAGGTCACTCAGCTGGCTTCATGCCTAGGGCAGGACTAGAACTCACAGTCTCTCTCCTAGTTCAGAATCCAATCCCTTTAACTACTACGCCAGACTCTCAAATAAAAATTTACATTATACTTACTCTTATATCATTAATGTGCATAGCTTTTTTTTCCTCCCACCCTTAATACTGTTTGCAATATCCATCAGAGTTGTGTGATATGATCTAAGAAGAACTTGAACTGAACAAGCAAACCAGTCTAGCTTCTTCAATATTGTACTTCCAAAACGCTATTTACTGAAACAGATTTCTGGCATTCAACCTGATTTATTTGTTGAAACAAAATGGTGCTTAAAATGTTCGGCTTTAATTGTATGTTTTAATTTAACTGTTTTTACTTCTATTTTAGTATGCTGTACAGTTTGTTGTCTTAAAATATTTTCAGTAGAAAGATTATATAAAACATGCATATTTTGCAATATGGGAATGCTGGACAGCAAAGCCCCTAATATCATGTTTATTTCCAATAGTTACTCTGGACCTCATACAGACATTCTGCTAAAATAAAAATGTGGGTGACTTCAGCTCAGTACTTTATTAGAAAGATACCCCCCCCATCTAGAAAAAAAGATGAATTATAATCTGGAGCTGATAGACAATATATAGGATATTCAGTTTGATTTCTTGTAAACTGCTGTACAATAAATGGGTCACATCTATCATTACAGTCCTTTTGTAAATATATAAGCCCTTCCCCCCATTTTCCAAATTCCAACTACATCTGCTGGCCCAGAAGGCTTGGAACTCCATGACATATGTACACAAAGCAAATTCACTTTTGCAAGTTACCATAAAGCTCAACAAATCTTCAATTAGAGAACCTGAAAGCTACCAAAGATGACTTTTCTTATAAAAACACAATGCTCAGTTAATTATCTTTGATGGCCTCAAATAAGGTTAATAGTTGCCTTGGGCACTTACCCAGAGCCAGTGAAAGGGCCCCCAAATACTCCCTAACCCCTCAGATCCATTCCTGAAATGCTCCATGAGCATCTGGATTACAACACTGTAGGAATGGCCAGAGACAACTTGTATTCTGGCCAAGAGAGGGGCTTTAGGAATTGGAAAGTGATCCCCTTACCTTTCCATGTTTAATCACAGTCAGGAAAACAAAAAGCCAGTCTGGTTGAGAAAAATGTTATAGCCTCCTTCACAGCCAAGGAGAAGGGGGACACCTACAGAACTGAGAAGGGGCATTGGTGGGAAGTCCAACCAATTGGAAAAGTGCCCTTCTCCCAGACCTGCTGAGATTAAAGAGTTCAAATAATAAAAAATGGCACTTCTGCTGTTTGTATGTTTTGGTTAGTTGAGTATGTGTATGTATATATGTTTGTATGTGTGTGTGTGTGTGTGTGTGTCAGTCTGTCTATCATCTATCTATTATCAATCATGGCTGCCACAGGAAATGCAAGTGTGGCAAATCCAGGGATGCAGCATCACTGCTGAAATAGTGCCAAAATTCCACATGGAATGCCTATGAGGACTATATGTGGCAGAAGCAAATAGCCTAGTCCATTACAATAACAATACCAAGATATCAATCTTTCCTTTTGCTCATTATACCACATGGGCAAGAAAAAGAGATGCAAGCTTTGAATCTTATGGATGATGAAAAAATGAGGTTCAGAATAAACAGCCATATACCATCCCTATGAAAATCAAATCAGAGAATATGCTGTTTTAATTTGCAATGCTTCCCATGAATGAAACTATACATTCCAAGCCTTGGGTGAATATAAGTGGTCAGGATGGAGGATATGGGGACCATTTTTCATTTGTTGTTCCCTTCAGAATATCCCACCCCACCCCACTGAAATGACAGGGAAATTGCCTATGCATGCATGAGAGAATCTCATTTGGGGGTTTCATCGGGGGATGCCAAGGCTTTAGATCCAATGAATTCAAAGCTGTTTCTGCACCATGAATACGCCCAATTTTTACATCACCTTCAGACTACTTTCAATGAGACTGGTGTCAGTGGTAGCCTCCTGTAGATGTAATAAGGAGCTCAAGATGGATGGATCCTCCTCTGTCCCTAACATTTTAGAACTTTTGATTATGAGTGATATGTGAGAAGTATGCAGACAAATATGGACTACAATATTACCACTTCATTGTATATCCCAAAGAAATTAATGACTACTAAGCAGCATTAAAGCTCCCTCAGTACAAAACAGATTACAAATAAAAAGGTAGTATTTTTTCCACTGGAATTTAAATAAATTGATGGGATTGCTGTATAATAAAAACAAATTATCTAGGTCCCAAGTGGGTTTTAAAATTATAATGCTCCTAAGACATGCAGTCTTTCTGATGGTTTTTTACAAGATATTTTACAAATATGTACCAGAATACACATTACGTTCTCTTCCAGTCACAATCTCATAACTATTGTAACTAGCCGTTTTCTTCTTTTTCCACCTTTCTTTTAATTACAGCTTACTTTTCAGAAACTGTGCTGAAATACTTAAGTAATTTATGAAGGATTGTTACGCACTTTCTATAAAAATGCATAAAGACAGAAGGGCTTATTCAAATTGTATGAAAAAAATACATCAAGAGTTTTGCAAATGAGATGTTTAGATGGTCATTTATGCTATTGCCCATTTATATTAAATGGAGGTTCATAGGAAATTTTAATGAACAAATAATTCATTAAGGCATTTTCCATTTTCCACTGCTGCAATTATTGACTGCTTAAGAGAGAATAAACACCAAGTGCTTCATGCATTCCATTTTAATGCTACCTATCAGACTGGCATTTTAAAACATAATTTCCAAGTGTAAAGAACCATATTTTATCCGATGTGAAAATTATGGGCATATGAACTATACAGTTAACAGGAGTATTTGAACTAGCATAAATGAAACTCAGCATCTTGCTCCAAAGTCACATATTTAATTCCTATTTCTGACTTGAACTTGAAGTACCAGGGAGCAGAAAGTCAAAGCACTAAAGCTGATGCATTAGTATATTGAACTGCTATGCTGGCAACAAGACTGTGCAATTTTGGAGAGAATCCAATCTAAAACAAAAGCAATCAATTTCCAGGTGTAGGGCAGGGGTTGGAAATATGCTATTGTGGAGCAATGCACTCTGAAGCAAAACACAGGGAGGAAACAGGGTAAGATGACATCATTGAGGATCACAATGCAGCTGGACAGTATGTTTGTTTGCAGAAAGGTACATTACTAAAACCTATTTATTATTAAGGAAAATGCTTTCATCTACTGATCATATCTAAAACAATCACACAAGACAGCAAGTAATGGAGCAACAAGAACTGAAGAGAACGATTTGAAAAATGCTGGAAAAAACTGGGACAAGCTGTAACAGTGGGCAGAATCCAACAAGATGAATTTCAATGGGGACAAATGCAAAGTCCTTCATTTAAACAGGAAAATTCCAAGGCAGGAATTAAGGACGGGGGAGACTATACCGGGCAGAACCATATGCAAAAAAGATCTGGGGTCTTGGTAGATCACAAACTGAACATTAACAGGATAATGCAGTTACATTTATTCATACTGAAGAACATCTTGTTTCCTTCAGCCCAATGTTCAACCTGTCCATAATGAAATGCAATCTTGTTCTGTCATCCTGGTCAGACCATACCTAGAATGCTGTGTCTAGTTCTGTACACCTCATTTTAGGAAGGACCCTGATAAAGTACATGTCCAGACTGAGTAGCAACTAAAATGACACAGGGCCTGGAAGGAAAATCTATGAGGAACTGTGGGAAATATTGGGTAAGTTCAGCCTGGAGAAGAGAAAACTGCACAGAGACTTAATGGTTGTCTTCAAGAATCTGAAGAGCTATCATGTAAAAGATAGGGAAGAATTGCCCAGAACTGTTCCAGAAGACAGGGCAAGAAATAATTAGTGTAAGAGATCCAACATAATGTAGTGGTTAAGTGTTGCACCAGGAGCAGGGAAATCCAGGTTTATGTCCATCCTCAGCCTAGTAAATTCACATGTCAGTCACTGTCTGTCTCAGTCCAGCCTAGCCACAAGGTTGTAGTTGCAGGGAAAAAGTGAGGGAGGACTGTGTGCTTTTTAAAACTCCTAAATAATAAATAAGTAAGTGAATGAATGAATGAATGAATGAATGAATGAATGAATGAATGAATGAATGAATGAATGAAAGTATTTTGGGTGGAGATCAGGAATAATTTCCTAATTTTAAGAGCTGTTTGAGAATCAACCTCAGAAATGGTGGATTGCTTTGTTGGTATTTAAATAGAGTCTAGATGGTCATTTGCTGGGGAAATTGCAGTAGTGGATTCCTGGATGGAGGTTAGACTAGACAATTTCCAAAATATTTTCCAAACTTTACATTGTATGAATATTAAGATACCTTACTGTGAGAAAACTTCCCTCAGTCAATCTCCCTCTCCCCCTCTGTCCTCTTCTTACACTGATTGACGGATTGGTCTTCCTGTAGTCCATGGTACTCTTAACAACCATTTCTTAATAACCCATAATTCCAAAACTCTTTCTTGCTGTCCAGCTTTCACAAGTGTACACTGCCACTGGAAATAGCTTTAACTGCTTTAACTATTCTGATTTTTGTTGTTACTGAAACATTCTTATCTTTTCTGATCTTCATTCCTGACACCAAGACAAAACTATATACCACTTCACTTGTAAGTTATTAACACAAAGCAAACAGATGGCCAAATGTTATCAGACAAATGTGCTGTGTTTTTCAAAAGGTGGGATATTTTTTTAAGAGGAATGGTGGCCTAAAGCAGAACCGAAGGGCCAAACTAGCTCCTAAAGGAACAGGAAAAACAATGACCTCTGATTTCAAGATAGATTTTCCATTCCCATTGAAAGCTTTTGTGTAACAACTTGCAGCCATTAAAACAGGAAGTATGTGCAATATACATTTTCTCTTTTCAGAAGAGAAAATTTTCTTTTAAAACATTAGAAAAATATTCCATGGGTAGCAGGACTTTCTTCTTTTTCCTGCTGGTATTCTCCTGTTCAAGAGAGGATGGATAGAGTCCTGCAGAAGCAGGAATCACATTTTAGATTAGAAACTGTTTTTACTAATAAAACCATATAACTAGTTTCTATCCCTACATCCTCTTGCTTCCTATTGTAGTGCTGGGAATAATGGCTAGAAACTCCCTTAGTTGCCTCATGTTCTCTGGAACATAAACAATATTATTGATCATTTAAATATGCATTATTCCAGAACCCCAAAAGTTATGACCATTGTTTGTAAAGAAGAAACAGTGAAGCAGTATGTTGAATTTTTGATGTCAATTTTTTTTGGGGGGGGGCTAGTCTGAACTGAGGAAACTTTCTTCTCCACCCATCAATTTTCTTTTCATTGTGACTCAGAGATAAGCATTTCAATGAGACTTAAATGTTAACATATGTAACTCTACTCATATTGTCTTTCCTGTATAGCTGTCTTTTGCATATTTGGTAGGAAGCTGGGATATATCTAAATAAATAAATAAATATTGGTTACTTCCTTTTTTTTTAATGAGATAGTTTTCTTTCATTTCTTTCCCTCACTGTTAGCCAAATCCAGGTTTATTTCATCTTCTTTCACTTTTCTTAGAACAAAAAACAAACAAATCTGCTTCACCACCACCACCTAGAAAAATCCCACATTTTAACTGTGACTAATTCAGACCTAAATTCATGCAGAGTATTATGGACACCATTATGACAAACTTGTGACATGCTAAATGTGAAGAAAACCATATGTTTAATTATCTCCTCTAATAATTATATGTCATGTAATTTATAAAATATTTTCTTCATTTTGCAAACAGAAAATGACCTGAAAATATGCAGTCACTTTCATTTCCTGGCTGAATCACTGGAAAACCTAGAATTCTAATGATCTACCCCAAAAATATATAATTTACAATGATCAACCAACATAATGCATTCCCCCCTCCTTTTTTTTTGGTATTTCATTTATCAGCCATGCAGTCATCATTCTCCTCCTTACTACCATCTGTACATACTTTCCCAATAGACCATCACAGCTGTCCCGTTTTTCACACACACGGAACCTTTTATATGCTTCCCAACTGTTTTTAATAAGTGTTCTGTGCTTAGCACTGTAGTTCCTTTGTCTTCTTCTCAAATATGAAAAGATATTATCCCAACATACAGGTCATCTCAGCAAAAGGCTTTTCCCCTCTTTTTTTTAAAAGAAAGAACAGAGAAAATGTTTCACTGTTGAGCCTTCCAAAGATTCAAAACATTTTAGATTCTAGCTTATGGGATGAAAGGTGTTAGAAAACAGTTCCATGTATAGTTAAAAAAAAAAAAACTTGGGGTAATTAAAACAAAGTGCCAAAGTTCCACTTCACTTTTATAAAACACAATTCATCCCTCATTACTGTTACAGGATCGGCCAACTACTCAAACAGCCTGTCCCTGCCCATAATATCCAGATCATATGGTCATGCCCATCACAAGTAACCAAGAAAGGAAACAGACTGTGCTGGGTTAATATCAACACTTTGCTCAATCATATGTCTTCAAAGGTAAAGGTTGCAGTAGGTGTTCTTTTGCAATTATGTGGAAGGGGAATGCGTTTTTCCATGACTTCCACATCAAAAAGAGTCTATTGCCACAAAAAGGAAAGAGCCATAATTACTTATCTCAACAAGTTGCTATTATTGTACATAATTATTATTATTTTGAGATGGGGGAAAGATGAGAAATGAAACAATGCAATCCTAAATTTAGTGGGGGTTTGTTTTTTTAAGTTACATATGGGCAATCTAAAAGTCTTCACCATTTCCAAACTGAAAGACATGAGTTTATGGATTGTCCTCTTGGCAGGATGGAAAAAGTAACTATGAACAATGGTTTTGTTTTTTGTTTTCATTTTTAGCATACTATAGCAACCTTCCCCATATGACCATGCTCAATAGGAATTCTGGGAGCTGCAGGCTGACATATTTGTAGAGCATCATATTTGGGATGGCCCTTCCACAGGCTACATAGCATTAACTACAAAATGCACTTCTTCTAAACAGATGGAAGTATAATTCTTTTTCCAGTTTGATATTATCTTAGATTGTTTTAAAAAAAATAAGCAAAATCTGATCTCACTTTGGAGCATCCTTATCAATCACTATAAATACTGTAAACCAGGAGTAGGCAACAAGTGAGTACATCTGGAATTTTAGGGGATGTTCTGGGCAACTTCATAAAATGGCTGCCAATAAAGGGCTGGACTATTCACAAAATGGATGCCACAAAGGGCACAGTGAGTCACAAAATCCCCAACTGCCAGAAGATAAACTAGAGTGGTCCTTGCCAATAATGCTACCTTGTCAATAATGGTAATTTTGCAGCATGTTAATTTTTAATTGAAACGTCATACACACACAAACATGCATACATCCTTCAAATCAGGTACAGAACCGGGCAAGCAACAAGCGAAGTCTCCACAGGCACCTTTTTTTTTTTGGGGGGTGCCTTTGAGTCAGTGTTGACTCCTGGCAACTGCCTGGGCAAGTCCTTGCAGTTTTCTTGGCAAGATTTCATAAGTGGTTTGCTGTTGCCTCCTTTCTAGGGCTGAGAGGGAGTGACTGGCCCAAGGTCACCCAGCTGGCTTCATGACTAAAGCAGAACTAGAACTCACAGTCTCCCAGTTTCTAGACTGATGCCTTAACCACTACACCAAACTGGTTCTACCATGTTGCCTACCCAAGCTATAAACGTACTCCAGAAAATACGTATTAGCAATTATTTATCTGGGAAACAGCCTGCAAGATTGCGAGTTTGCTCAACATGTAATTGTTGAGTAGGAGAAAGAATATTTAGAAGGGATATTCTAGCATAGTTCCCACTGCAGGTAGATAAAGTAACTTCTTTCACAATGGATTTTTGGTCCAACTTAGTATGGAACATTTTATTATATATATACTGACACATGAAAGTTACATATTGTTACTTTGAAACAGAACTACAATGAACTATAAAAAGGGACAGGGGATGTTATGTTGTATCACGACAAGAAAACTGTTAGATAAAAGAATGCTCCCACCCAAAATGTGTTGCATTACATGGAATTTTCAGCAAATTTTAATAATCAAAATGCCTTATGCATATTTCCAAGCACATTAAGATTCTTGAAAACAAGGAATTCAATAACAAATGCACAATGTGAAGTTAAGGAACAGAAAATGCAAACCTACAGCCCAGAGGAATGTAGGCATTCAACGACAGTACTTTGCTGATGCATTTAAAAGAAAGCAAAAAAGTGATTCATCTCTAAAAGCCAAGAAGCTCCAAACAGTTTTTGTAACAGCTGAATTTGTTCTTTCTACTAAATCTCATAGATATCTACAATATAATCCATAAACCCTTTGAAGTATATATGGCTATTCACTAGTACCACAAAGTTTGCAAGTGGAGGCCTTATGGTTGATCACTCCACGTTGGACAACTTTTGTCCAACCTTCAAACTTCCCTTTTCAGGGAAGATGGTTGAGAGGATGGTAGGCACTCAGCTCCAAAGGGCCCTGGAAGAACAGATCATCTTGATCCTTTTCATTTGGAATTTGGGGTGGGTTATAGTACTGAAACAGTATTGGTCATGCTTGCAGATGACATTTGAAGGACTTGGAATGGGGGTAGTGCATTCATCCTAGTCCTCCTGGATCTTTCAGGGGCTTTCAATGCCATCAACCATGGCATTCTTCTGGACTGGCTTAAAGGGTTGGGAGTAGAGTCACAGTTCTTCAGCACTTTCTCCTTTCTCAACAGCCAGTTCGTCAGTGTTGGTAGGGGGCGAGAGATCAAGCCCTAGGCCCCTCTTACATGGAGTGCCTCAGAGCTCAGTCCTCTCACTCCTCCTATTCAACATGTACATGAAGCAGCTGAGTGACCTCATCCAGAGACAAGGGGTGCAGTATCACCAGTATGCTGATGACACTCAGGTGTACATCTCTGCCCTACTCAGATGCTGACGCAATGCTTGGAAGTTCTGATGATTTGGATGGGGAGGAAATAGTTGCAACTTAACTCCAGCAAGATGGAATGACTTCTTCATGATGATTCTGATGGATGTGACCAACAAATTAGAGGAGTAAGCAAGATGGCTCCCCCCCATCAAATTCAAATCTGCAAAAACATCAACAGGCAATCCATACTAAAAAACCAAGAGCCAGTCTTGCATGTTTCAGAAATTGTGGGGTGAGGGTGGGGGTGGAGGTAATTCTTTTATCCTGGAAATGCTTCATATGTGACACAAATTCTCTTTTTTTCTCTTCTGACAGATCACTAAAATTGACAAATCACTAAAATTCTGGCTCCAGTCCTGGGAGGCATTACATTACATGCCTGACTGCTCCTATGGTCCAAGTTGCAATCACCATGGAGGGAACAACCAGTAACTGGAAGGGCAGCACAGCAGTCAAAGGTGGTCAAAAAGAGGACAAATTTGTGTGTGTGTGTAAGCAAGGTTTATGTCAGCAGAAAATGGAAAACACTACTGCCACATCAGATCAGAAAAAGCCAAAGTTACCTGGCCATAAGTATAAACTAGGAAGGAGAGGAGGACCACATCATGCAGAAGTGTCATTGAAGAACCATTGGCAAGGCATCTTAGAGTTGAGGATGGGAGACATATAGATCTGCCCCTTCTATCCATATACAGTTAGTAGGACAAGTATGAATCAACTGCTTATGGAAGATACATCTATAAATACTTCTATTTGTATTTTCAGAGCTGCAGATATAATATTTGGTTGCTTGATTTATAAGGCATAGAAAGGAACAACTGCTATAACTGCAAAATAATTTTTTGCAGGCCTTGGCGGTTTTTTAGTAACTAAATTGTTATAACGTTGCTTGCATATTGATTTACAAAATCTAGGTAAGATTACATGATCATAATTTTTCATCTCCAAAAACACAGGTGATTTTTACCATTCTATGTTGTAGTGAATGACCACAATAAAGTGTCTTAATGTGGCGCAGCGGCTTAATGACGCTGAAAGTTGCTGGCCAGAAATGGTCGATGCTTCAGCGGTTCGAGTCCAGCCTTCGCGTTAGCAGGGTGAGCCCCTGTTTCCTCCCCAGTTCCTCTAAACCCAACAGTTCGAAAACTCACATGAGTAGATAAATGGGTACTCTCACTCCGGTGGAAGGAAAAATGTTGGCGGCACCTTGCAAAAAGGAGTCGGGAGCAGTTGCTGGTAAGCGTGAAAAAAACCGCACGTGCCCGAAAGAGGGTGCGAAGCAACGGAAACCCCGCCTCCTACACTCACCAGCTGGGCTCTGCTCTAGGAAGGAGGCTCTGGCAAACCACTTCCGAAACACCTTGCCTTGAAAACTGCAAAGGACTCGTCCAAGCAGTCACTGCAGTCGGTAACGACTGAGCGCAGATAAAATAAAATGTGGGGGGGGGGGTGTTAGATTGTTTTATTCTGTCTTTATTATTTTTATAAATAATGCAAGGTGAAGAACATACCTAATACTCCTTCTTCCTCCTATTTCTCCCACAACCACAACCCTGTGAGGTGAGTTGGGCTGAGAGAGTGTGACTGGACCAAAGTCACCCAGCCAGCTTCCACGTCTAAGACAGGACTAGAACTCACAGCCTCCTGGCTTCTAGCCTGATGCCTTAACACTAGACCAAACTGGCTCTCTATTTATTTGCCATTTTTAAGTTTTAAAAAAAAAAAATATTTTTTTCTATCTATTTGCCACTTTTGAAGGATGTCCTCTTGGTTCATCTTTTGTTTAAAATAATTCTTAAGATTTGAGCAGCTGCCTGCATATGTTTCACACAAGACAAAATACAGAAGCATCCAGTACATGTCCATTCTCCAGTCTTTAAAAATCCATAATAAATATTCATAGCAAAATGATAACAGAGAGCTTTCAGTGATGCTAAAGCCAACCCAGACCCATTTGTAATATATCGTTCTAAGAAGCTGGGCCATCTTCTTGACGGTACAAGTAAAAACAGAGACTAAATAGGAAATCAATCACAGGTTTTCTGTGCCAGCCTACAGAAAGTCCAGTTGTGCTCAATGGTGCTTTCACTGGCTTGTTCACTCATGTGGCAGACTCTCATGTTTCATATTGTGAAACCTTCCTTTGCAAGATACTCCATCAGGAAGACTCTTAAGAAAGACTTCTTGGTGGTAATCGCAGGACCCAAATGTGAAAGGTATTTGACAGTCTCTAGTGTCCATCCTATCTATATTCCACTTGGTAAAATGGTTTGAAATGCCTTTGTGGACCTTGGTTGTGATGCTTAGCTGTGTAATAATCACTGCCACCTGGTTGGAGAACTCTGAAAGTTTGTGTGTATTTGAAAGCTCTACCATTTCCTTTCTTTTTATATATATAAATTTTATTAAAAATTTTAAAGACAACATAAAAACTAACACAAACTAATACAGAATAAAGAAAATAAAGAACAAAGAGGGGAAAAAAGAACAAAGTAGTACAGAAAAAAAAGATAAAAAGAACTAGAAAGAAGAAGCTTCCAATTTCCTTTGCAACAAATATAAATTACAAAGTTATCTCTTACTCTATGATTACAAAAAGCTCACTTTTTTCTATTATCAAACTGGCTTTCAGCACAAGCAGCTTTTTATAGATGAGAAATGATAAGTAAACATAAATGATTAACTTATGATGATGTACTAGAATGTTCTCAAGGGGAATGTAAAATAAAATCAAGGGAAGATTTGATAACAGAAGGATATATTTGTCAATGGTTTTCTTATGTACAATTATCAGAAAGGTTTAAAGTAGATAAAATATTTTACAGTTTTGAACAATACAACAGAGAGTTTGAAATAGAATTATATACAAATGATGAACATATTATTGCTAAAATATATAAATTTTGTTGAAATATGAAACAGAAGAACAAGTTAAAGAATGTATGATAAAATAGGCTAAAAATTTTGGTTACAATATACAAATGGAACAAGGGGAAAATATGTGGTGGAAAGGATTGAAATTTACATTATGTTCCAGCCTTAAAGAGAATTTTTATAAAATGATGTATCATTGGTATTTATCACCAGAGAAATTGTTTAGAATGTATAAAGGTACTTCAAATCTTTGCTGGAAATGCGAACAACATGAAGGGATGTGTTTGGTGGATGTGTAAAAAGCTAAAAAAAAATTGGACACAAATAAATACACTAATTCAGAAGATCTTAAAGACTAACGTAAAATTGAAATTGAAGCTTTTCTTTTGGGATTCTTTTCTTTTGGGATTAATGGACAAACAACTAGAAAAAAGTCATGGAACTTTGTTTTTATGCATGACAACTGCAGCGAGACTATATATGCTTAAAAGTGGAAAGGTTTGACATTACCCACAATGGAGGAATGGTTGGTGAAGATGATGGAATTAGCAGACACGGCTAAATTGACTTCCTTGATTAAAGAAAAAACAATATCTACATTTATGAGTGACTGGAAACCCCTTATAGACTTTTTGTATGAAACAGAAAAACATGCACTTATGACTTGTAGTTTTGATGATTAGGAAAAAAAGAAAGCTCTACCATTTCCTCAAATGTACACCCAGTATACAAAGGTTTACGGTCATTATGACATTATATTAAGGGTTCAATCTCATCAGATCAAATTCCTTAGTATCTAGAAGTAGAGGCAGCTCCGAGGTTCATAAAAAACTCAGAACATGCCAGAAAAATGGCCTATCTTGGTCACTGAAGTAAATCATCCCCTAACATGGTCCTCAATATCAAATCAGGATAGCTTGTGAGAGTTTCGAGCAATGATGTATAAAGCATCCACTCACATTTTGTATGACTGGTTCAATCATCATATATCCACAGTCTCCATTATCCCTCTGTTCCAATCTGGATTTATCTGAAGTATTTTCAAACATGTGTACAATTCATCATTTATTCTACCTTGGGAATTATTCCAAAAGCTCCCTCTGCCTCTTGTATGTTCTTCACCACTACTAGGCTATATAGAGGCCAGCAAGCAAGCCAGCCAGGGAATCCTTGGTTAACTTGCGTGTATATTCTGCATATGGCTAAGCTGCAAAATTATACTTCTCTCATGGTATTAACACCAATCTGGTGTGTCATAATTTTAAGTAAGAAAAAATATGTATTGTCGAAGGCTTTCACGGCCGGCATACGATGGCTGGTGTGGGTCTTCTGGGCTGTGTGGCCGTGTTCTGGAAGTTCCAGAACACGGCCACACAGCCCGGAAGACCCACACCAGCCATAAGAAAAAATAATTGAGCTCATTAGCAAAACAAGAAAATGTGAAAAGATTTTTTGTTTTGTTTTTTTAGAAAAAAGGGACATAGAAGAACTAGTCAAATTCAGATGCTGCATTATCTCTTTTGGATCAGTGGTTCTCAAAACCTTGGGAACTTTAAGATGTGTGGACTTCAACTCCCAGAATTCCCCAGCCAGCATGTTTGGACGAACAACTCATTTTGAGCCTGCTACAGGAAAATCAAGCCAGGAAGTTTCTGATAATGGAAATCAAAGAGAACATCAAGTTATTAAAAGTACTATGAGTGACACACTGAAATCAGACACACAGATTTTTTGCATTCTGGCAGAGATTACAGGGAGCTAGGCAACACAGACAATAAAGGAACAGATAAGTATTATAGACAGATCTGTAACTAGACACTGGCAAATAGCAGCACTGAGATCCAAGACAAACTAATACATGAAACGTTTAGAACGCCCATACAACAACCCAAAGATTGAGAAAAAGAGACTTTTGCCAGAACTTGAGCTGTGTTTGCACAGGAGGATGTCACAAGCAGACAGGACTGATTCCGAGCCTGCACACATGACCTATTAAAAGTATTTTTCTAATATGCTTACTTTTCATAGAGTTTGAACTTCTACTATTTTTAAAAAAAGGTTTCTTGGCCATCTCATTCAATCATTTCAGATTAGAAAGCAAAACTGAGAATCTGAATAAGGTCTTCATTCACCATACAGACTGAACATGGCCAACCATGTAGACCAGTGTTTCTCAACCTCAGCCTCTTGTAGATGGGTGGACTTCAACTTCCAGAATTCCCCAGCCAGCATCGCTGGCTGGGGAATTCTGGGAGTTGAAGTCCACCCATCTACAAGAGGCTGAGGTTGAGAAACACTGATGTAGACCCTGCAAAGGCTGCTGAACTTCCAACTCCGCAATGCCTAACCAGTATAGGACAAGGCAAAGGTTTCCCATAATCATGACAGATTATTGTCTTGTTGTAATATGATGCATTTTAATCATACTGTTTAATTACATATTTTAGTTGTTTTTGAATTTTACATTAATTTAAGCCACTCTGAGAAAATCTAGTCTTGAAGGCCAGTACAAAAACCTAAGAAATTAAAAAGTCTGTTTTAACAGCAACTGTAGATATCTATCCACAGTGTTTTCATAATTGAAGAGCATATAAATAAAAAGGCACATATTTCCATGGTGCCTTTTGACTGCAGTAGTTTCATTTTTCTCACTGCACACTAAATATCAGTCTTTAAACACTAGCTTGCTAGGGACAAACTAATGAGTTATGGCTTGAGCTAAGGTGCATTATAACATTGATATACAGATACATTTTAAGCAAACAAAGTTTGGCAATGAAGCATGTGGAATTCCTAAATACGTATTTCTAGAAAGAATAAATGCAACCCATTTTTTCATGCATGTACATCTTTCAGTAGCATGCCACTGATTACTCCACCCTGCTCCCCAAATGGAGCAATATCTAATCAAGAGTTTCTCTGGGTTCCTCCATAAGTTAGGAATAGATCACACTGCAGCAGTTTTCATTCTGCTACTGTAATGTAAGACAGGTGCTGTTTATATCGCCTTTACAAAAGCAGCTATCATTAAAGTTGCACATTAAGTACCACATACCTTCTATAAAATCTGTATATCCATTTTCGTGATGCTATGTTTCCAAGTATGTTCCTTGCTATCCGAGAGTGATGTTTAATAGTTTTTAAATTGTACTCTACACCCTTCATGCACCTCAATCAAGATAATTCAATCTTTAAAAATGCCCTTACAAGCACTATGATAATATATACAAACACATTTCTTTTAAAGAAAAGATTGGATTTTGACCAGTTTGTTAAATCCTGTCTTTTAAGTACACTAATATGTATATAATGGCTATGTCATTTATCTAACTTCTAAGTTATCAGTCTTTACTTCAGATGTAACTGGCATAACAGACGCATTATATAATCTTCATATGTTTATTTTTATATAACAATTATAGAGAATGTACAAAAGAGAATTAATGCTTGCTTGGCATACTGCATACAGTCATCATGTGGTTTGGCTTTGGCTTAGTGCAATGCACAAACCCATCACAAGAAACTAGTTTAGAGCCATGGATGATGACTTTGTTCATTACACTGAACAAAAAAACCCCACATCATAGCTTACTGTAATGTCTGAACTCAATTTATTTTTTCACACAATATTATCATTTTTCCCCCAAACTCAATTAAGAGATCATAACCACAGTTTAAAGAACAAGAGGCCACACCGTATTCTTATGCAATATGCTAATTACTTTAAAAACAAAACTGAGTTGGAAACTATGAAAAACTCATAGTTGTTTTCTGTTATAGAAACAGAGAGAGGAAAAATATCAGCTGCATGAATTTTCCCCATGACATGAAAATATGTTTGGAAAAAAAATCAGGTAATTCAGAATAATTTTTAATATTTTTTTAATAATTGGTACTTGTTAGGCAAACTCTTGTTGAATTGCACTGATTTGTCCTTTCCAGCCTACCTTGCTTGAACACATTATTAAACAGCCTGATGCTTACTAGATGTACTTAAGTACAACTAATACTAGCCACAGCCAGCAAGGCCACTGACAGATGTAGATGGTGGGAGCACATGTCTAGAAGTACACAGCTGGGAAAGGCTGGATTACAATACATGCAATTCATAAAATGGGATGACGATCAAGAGTATAATATGGTAGATTAAAATATGCAAAAAAAAATCATGCTAGCACAATGTGTTCAGTGAAAACATCAGGAATGAATTTATTCAAATCAACCATAATGTTCAAATCTGAATCCATCCTGGGGTAAGAAAGAAAAAAAAACTGTGGAATTTGTGTGGTCTTAACATCTTATTGGTGGCAGTTGCCCCTCTCAATCTACCTCCTTTATGACAGACACAACATTAGACATTTACCTCAAAATACTGAAGTCATAATTTTTTAATTATATTAGCTCATTCATGTATTGAGCCTGATGCCAAATGTTGTATTTCATAAAATCTATCCATCATAATTGTTTCCAGAATGAAATCGTTTGAGCAGCTCTAAGGATTGCATTATTTAACGTAATCACCTAGTTACAAAAGCATTGCCCAAACTTCACTCACCTTCAAAACTACTAGTGTTTATTTCAGATGCAATCCTAGTACTCACAGCATCACCCAGCTATTGGAGTGAAGTAAAGCCTGTCCCCATTCCTGCTATTTTGGTTAGATGACTCTAGGCCATTACTGGAAAATAACCTAACTCAGATCAGTGGAAATTACTACGTCCAGCCTTCGCGTTAGCAGGGTGAGCTCCTGTTTCCTCCCCAGTTCCTGTCAACCCAACAGTTCAAAAACTCACGCGAGTAGATAAATGGGTACTCTCATTCCGGTGGGAGGAAAAATGCTCACGACGCCTTGCAAAAGGAGTCAGGAGCAGTTGCCAGTAAGCGCAAAAAACCCCACACGCCTGAAAAGGGCACGAAGCAACAGAAACCCCACCTCCTGCACTCACCAGCTGGGCTCTGCTCTAGGAAGGAGGCACTGGCAAACCACTTCCGAAAACA
The DNA here is from genome assembly GCF_059951505.1 of Python bivittatus. NCBI lineage: Eukaryota > Metazoa > Chordata > Lepidosauria > Squamata > Pythonidae > Python > Python bivittatus. The sequence goes on from NW_028277098.1 coordinate 40,074,590, forward strand.
CCTTGCCTTGAAAACTGCAAGGACTCGTCCAAGCAGTCACTGCAGAGTCGGTAACGACTGAGCGCAGATTAAAAAAAAAAAAAGACATCAAAGGACTGACATGTACATGGTTGTGTTTTTAGGTTTCTTTTAAAAAATTTATCCCCTTACCCAAACAATAGAAACCTCTCAAGTGTTTTAATTTCTCTGAAAATAAAACTACAGCATTTCAAATGTTACATTTCGTTGTAGTAAAACTGCAATGTATGGGGCCCCCATTTTGCAGGCTTTAGATTTGATGGAAAAATTACAATCTAGACATTCTCAAAATACTGGACAAGTCTACTGTATCCAAATCTTTTTGGATTTAATGGACATTTGGGAAGAACAGACACTTTCTTGCCCCACTCCCAGTATATTAAATTAATTTGCTTGCCCTCCATGTTTAATTAGAACCAAGCTTTATAATCACAGGCCTTAGTTTAAACACAACTCACTGCATGCTAATTTTTATTTGCAGCAAGGATAATAATTATATAATAGCACTTATCACATTAAGGGTTTACTTTTATAAAAATTCTATTGATTAAAATCTTAATAAAAGTCCATTGATACACAGTTTATTAGATAATTTGCTAACCCTCAGGAAATATCAATAGACAACAAATTCACAGATTTAATGGCTTAGTCCTAGAAATCTCCTAGCAGAAAATCATGTTTTGCACACTGAAGAATCATTTTTCCCTTATCGCCTATCCCAAATCAGAGACATTCTTGTATACCTGCATGATTTTATCAATATTTTGTATACCTTGCCAATATGACCCACAAAATGGATGCAGGGAGAAAACAGAAAGGGTCTAAACAAGGGAGGAGAAATTGCCAAATATGGTCAAGGCTTCTATTCTCACCTCCAATTTAACACCCTGACTTTTACATAACTAATTTGAACAAAGCCTGTATCTGTCAATGAATCCTATGGCTGATTTCAGTCAAGATAAACGTGCTAATGGAAAAGCAAATGAATCATAGAGAGGAGGTGAAGAAATAGAATTGGTCTTTTCAAGAACCTAATAATTTACACTGAGATGAGGGAGGGAGGGGAATACACACCATAACATTTTTAAAAAGTTTTTCTTCTTCCTAAAATAGAAAGGAATATTTAGAGGACAACTTATTTGCTTTTTCCATTTTCCCATTCTTATCTCACCATACAATAATATATCTAGTTTTGAGGTTATCAGATCCTTATGGAGCATCTCAGGCGGAAAGCGTTACCCTCAACACTACTGAAAGTCCCTATGTAAGTACTTGGTTCATACATGACCCCAAGCATGCTATGATTTAATCTGTTTGTTGAATACTTCGTATGACTGTGCAATGCTTTGGATTCAATTCCAAAAAGGTGCTTTGGAGCATGTGGGGGATTTATCATCACACTTGTCTGCAACTCCTTAAAATGTAGATTAACAGCATCAAAATACTGCAATACTCTGTTCTCTAGTTTACAAAGACATGGATGATGATTACTCAGCCCGCTTTCTACAGGAACAGGCACAGCTGGAGTAGTAAATGAAACGGATAAAGAACATTCTGGTCCAAGACTGCCACCTGTGCCTCCAGGAAAAAAGCCAGATCCAAGATATTCTTGAACTAAAAGCTGATTTATTCATGACAATGAAATCGTACTAGAATATGCAGGCTTCAGATCACACGAGTTGACCACCTTAATCATTTCCATTTTATCTTAATTCTCTTATGCTTTTTCTTATCTACTTCCAAAGAAACTATGTATTTTAAGGCCAAAAAACAACAACAAACAACCGTCCCTGGATTAGATGAAAATTAAGCTACAGAATTAGATGTAATTAATATTCAAATGACATCATAATACAAATCCATTATGTTTAAATTTCACAGAGGTGTATCCAGAACAGATGAGGTAACAGAGATCTGTTAAATTCAAGAAACAAATTCCCAACTATAAAATAAAATGCCTAATTACTGCCATCAGGAACCAACTGGTTAATATCTTTCTCTACTAATACAATTAAGTAATCCAACAACTAATACATTTCAATTATTATTAATTTATTCCAAAACAGAAGGAATGCTTTGGTAAGAGATTTGCCCTATAGTTGTCCAACTTTTCTTTTTCAATTCAGTACAAATCAACACATTAAACACAGTTATGATGTGGGTTAGCTCTTTATATTTTGAGTATGTGAATCTACAATTTTAGTCAATCATTTCTGTTAATTAATTTGGTTTCATTTGTGGGCATCTACGTGGGTGAAGTGACAACCCATGTGTCATTAGATAATGATATAAGCAATCTACATACTTTCACCAGACATTAAATGCAAGTAATAACAGCATGATCTGCATCGTGAGATTATTGTGTCTGTGTTGTCATTTTCATAGGTAGCTGTCTATTGAAGCTACCTATGGTTTCATACAGTAAAATGTTTGCCAAAACAATAAGAGAATAGCAATTAGTATGTGTATAGTATAGCAGTATACTATAGAGTTTTCCTGATCCATACTCCATTCAGCAGTAGCAAAAGAAGAATGCTAAGAATGTAAGAACATGGCACCTAATATGACTCGACAGACAGAGTATATCTGTAAGCTGCCTGGGTTACAAATGACATACCAAAAGAACAAGATTGCCCTTGTTCACACATAATGTAAAGTTTGGCTTAGTGTGATATGTGAACTTGGCCAGTATGATATATTTAATAAACCTTGACTTAAACATTCTGGTTTAATATGATGCTGGAACTCTGCTATTGTGTGCCTTTGAAAAGACTGTCCATCCACAACCAGTCAATTTACTTAATCAACTGAAGAGTTGATTGAACACAGCTTTTTACAGGCTTAGTCTTAAAGGCCCCAAGAACAGCAGAGGAGCAACAAAAGGCACAATGAATGCTAAATGTTATATTACACTGTTTTGAACAGAATAGTACAGAAAGACTCCAGACATCCACTGTACTGTAAAACCAACTGGAGTGACCAAGAAATAAAACACAGCACAGACCTCACTTTCCTTGACTGAGCTGTAGGGTGCATTTGCAACATCCAAATGGCTCCATAGTAGCCATCAGTCTCTATGTATCGTAGAAACAAGTCTATAAATATCATGCCATTACTGTCATAAATCCACACATTTCTAACAAGCTGGTGGAACCTCAGTTGTTCTCCACATTTGGTCTACAGTTCTTTGAGTACAGTTGAGAGAGACATCATCAACACAAAACTTTGCATCACAGCCCTTCAGTTTAGTTCTACACTTTGACCAAAACAGCTGGAATAACTGCTTATTATTGGGACTTGCTTCAAGAAATGTATCATGCCTAGGCCTCCAAAGGAAAAAGCATGTAAAAACTGACATGATAGCTGCTTTACATTACTGATTGGTTACATTAATTTAATTTGGTGTGACTGTGGACTCCATTAAGCTTCAGGATGGTTATTTTCACAGAAAGTTGAATAGTTGTTGCTGCTGCTGCTGTTGTTGCCACTGGGAACAAGACTGGGAGAACATTAAGCACCCATCCCATAATAATGATTGTCATCATAATAGAACTTTCATTTCTTATGCAGATTTAGAAAAAAGATCACATGGCATCTACTAGAGTCAACTTTCAGGCTTCAATCAAGTGAAACATCCAACCCTGCTGTGTATACCACTGACCACAACAAAGGCTGTGGTTTCTCCCACACTCGCCTTAAATAGATTTAAATTAATGCTATTCATCACTGGGTGGAAAAGAGGAGAAATATAAAAGTACAGTAACTTAAGACAAGCCAGGCCTGGCCAGGAGCATTGGGCAATGTTATACTATTGTGCTAGCTTCATAGCTATAAATGCAATGGACTCTATTCAAAGGCTTTTCTTAATGTTACACTACGAACTTTCTTTTCTCACTGATAGGGTACATCTGCTATTTCAGGATACAGGAAACAGCATTTAAATCATGCGATATTTCTTTTCCCAAAACACCTGGGAGAATTCTAAGAAATATTAAAAGCCTACATACTGCTCGGCTTTATTTGTTTCTGTTTTGGAGAAAGCTTAGACACATGACTGAATAGATGCCAACAGTTCATGATATAGCAAATACTCCTAGGTTCCACTACTGTTAGGGTTCAAATTAGCATGGATGCTTACCATCTCAATTACAGCACCAGGGAGAATGCAGTTGTCCCCATCTAAATCCTGCTTCTGTCAACTACAGTCACTCACTGCTAACAGTAGAAACAGAATCTTCTGCTTGCCAGAACAGAAAATATCCCTTTCCAGGGAGTTTCAGATCAAATGTTGCAACCTGGAGTGGAATATAAAATCTTTGGCAGTTAAGATTAAAAACCATGCAAATCTTTATAGGTTACTCTTCCAAGACAAAGAGTAGACCTTGTAGAATTCCATTCTGAGCATGTGAAACGAAGGAAAGGCATTATCACAGCAATCCCTTGACAGAATGTTATACAACATTAATTCCCACATGAGGCACAACAAGAGTCAGAAAAGTATGAGAGAGTAGATCATAAGCATTTTAGCTGTGAGACTAAGTTAATTCATCACTAAAACTTTGTGAGTATAAGAATCAAGACTGGCTGAAGTGTTAATAATGTAAACAGCTCTTCCACAATTTGCCCCTACAGCTGTTTTCAGATCTCAAGTTGCCAGAGATCTATCTCTGAAGGGACAAGATGACTTTAACTCTCTTTGGGGAAAAGATTATCTAGCATCAGTCTCTGCTGAAGTGCTAAACTATTCAAGTCTGCATATCCTTTTACCTCCCCACCAATATCAATATAAAGCTGGAAACCTGTCACCCAAACTGGCAGAGAATAAGTGAAATGTAAAAGGCATCTTGCAGCATCAACATGCTACACAGGTACAGCTTGCATCTGTACAAATGTAACTAAACAAAATGGCTTAGAAAAGTTTTACAACTAGGATAGAAACCCATAGATTAAAATATCCTTATGCTAGTTTTGGTACAATTCAGAGAAACCTGGATACCCTGCTGTCCCAACTATTATGAGGGTTTCTTATGTACATAGTAAAGCATAATTAGCCAATCCTTGAGTGTTCCCATGTATCCTAACCTAATGTCTCCAGCATACATGCACGGTTATATAGATATAGATATATCATGTGTACACATATCCATATCCGCAAGGGTTGCCATGTTTTCTGCAGCAACCGAAGTATTCTACGCATACAATCTTAATTTACCACTGGAATTCTTTCCAACTATCCAGAGGACACAGGCCCCTCTGCTCACATGCTCATTAGAGCATCATCGAGATTTGCTTACCTGGAGCATATTCAAAATATTTTTGAATATCATGTCATATTTAAAATCATGCTATCTTGTGATTCATTCATTTAGCACACACTGAATCTAAGCAATGTTGGATACCCGAATAAAGTTCTGATACAGAACATCAAAAGTACTTGAGTCTAAGGTCAGTGTAGCATCTGGTTCAGATATTGTGAATAGACCATTTTTAATGTTATAGCTTAAATTTAGAATGAAATGTAATTATCTTTGAGTCTTGTTCTATCCAACACATACAATTCTAAAAGGAATTTCTAATTCATTTGGGGAGAAACTAGAAACCTCTGTGATTTTACACCTGCTTTTTATCAGTACAGAGCAGGTTCTCAATCTGTTTCCTTGGCCATCTGGTTAATCATCAAATCATGGATAACGGTACTATCGTATGAAAAAATAAAAATAACTATAAACCAAGGAAAATGCAACCTTATATAACAAAGAGTATTTGTTTTAATTTTATTTATAGTAAATAATAAGATATTGAACAAGAAAAAGGAACTATTATTTAACAAGATAAATAATTAAGAAAAATTGCCAGTCCTACATTGATATAGAAATGTGATAAGATTAGAAATGTATGATAAAATAATAAATTTTTCTTGAAAGGTATCATGGACTACAAAGTCCTGTGACTATTTTATTTGCAATGTCCTATACAAGTATAACTGCACTAATGCTACTGCTAAATACATGATCTATTATCAGGATGAGTACAATGAATATAATTTATATCAGAAGAATACAATATAAAATTACACAGCCCAAGTCCTGTAACGGTACCCAACTATGCTTTATTACTGAATATGTATCAGCTTATTTCAGATTAAAGACATGATCCCATCTCTGCTAAGCAGTAATTTATTTCCAGAACAAAATACCTTTTCACCATTTATCAAAATTAAATTGGCCTAGTTACTAATTTTGAGTCAGTACTCAATAGCATTAAAATCTACATAAAACAACCTAATTCAAATATAAAAGGACTAGATTTTTCAAAATATCATTTATCATTTTAAAAACTTCCTCCTGAAGTTTTTTTTACTGATTTTTTTTTAAAATATAGATTGCATTCTTTGATGAATTCACTATGGAATAAGCAGCGCTTAAGGTAGTGGGACTTACTTCAGAGTAAAAATGAACAGGCTTGTGCTGTTAAAGTCATAACCAAAACAAATAACAGTCAAAAACATGAACTATTGTATGGCCAACAGAAGACAGCTTTGCCTACAGGAAAAAGGCTAAGAGAAAAAAGAAAAAAAGAAACCCACACAGAAAATCTTTAACTTTTCACTGAACCCAATACTTGAGCTAAGAATCACTTTTAACAATGTGATCATGTTAGCTGCCGCAGTAAAAAACAAGGAAGTTCTTGCTTGAGTGCCTCCTAATGAACAAAGGTTAACTTTATCACAAAGGTCAAATGCCTGGTGGCAGAGGTTATGACCCTAACAACTTAAATGGTGACCTTGCCACGTGCCTAGTATATTGGAGATTCTGATACAGATCATCTGGTAAAGGACTGGCCATAAATTTACTTGAGACTTATACTCCCACAAAGAATACGGTTTGCCACAATCATTTCCAACTTGTCACTTGATACAAGAGAAGCAGAACTGAAATGGAAAAAAAACATTCCAAAGTTAAGGTTCACAGCATTCAGCTTTCCTTTCTTTTCCTTCTGTACTCTGAAACCAGTATAACATTTTAGGACTGCCAGCAAATGTCTTATTTCTAAAACACAGATTATCACTCATTTTCTTTCAATATAGTAGAGATATTTTTAACAATATAGTTATGACATTTTATTTCCTTGCTTCTATGTAGGACCAATATTTTATGTGGCTTAGCCTACTTGGAATAAGACAACTTGGCTAGGTAATTTAAAGCAAAACTTAAAAGGTAAAACATGGAAAAAGATAGATTTTACAGCAACACTAGTAAATACACTTTTAAAGAAGAAAGGGGCACCTTACTCTAAAAAGTAAATTAAATTACCTCAGAAAAGGGAATTAAATTACCTCAGAAAAGTATCAAGTAATAGTAACGATATGCTAAATGAACTCCCCACAATAGTTTTAATACATAGATGAAAAAAATATTGTAAAGTGTGAACTTCTTTCCATTTCTGGCCACTTTTCCAAAGTTCTAAGCATATAAAAATGTTGAGGATTTCTGTAGTTGCTCTTCAATTCCCACTGCATGTAAATTGTTCAATTTTTGTATTATTTATTAATTTATATTGGCAAGTTCCTTACCATAATTAATAGGTTGGTAAATCTCTTACAGTCACTTAGAAACTTTTGACAACAATGGACTCCTAGGACTTACTTTAGAGTTCTCTCCTGATGTAAACTGTAAGATTTACTACATTACTACAGCTATGTAAGGATAGTCAGTATTAACCTGACTAGTGTTCTAGTGTAACAAAGGATTCTGGGATATCAAAATAAAGCAGAAAGCAAATACAACCAATCTCCCTCATTCACAAATGATGAATGTTGCCAACAATATTCTGCGGATACAAATAGCTATCTTTTTCATTCTTTATAGGTGATTACTGAAGTATTTTCCAAAATGTATTGTCGAAGGCTTTCACAGCCGGCATACGATGGCTGGTGTGGGTCTTCCGGGCTGTGTGGCCATGTTCTTGAAGTCTGGTTTCCTAACATTTCGCCAGCACCTGTGACCGGCATCTTCAGAGTGCAGGAGCACCCCCAGATCTCTATAAATACCCACAGAAGGGTCACATCACCCTGGGCACAGAGAGAACTGCTCCTGCACACTGAAGGTGCCGGTCACAGGTGCTGGCGAAACGTTAGGAAACAAAACTTCCAGAACACGGCCACACAGCCCGGAAGACCCACACCAGCCATCCTATTTTCCAAAACATGGCATAAAAAAGATGTGATACATTACAGACATTTAATAAGCCCAAGAGTTGAAGTATACATTCTAAAAGGACTACAAAATGATTTTTATTTATAAACAAAACTATATGTATGGCTACAACCTGTATCTTATATAGAAACCCTGCTGAACTCAATTGAACTTAATCCTGAATAAATTATATGGTTGAATTGGACAATACCTTTACTTTCAAAACAATTGAAAAAGGTGTTCATAATGAGATTTACTAGTCTTCAGTGATAGCAAAGAAGAAGAGCAGTAATTAAAATATTACAATGTTCCCTTAATATCCATAATGGAAGCAATGGATTTTATTAGGCCTACTTGCATTGATTATTTTCTTTTTCCATTTTGCGGATTTTATTTTTGCCAACAATATTACGGTACAGTTATAATTTTAGAAAAGGCTATATAACTGTTTGGCTTTTTTGCAATGTTACTGATTAACCACTTTAAATTACTGAAGTTAGTAAGACATAGAATTTAACAAATACTTTCAATGACATATCATGTATCCTTTAAAAAATCAATTTAAATTCACATCATATATCAACAAGTGTACAAAAATAGCTTGCAATATGCCATTATCACCAAATATATTAAACTTCTGTATTTTTAAATATGTTCTTTATTCATTAATTTTTCCACTCAGCACAGTATATACAGCTATGAACTCTCACAGAGGCCACAATCTATTATAAACATTTGCACTTAATAAAACATAGCCACTATTACATGCACACACAAAACACAGATCCCAAATAAAAGTCACCTGCTCACAGTATTGCTTAAAAAGTCATCTCTTTATCAATATTTTCAGATGCATCATTCATCAAAATTACACAACAGTTCATATTCAGAGCACACCACTCTGTCTGATTCCATAGCACAAAACCAGAAGCTTCTTGTAACTGCATATCCCAATTATCACAATAACGCTACTACATATAAAGCCAAAACAGAACAGAAGCAACTCAACTTTTGTATAAAACCATCTAAAAGCTACCAATATACCTCATATCTAAAAATGTTGCATACAAACCCAGATGCATGCGTTTAACAAACTGAGAAATCATTTAAGTTTTTTCTTCTCCATATCTATGCCAATCTGAACTCTTGATAAGACAAAAGTATGATGAGTTGCTTAGAAATATCACTCTGGTGCTGATGTTAGCCTCCAAAACTCAGAAGCTACAAACTTCCTCAAAGCAGGCTATAGAAAAATGTATTATTTTGCATTAAGAGTCAAAAACAATGCATATATCCATTTTCCAACATGCAGCACTGTTAAATTAATAAACCATTCTTTAAAATCAATAATATTCTATTTATATGGAGCAATTACTAAGAATGACTTTTAATATTTCTTCCTTCATTAAGCCGAAATTTCTTTAATCTCTAGCTATATATACATGTTGGTGAGGCCTCAATCTCTGCCCACTTCTTTTTACTATGTTTAAGGTTTACATATTCCAACTATTTAAAGACATGACTTATAGCATAAATAGTGTTTTCGTTTCTTCTCTACATGGCCAAATTTACACAAAACTAAAAAATAATTCTAAGAAACACACACCATTCTAGTGCCAAGCATTTCCTAAAGGCATTCTAATGAAAATGCTTTAGGTATGTTGCACATTAGGCAAATAGTGAAAGGCACCTCTCTTTCACAATCACTTTCTGGAACAATGATGCAGTCTTACACCACAATCTATATCTTCTCTGCTTCTGAGGACATCAGGACCACCATCTCAGACACAGTGCAAAGCAGCAGAGTTTAAATAACTTACATGATCAAGTGCAATCACAGCACACACTGGAATAACCATGCGGTTATGTTCTTACAAAACGAACTTATTCAACAGTGGACAACTTGAAATACAGGCACTTACCTGCTGCGTGCACAAAGTATGCCAAATATAAATCGAGTTCCTTAACAGAAACCCCTATGTGATGGGGCTGTACACACAGCCCTGGATTTGAGCACTGTGGGGACTTTACAAGGCGTTCGCCATCAGTACTTTCAAGCGGAATACCTTTAAATAAAATCACCATAACAAGGTCCAACCTCCAGACCTTATCTGCCTGCCGTAAACAGTCAATTCTTCTCATTTTGCCCTTCTGGTCTGGATTGGAAAGAACACAACAAGGAGGTTTTTTTCCTGTCACAGTTAGAACAAAATCTTCCCGATATTCAGGCCTGATGTCTTTCCGAAGCTTTGCCAAAAGTCTGGATGCCCACTTCTGTTTAACCTCAGGTTTTTCGCTTAGCAATTCATCCTTCACAGCTCTTTCTTCCTCTTTTGACATGCGCTTTTCATGTTTTTTAAAGTATTTTCGCTTTCGAGCTTGTAAGTTGAACCATGTATACGCGAATGCTCGGACATGGGGAAGAAGTGCTTCAATGAAGGGATGAAATTCATCCTGAAAATAATCAAAGTGAAAAAAATTACAACAAGGAAAATTGGGGTGTGAAGGGCATGTTGTTTTCTTAATAGGTCACTGTAACTTTCAAATAGGCCAATGACAGCAGTACCTATGCTAGGTACAGACATAATCATTTCTACATCCTGGCAACAAAGGAAAAAAATCTCTAAAATATATCTTCGCGTTCAATTTTCTGCTGTCACTCAGCCCCAGACACCAAGTGCTGAAAATATTTTGCCATAACAGTGTGAATCGCATTTGCTAAAACAAGCAAGTTCAATAAAAACCATGGCACTGACTTTGCAGCAAATGTTATTTTGGGTCAGAAAGGTGAAACTCTAAGCCTTAAACAGCTGACTTTATGATAGTTCAGTGTAAGTCAATAGGGTAACTCCAAAATCAATTATTTCAAGTCTGCAACAAGACCACTGTAATCTTCATCCATTTTTTTTTTAAAAAAGGAAGGAGTGTATTCCTTTGCTTTTTCCTTGATCCTGCTGTGAATGATGTGACCAACATACTATATGCTTGCCAAACTGGCAAAATTTTAACTTCTGAAAGTCCGAACAACACCAGCCAATGAAAACCTGATATATCATAAAAATACTTTAATTTAACATTGAATTTTGAGTATAATTATGTATGTAACACAATAGAATGCTAATTAAAATGGAATATATAAACAGAATTTCACAAAGATAAATAATTCCTACACAGAATAAAATATAGAAATCTTTCAGTGAAACTTTTTGATCTTTATTTAGGAAACAATAATAGTATAGGGGATATTAAATATTATGGCTTAATACATCCTAAGCCACAAATATTTTAAGAAAAAATGAGAAAAATAACATGAAAGGCTAGTGTGTCTTAAAGCGCATTATGCATCTACACTTTTTAGAGACGTATTATGGGGAAAATCATTGCTAATGCAAGCATTTTCTACCTTTTTTATGCCTTTTATGTGAATTTTTTCCTTTTATAAAAGAGAAAAAGGGTTTTAAATGGTTCCCCAATGTCTACAGTACTGCAAAAAAAAAATGGTATTGTAAACTTTTAAATAAATAAAGCACCCTTCAATGCTATAAAAGGTCACCTGAAATTAGTAGCAACACATATTATTTTTACATATGCAGTTAGCTATAAAACAATGTATAGAAAAAATCTGCAATTTAAGTATATATTCCTGAAAATGCACCACTTTGAAATGTTAGGATTTCTCTTGCTGAATCTGGGCTTTCTTTGTAAGAAGAGCTAACACTATCGGCATACTAGAAGAAAACATGGTCTTCCTCTTGTATCTAGAAGTACGTGTCCTTCAATACTGAATGTCTACTATGCAAATCTATACATGCCTATTCAGAAGGAAGCCCTTGTGAATTCAATAAGACTTACTTCCCATAAGAATGAATAGGGCTGACGTCTAAATTTCTTAATTCATGAAATTCAGAAAACTAATCCATTATTAAAATACTTTGATGGTTACCCTTATAAAGGATATTGTTATGTAATGCTATAGCAATGTCCAAAATTCACCAATCAATGCAGGAAATTTCAGAACCAAAGGATCAGGGATAGTAGAGCACAGTATATGAAAGAGTTTCACAAGTTGGATCTCATGTTATCTTCTAAACATAATTACTTGCTACCTACCAACATAATGGAAAAATTGAATTGTATTAATTTTCTATAGAAAATATTTTTCAAAACAATATAAAGTAGGTTAAGTGAATTGCCAGATATTGAAGAAAAAATGGCTGAATGTTTATACGGTTTAATACATAATGTTTACATGTAACAAAATAACAATTTCCATAAATCCCATGAAAAAACTGGAAAAATATCATGCTGACAGTTAAATAATTGTACATTCCTAAATTTCCTCACAAATCCAAGCCTATCACTAAGAGGAACTGCAACTAAAGACAAAATAATTATGCATGAAACAGAAAATGTTAAGGCCTTTCCCACATGCATACACTTTAGAATCGCCAACGGTACCAAAACAGGAGATTTTGGAATGCTTATCTTCTGTGACACATGATACATCTGCAAAAATTACCCATCCTAAAATGCAAGCCTTTGTGCTTTCTTAAATGTATCTTGACTTTATTTTACAAACTTTTTACCATTTATTAATATAAATAGATACATTTCTAGACAATATATACGTATTTCTGTTATTGTATTATGAAATCTAGCAATGCTAATATGATTGAAAAAGGAAGACATAGCTTAAAAATCTACCTAAAATCTTCAAAATCCACCAAATGAGCTTCTCGTAATGATATAATTAAGAGATTCCCCACTGCTGATATAAGTAATGCTACCCAGATTGGCTTCCTCAAAACAGTATATGAAAGGTCAGTTGCTCAAGAAAGGTCTGTGTACTCCATAATAGATTATCTTTTAAAAAAACAAGGAACATTATTATGCATATTCACAACTAAGACAAATTATTGCTTTCCAGGTTTGCTGGAAAATTTAAGAACATTTAGATTGATCTCAGAATTACTTAAAAAATTAAAAGGAACAACTACTACCCAAAAAGAAAAAGATAGGTATGTATGGTTTTCATTTTCAAAGTTAGAATTAGAAATAGAAGTTCTATAAAATTAAATGAAGAGTCTTTAGAATATTTTTTTTTAAATCAAATGATCCAGATAGGCAGGAGAGGAAAATAACAAAAGTGAGTTTATAATACTTTTTATGGTTCACAACTATGGGGTTCTTAATAACACCTTGCCATAGCTATATAGCTACATTTGAATTATTTAACAAAAATCTTGCTAACATATATTTAAACATGGAATATACAACTCAGAAGCCAAGCACACATATTTAAGTAAAACCATACCACAGCAATATTTAGAAACAATTCACTGATCTGCTCCATTTGAAACTTTGCCAGATTTATAAACTCTCACAGCATTAATATTTCTATTATCCATAAATCTACATAATAATCTGTACACCTAGGATAAGCTGTTAACATAAAGCCAAAACAGTATATAATAATCAGCAAATAGGTAATTTCCCCTATATTACAGAGTAAGACGAAGATAGCCCCTTAACAGGTATTATATTCTAATCTTCCAGTACTGTGGATGGGTGTTTATTACATTTTAAATCACACTGGACAAATTTGAAGAAGACAACATGTAAGTTAAGCCTTTCTTAATTTTGGAACCTTTGGTCGTAAGTAATATGGTGCCATACATGCAACTTTCTAAATAGGTTCTATAAAGATGCCTCTGAATCTCTAAACATTTCCAAACATGCAATGAAAATGCAAAGCGCTATGCAACAGAGTAACTCTTAGGTTAAGTACCACAGGTACAAAAAATATATTTGAAATCTTATAAATGCATAGCAGGGCCTACTAAAATAGAGTGTCCCCTTGTGGGAGGTGGAAAGCGAGAACAGATTATTGGTGTTTTAAAGAAAAATATTAGCTATTTTAAGTAAGTAAACAAACAGAAAATAGATCTGACTTGAGTTCTCTGTGAGAGAGATAAAACTTTCCTGAAGAAGTTGCCTTTCAAAAATGCAGCCTCAATGCGCAGTAGCAGTATCGTCTACCTACATCAATGTAGTCAATAAAGTTTAATGGCATTGTGTAGTACTTTTGGTTTGATATGTTTTTATTAAATAAATAAATAAATAAGTTCTTTAACTATAGGTGACAGCTTTGTGAATCACTGACTATAATTTCTCCAAGTTATCCACTCCTAAGTTTCTATTTGGTCATTTTGAAAAGTATATTGTGAATTCTTCCCTCTTTCTGCTATTTTAAAGGTGTTCAAAGTGTTCAATTCCAAACCACCATCTTCATCACCATTTGGCAACTAAAGTATCCAAGTGTTTTCTGTGTGGGTCAGAAGTGCTGAAGTGCCAATGGAAGAAACTATACAATTTCCCTAGGAACTTTTCCGGTTTCACTGTTAAGAGTGGGAAACAGCAAAGGTCTACCAAAGATTATCAGTTAGAAAAAGAGGGGCCAAGCAATGTAATTTCTAAAATAATAAGCAAAAGGAGAAATACAGGTCATTTTTCTGATTTTAAATCGTGGCAACTTATCTCAGAAAAAGCATGGATGGGGGTAGGGTGGGAATGTTGCCGAAAAATCTGGCGCTGCATGAGAGTTTTCTTTGCCCGAGGGGGGGGGGAGCAAAACGCTGGGGGGGGGAGTTGTGTAGGAAGTTAGAAAAGTTGCCTGAACTCTTAAATCGCAGTTTCCCAGAAAGATCTGCATGAGTAGTATTCAGGCGTCATGCATGTAACTCTTCAAATTTCAAAGTAATGCAATCAGGAGATCTGGGGAAGGCGCGAAGTGGGCTTGAGACCCACTTGGAATGATTCGTAATCCACGAGGAACTTCGCTAAGATGCAAACAAAAGGAACCAAGCAACTTTCTACAAACAGCAACTCCCTTCCCCGCCTCCTTCTTTCCCCGGGCAGGACATTACAACGAACCTCACTTCCCAAAGGAAACAACCCCAGGCAAATGTGACACCCGAGCAAGTGACAAGCGTTAGAGGCAGCCAGGAGGGCAGATCTGGGTTGGGATGGATGGCCGTGCTCAGCCTCCTCCTCCGAGGTTGCTGGGGACTCCGAAGATCCCAAACTGGGCCGTGCACGGGAGTAACGGAACGGAACGTATTTTGCAGAACTGCGGCCGCTGCAGCAAGCGCGGGGCTCCAACCAACAGCGCAGTGTGAATTCCTTAAAGCTCTTAAGTTCTCCATCAAAGCGCGAGGTAACGTACGGGAGGGAAAGTTCAAGGCTTAGGTGCAATGCATCTCTCCAGACCTGCGGTTCCGACTAGGACTGGAATACACATTGTGTACCGCGCACGGGCAAAAGCTGAAGCCACAAGGCTGCTGAACACATACACATATCCACACACAAAAGTGTGCGAGGACTTCAGGGAGAAAAAGCAATGCAGCTCTAGCAGTCCGGGAGGCGGGGAAAAGAATACATGCAGCACGCAATTACTTAATGCTATACTTTAAAAACAACACACAAAGAATCTAATTGTATCTGTGTTGCGTTGCTCCACGTTCATCGCTTCGGAAGCACAAACAGTAAGTATTGATTTCAGATGACCAAGCATGTAATGGGTTGCAAGACTGCTAAACACGTGCAGATCGTCCTAAACACACACACACGCACACATACACAGCGCATTTCGGTACGAACCCTCCCCATCGCCGAGAGACACCCGGTTTCTCCAACACAAAAAACTCGCACATTCCCATATTAATTAAATAAAACCTTAATAACAAGGCGCCATTAGCCATGTGTCTATACAAATGGCCGTGCCAGAGCAAGAATGTAACCTCACGGAAAAGAAAGTTACTTTCCGCAAGCTGGATTTCACCCTCCCGCCCTCTACGCGCGCCCCCCTCCTCAACGCATAGACAAACCTCCCGCATCCCCCCCCCGCCATTCCCCTCCCCCCAAATGAATCCAAAGAGCTTCTTACCTGGGTAAGGCAGAGAGGAGAGTACATGATTGCTGTGGGGGTTTTGTGGCTTGGAGGTGTGTGAGTGAGAGGGGGAGAGAGAGAGAGAAGGAGAGAGAGAGAAAGGGAGGGGGGAGGAATAGAGAGAGGGAGAGAGAAAAGAGAGAGAGAGAGAGAGAGAGAGAAGAAAAAAAAGAAAGGGGGAAGAACCGAGCCTGCTTCTTGCTTTCACATTTCCAACTCTGCTAAACTGCAGCCAGCGCTGATCAGCTCCATGAGCTGAACTTTAACCCCGCCTAGAGTTTCCCTACACTACACACTATACATGTCTACTGTACCCAGGCGTTAAAGGCATAGTGCACACTTCCCCCCCCCTCCCCACGCTTCCAGCGACAGCAGTAGAAAGCCTCAGGCTCCAAGCTTCTCCGGGAGCCTGCCAGCGTGCCTCCAGCCAGCTTCTGCTCCGCTCTGCACCGCTCCACCACCAGCAGCAGCAGCAGCAGCAGCTCGCTCGCTCGCTCGCTGCCTTGCCCGGGGGAGGGGGGCTGCAGTGCTACTGCTCGGCCAGCCCTCCCTATCCCATATCCCTGTGCTCAGTGCATTACTGGGAACGCAATTACGAGCCGCTTCCATGTAGGGCTCCCGAGCGGCTATAGGCTGTGCAGGATGTGCTTAAGCAACCAAAACTTCTTTTTCGCATTTCGGTCTCTCTCGCCCACCCTCGACTCCCATGCAGACACACGTCTTTTTTTGAAGGACTTTGGACTAAACTTTCTATCGTTCATCTCCTGCAGAAAGAGATTTTCTGCCCAGACGAACCATTCATAAACACGAGGGTTGCAATATCCGTATTTAAGCATTCAGCTCACTTATACACTATTCAAAAGGTGTATAATTCTAAATAGATACTGTCTTGAACACACTCCTCCAAGTATCAAAGCTGTGCTCTTATGTACTGAAAATTGTATTTTTTTTCCAAGAATTATCTCCCTAAGTGAAATTCTTTTGAGATTTTCAATATTTTCTTTAAATAATACTGCATTTACCTACAAATTCTGAAATTCATAAATCTGGATGGCTCATTTTGCAGAAGATCATGATTTGGAGCTCAAGTTCAAAGCAAACTTTCCAGCTATCTCATGAATGTCCATGTTGGTTTGTTTTTACTTTGAAAATGTTATAGCCATGCTCCTTTTACTAATAATGCAGAACTTAATGGGTGCATTGCAACCCACAAGAAGAAAGTATTAGTATTTACTACTTAAAAGTGATTAAACTTAGAATCGAGCCTTCTGTCCTTTATTTATCATAATGCATTATTCTGGCACAAGAAAAGCTTTGGTTTTGGAGGTTTGGAAAATTGCCAGTCAACCAACATTTTCTTGCACTGAGTCTTATATTTTCTTTCCAGTCTTACCAAAGCTACTAAGTGGAGTCCTTTCTGATCTTCTATTTCCCAAAAAGCAGCAGCCTTCAGACACTGACAGATCCACAACCATTCATTAAAAAAAGGGAAGAGGATACCACAAGACATACCACATTCTGAATGCCAGTCTTCTTTTATGGAGCATAGATTTAGGTGTCTCAAAAGTTTAAAATGTTGCCGACTTTTTTTCAAAGCTTTTACAAGTCTGTTCAGGGGACAAGGCCTATGTTTTTAACAGTATTCATTTTTGAATGTTTCACTCAAAGCTTATCATCATTTGCAGGCTGCAGATAGTTGATTTCAGTAAAGGCTTTACTTTTCATTCCAAGCTTCTTAATAAAAAAGAAAAGGCAAGAAAGAGTGGCCAAGGTACCTTTGGATAACATAAAGTCATAGAAAGAAACCCAACAAAATACTTAATGGGATTTCTTTGTTTTCCAAGTTTCCTGGACAGGATTTTCTGGTTGACAAAACTTGCTAAGAGCGAAAATACTGAGGAAAAACAACTCAAGTACCATGAAAAAAGCTTATTTTTTTATGACTTTCCATATGTTCCCAAACTTGTTTGCCTTCCTTTTTCATCATCCTCTGAACTCAGGAGTAGCTGGTGGTCCAGAGAATATTTTCCTTTCCCTTGCTTTGTATTCCAGATGTAGATTAGATGTAGTTCCTGCTGCTTGCCACAACCAATCCAGCTTGAGGCGATTCACAGCCATTGCATCTGACACTACCCACAGGTTTTGGCATGTATGGGGCACCACAGCCACAAATACTTCCAAAGCGGTGTCTGTGGTGGCAAGGGGAAAGCTGAATCCTTACCCATGGCAGTGAATGTGCACCATTGGTTAGCCACAGACTGACAGCTTGCATCAGTTGCCAGGGCTGTCCTGATAGCAGTCCAGTTGCTGTGCGGATGGGTAGGCAAGTTAAGTAGGCACTGAGATCACTATGTTGGTAGCCTACTTCGTGGAGCAAAGGACAACAAAACTATTCTTTTGTTATGGATTCAATACATGGGGGGGAGGGGGGAGACAGATAACATTCCTGTTTTCTATTGTGGATATCCATTTCACAAACTCTTCAATTTTCCCCCACACTCAGATAGATATCCCACCTCCTTCCTTACCTCTCTGTGTAACTTAAGAGAATTTGTCCTCCAACTTCTCTTAACACAGGAGAAGGAAAGGGCGAGGAAGGAATTTGTGATGGAGGCAGGATCGGGCCCCTGGCTGTGCTTTCCTCGCTGGCAAGCCGTTTTGCTTTACGACTTCCAGCTCTTTGTGGTTAGCAATATTATCTTAAGTAACTTTTGGCGCCCTTCGTTAAGACTTTTGGACGCGGGATGATGGTTTGCGCCCCCTAGGCAGGCTTTGCATCCAAGTTCAGCGCCGAGCCTTTCACATCCGCTCCCTCCTCGCCTTCCCCTCCCCCCCCCGCAAAACCTACACAAAAATGCTCTCAGAGGAGCGCGCCCTCCCTCTCTCCCTCTTCCTTACACACACACACACACACACCCCAGCATACTGGGGCTAATGAAAAATCGACGGGGGGAAGGCACAAATAATAAAGCCTAAATCTTTAAATCTTTCTCCCCGTCCCCCAAAGGAGGCAGAGATACACAAAAAGAGAACCGTATGAAATTTTTCTCCGGGAAGGTTTCTCTCCCAGAGGGTGGAGGGAGAAGTCTCCAAAACCCTGTGTGTGTGTGTAAAAGCTTGGGAAGCAAGGGGAGGATAAAGTATACCTAAAGGAGATCGCTCCATTACAAACCCAGGACAAAAATCTCACTCGAGCCAGCACGTCTCTCTTGAAAATGGGAACTTTGAAAAGCGCTATAGGCTGCTACCGTGAAATGGTATATGTCTCTGTGAAAAGACTTTCTGCCATGATCCCTGCTATCCATATTGTACCTGGCACGCTGCCCGGTATTGCATTTACAATGTTTTATTTGCAGAAACTTTTACCTCGCCAGCCTCTGTGAAATCCTCTTAGATATATAAATTACGTCGCGAAGGGTTCACTTATACGGACCATCTTGAATATATATTAGGGAGAAGCTTAACGGGAAATCGCATTAATATGATTTAAAAACTTTAGACTGGGATGTTTTAAACGACTTCGAAATTAGTTCTTCAGCCGAACATGAAGCTACTCCGGAGTAGAAAGACTTCAAAGTCAGGATTAATGATAGATTTTAACACCATTCCCCTTCTCCACCCCATCCCCCCTCCCAATTTTTCTTTATTTTAAAACAAGGTTTCCTTCCAGTTCCTGGTATGAGTTCTGTTGCAAACCGACTCAGACTAAAACCTACTCCCAGGGCCAAGGAGACAGTATTTTGCACCCAATGCCCAAGGTGAAGAATTCAAAACGCCAGCTTAGTGGTTGACAGTGCAATCCTACTTGTGTCAATTCAGCACAAATCCCAATTATTTCTGTGGGACTTAACTCCCACTAAATCTTCAGCCTTGAGGATCAAGCTCTTCTGAAGCATGTGGAAAATCCTACACCACTGATCCAGGCAGCTTTCTTCTAAAGGACACCCCTGATGCAGTCTGCTAGAAGTCCAATTGAGTTCAGTGGTGCATTTTCTCAGGCTGCTTTCAGGATTTACACAGAAATAAGGGATCTAGTACTTATCTCCAAGACCAGGAGGTGTCTTGGATTTGGTTCCTCTTGGGCAGTGGGATCCAGAACAATACTGGCCAGACTTCCAACCAGTTGGATACAGATCTCCTTACATTCCTTCCAGCTCTGGACAGAAAGGGTGGAAAACAACATAGTACATACTCATATCCACATGCGTGCTCATCTTCATATCCTCTCACTTCTCCAAATAGTTTACAAGATCCCCGACTTATCCATTCCAATTTCTTCTGACTTACCCACTTTTTCAGTCCACTGATTTATTAAACTAGAGGCAAGTGTGTATCTAGTATTTGAGATTGAAAAGAGTTAAGTGTCCATGTTTGACTGGACCATGTCATTATGGCTTAAATGGAAAAAGGGAAAAATGTCTCTCAAATGCAGGCATGCAGGACAGTAACCACTAAACTAGCTAAAGAAAAAGTTTATAGCTCATATTATGCGGACCAGTTGAGCAAAGCTCCCGATTCACGATTCACTCCTAATCTTACTTGGAAGTAAGTATCCCAGAAATCAGTGCCACATAATTCCATGTAAATATACTGCACTCTTGACTCCTCCAAGAAACGATTATGTCTTGGGACACTATTAGTACAATCGTGGATTTACAGGAACATAGATCTGAGCACTCAGAACAAGATGCAGGCCAACAGTATAATAATGCAGGAGGAAGGGGGGATAAGTTATGTCTTTCCCCTCCCTCTCTTAAGAATTATACTCAGTTGACAGTGACTATAAATATGGGATAAGGCGAGTGGAGTAAAGCCCTGTGTTTCAAGTTATAGCACTACATGTCAGAGCAATGGAGCTCAGCATTTTCTCTATGGGAAAAAAACCAAACAAACCTCTTTTTGTTATTAAGGGCTCTTGAATATCCAAGTAATTGGATGTACTGACTTGACACTTCGCAGCTAACCCTCCAATTCCTGAACGGACAGTAACTTCAGAGAATATGGGAGGACTGCAACTAACTCCGCTCTTTTCCCCCTCTTCTCCCACTTGGGATATTTCGAACGTTACAACATCCAGGCTGTTCGCTTATTGGATAGCGCTGGAGTCCATCACAAAGCTTTACTACATTGATTAGAGAATGCGCTTGTCAATTACATCCCAAGTCTAGACACTTCCTTTTGTGCTAGCCTGGCTGCCGATCCCAGACGTCTTTTAACAGAGCACGTACTTTTGGGGGGAGGGGCGGGGGTAACGAGCAAGCGCTATGAAGGGGGGGAGGAAATCTGTCAAGCTCAGCGGTTTTCCTAAATCGCTGGGGAGAAGAAAAAAAAAAAGGAAACACTAGTGCACAGACAAACCCACCCACTCTGCCTCTCTCCTCTGCATAGTGCACATTTTATTTTGTAGCAATCAAAATAGGTTACAAAGCAAACATCCGCAATATAATAACCATTATAAACTCGCGACACTGATATTCTTTTCCTGTTTATCGAGACTGGCAATGAAAGGCTAAAACTGTACCCCGCATAGAAAAAGTACGTGAGAAACTTTAAGAAAATGAGATGATTGACTTCACGGGTTGTCATGGGTTTCTATTCTTTCCTTCATCAGGGGGGAAAAAAAACTCCGCAGTTCTGGAATGGCTCAAACTTAAGAACAGATTTTTTAAAAATACATCTAATTAACAAGTTAATGGGCAAGGTTTGGGGTTACTAGAAAAAGAAATAAATACTACAAAAACCAGAGAATTACTGACGCATTCTTGCTAGGTTCTGTGCATTTGGAAGGCGGTCCATCCAAGGGAACTAACTAGGTTTTCAGATCCCCCCCCTCCCGCCCCGTCTCTCTCAGCTTTGTGACTCGTGCTAGACTTTGCAGAACTTGCGATCGATTGCGACTCCCCTCCCTCCCTCCGAGCTCCTGGATTTCCGCAACTGCTGCAATTTGCATAGGAACCGCACACACGGAGGAGGTTCGTTCTCACGGAGCCCCAGCGCTGGGCCAATCGCCGCCGCCGGAATTCCTTTCAGCCTGCGCTCCGGCCGGGACAGCGTTGCCAACGGACTAGGCCCGTTTCCAAGCTTCGCAGCGGCAGCAGCAGGCAGGAAGGAGAAAAGGAGAAACGCTCTCTATGCGCAGCGCGAGTCCTTTCTGCAGGCGGAGGCTGAAATGAATGAATGAAAGCGGGGAGAGGGCGGGGGAGCAGAGGAGGGCGAGTGCGGACGTGGTGCCTGCCGTGGAACGGGTATCTCCCGTCGAGGCCTTTAAGCTTAATAATGCACGTGCAAGCGCAGCGCTGGGCACGTTTACTCAGCCCCCTCGGAGTCCCGCAGAATTGGTCCCAGACAAATGAGTATAGCTTTGCCAGTTAAAAGACTGCATCCTACAGAAAGGCAGCTTTGGACTTTCCTACTGTTGAGTAAAAGTGCTGCCCGCCCGTCCTTGAATCAGCAGAAAACTCCAGAGGCATGAAACGGGCTGCCCCCCCCCCCGACCCTGTCCTGCCTCTACACTATTGCATCCCTTTGAATGACCTCTGAATGGGGCTGTCTTGATTATGCGGCTGTAACACGTGGTAAACAAAGTGATTGGTTGATTCCTCCGGCTTTCCCTTTTCTGCCTATCACCCCCTGGTGGACGTCGTCTGCTAGTCACAGAGCTGCAGCAAGGATGGGGCAGGGGTGGCCCCTTCCTATTCCCCTTCTCATAACCCCCCGCCCCTCCCCCGTTGCAAACTGAGCTGAATAAAATTTAAAAAAAAAAGTCAGGAAGGGAGAAGAGTGATAAGCAGCGCTTTTACTTTGTATAGATAAAGAATGTCAGTCTCCAGATTCCACCGCAGTGTGTTCCAGCGGTGTTGTGTTGTGGGCCGTGGTCCTGACATTCTACTTTTTCACTGTTGCACAATTCTGGTAGTCCACTGGCACAGCACTACTTTGTCCAGCTCTTTAGAGAGAGCAGCAGGGTTAGGGTTAGAGACTTACCAGGAAACAGAAAGGAGTTGGCATGCCTGCAGTAAGTTTCATTATGACCTCACCCAGTCTAGGTCACCTGAATTCCCATCCAACATAATGTACACACCTTGTTAATGTGTAAAAGATTGTACATGCCTTGTAGCTGTCACTGAATACAGTCGGATTAAGGGGGAAAACATTGCTTTAACATTGGTACAGCTAAGGATGACTTAATCTTTTTTCACTCTTGGACTGTGGCAGAAAAAACTGTTGCCAGGCAAGTCTGTATTGTGCTTAGGTACAAAGTGGGGAAAGCCCCCTAGATTCAAGTCTCAGATCTCATTCTACCAGAATCAATTATTTGTTTTCCCAGTTAACTGGAAATAAATTCTTTTCATTTTCATTTTCATTCAGCAGGGGGAATTCTGGAAATTGAAGTCCACACAGCTTAACAATGCTGAGGTTGAGAAACACTGTAGTGATGTTTACATATTATGCACACTTACTTGGGAGTAAATGATATAAGACATGCATTGTTCCTTGCAGCACCTGTCTTCAGACATACTCTTAATAGTGCAACTCAACCTCAGATGCAATTGCAAAAGATTCGCAATGCCATTAAAACAGGTGATTCTGTGAAATAATATTGCATTGCATTTCTATTAAAATGATGGGTGCTACATTTTTGGAGGCTTGAGATAATGGTAGCTTTCTTCTTCGTGGCAATTTTTGTCCTTGTCCAGGGATTGGACATGTAATTTTCTCAGCAACAATACATAATTAGTTGTCATTGCCTTCTTGGATGTTTTTTCTTCCCAGTCTAGCTTATAGCCTTGGTTTTCATGGTGATCTCCCATCTAGGTATTTAATCAGGATGACCTCCACTTAGTTTTTCAAGATCAATTTCCCATCCAATTGTTTTCCCACCATCTCTGTTCTTTTGTTTTGTGTTGTTTTGTATTGTTCCTTGTTTTTAAATGTTTTTAACAATTTGTAAATCATCCAGAGTCCTGAGAGTCAGGCAGATTATCATCATCATCATCATCATCATCATCATCATCATCATCATCATCAACTAAGATCAGATCAGCCATGTGTGCCTACCTATGAGGCCAAGCCAATTCTAATTTTGTCAATAAGGCAAAACTAGATGAATTTCAGAAATGTATTAAACTTTCTTCATCATTGACCATGCTAGTTGTAATGAAGGGAGCTAGTGTCCAGCAACATGTTGTGGCCTACAAATTCTCCGTCCCACTTACCCATTGTGATGGAACAATATAGGTGTGAAGTATATTGAAGAGAGTCAAACGGGAGCTGGCTTGGTGTAGTAGTTAAGGTGCTGGACTAAAGACCAAGAGAGTTCTAGTCCCCCTTTAGGAATGGAAGCCACTTACTCTCTCTCAGCCCAGCTCCTTCACAGGGTTGTTGTTGTTGTGGGGAAAAACAAGAAGAGGAGCAGTATGTACATTGCTTTGTGAAAAGTAAAAGTGGGATATATATCAATTAAAAAACTAGGTAGAAATGTATAGGAATGTGATTTCATTCCATGCTCCTCTTCTTCGGGCCACTCTCAAACCAACAAGCTTTTAGCAGTGTAAACACTCCCCAGTCTATAATGGATGTACTAAGTATCCTTGTTGTTTAACCAACAGCCAATTTTCAGTAGACACCATTGTCTAAATCCATCTTTACTGCCAGCCATTATACCTCCATTCCAATCTTCCTTCCCAAAATTCTTTCTGATGTTTGAAGACTTCATCTTTGAAGTCAGCCCAATAGGCCCTTCCTCCTACTATAGGAACATTTTTGTATGGGAAACTAAATTAACTCTTAACCTCATCTATTTTTATCAACTACCTGGCACAGAGTGTTTGTTTGGGTTTCTCTGTGGATATGTGTATAGCCGGCAAGAAGACATGGCTGAATGTAGGTAGTGGTTGTTACCTTTATTATTAAAATTCATAATGCTGCCCAACTCCACAACAGCTCTAGATGGCATGCAAAATCATCATTTTAAAGGATGCAAATTAAACCACAAGCATCCAGAAACAGAGAGGCCATTCATTCTAAAAATAGTACAATCCATAGGACCTGTCATCCTAACCCAAGACTTGGGGAAAGAGCCAGGTTTTAAAGGCTCTTTGAAATGCAGTCAAGTGGGCAGGGAGGCAGCTGAATCACAGGGGGAATGTTGTTGCAGGAATCAGGTGCTGCAACAGAGAAAGCACACTTCCTAAGTTGCATTAGATGACATGCAGCTTGCCAAATCTGCCCAATCATACAGGATGGGCAGAAATTATGGAAGACTTTATTTTAATAATAAAGGTAACAACCACTACCTACATTCAGCCGTGTCTTCTTGCCGGCTATGCACATATCCACAGAGAAACCCAAACAAACACTTTGTGCCAGGTAGTTGATAAGAACAGATGAAGTTAAGAGTTAATTTAGTTTCCCATACAAAAATGTTCCTATAGTAGGAGGAAGGGCCTATTGGGCTGACTTCAAAGATGAAGTCTTAAAACATCAGAAAGAATTTTGGGAGGGAAAAATAACCAGGCCCTACATCATGAAGGGCTTTATGGGTAAGAACCAGGATCTTGAATTGCACCCAGAAGCCTACTGGTAATGAGTACAGTTCACAAAGCAAAGATGTTACATGGGCATGACAATGATGAATAGCTTTTTGCAAAGCAGAATCTAAATATGGGGGAAAGAATTCTGTGCACCTGTTACTTTGCCTTGCTTGTTATTTTTGTTCTAAGTGTTTATGAGTACTCTTTTTGAAGACTTCTCTCAACCATTAAATTTTGATCTTCAAATAAAAATATGCATTGATTTTTAAGGATAAGGACAACATACTTGATAGATTTTGATCAATCAGCTGGTTGCTTGACCTTTCTCTTCGTAGGTTATTACATATAATAGCATGGGAGTGTTCAGCTGGATCAAGGAATAGTACTAGCCTCATTAAAAAGGTTATACAGCATTCATTCTTAAAAATTCATCACTGAATCCAGAAAACCTGTACAGTTATAGGTCTGTGGCCCAAATCCCCTTCCTGGGCAAACTGCTTGAGTGAGTGAGTATCCAAGTTAAGTGTGTATGAAAACAATTTTCTGGTACTCCTGATGATACCTGACATAGGTAGGATATAAAACTAGGGGATTCCTGCTCAATTCCATGGCATTTCACAAAATTTCTTTTTATCCCCCATGCTGTTAAATATCTACATGGAACCACGAAATGTGATTGTTTAGAGATTTAGAATAAAGTCTTAATATCCTGATGACATACAGTTCCATCTGAGCAGCATATGCAGTATGCATACATTTTGTATTTTCAAAATGTTTTAACACATTAAACACCATTTAACAAATTCTGTCACCAAAGCCTCTTGAATTAGTTTTAGAATCACAGAACTGGAGGGATCCTATGGAACATCTAGTCTACCTTGAAACTTGATGCAGGGAATGCATAGTTAGAAACCCAAATGGATGCCTTTTCCACTTTGGCTTGAAGGCCTTCAGGGAGGAAGAATACATGATATTCTCTAGGTAACTGGACCTATTCCAGGTAAGCAGTTAACAATGAGGCTAACCGTAACCCAGTCACTCCAGATGTTTTATTACCCAGCTAGGTAACATCATGATGAGTAATGAAATGTCTGCAAGCAAACAACCAAGCTCAGAGAGCACCAAGAAAGCTACTGTTCAACCCTGAACTACAGGTATTCTCTTCTATAGGAGTTTGGATAAGTTTGGAGATTGCAGCCCATCAGTATTAGGGAGGCATGCTCTGTACTTGTCACGGTTTGAAGCACCTTGAGTTTTTTAACCACTTTACAATTCTCTTTTTTTCCAAGGAGGACTGATTGGGTAGGCTTAACACTCTTCCTCTGCCCCAGTACTGACTGGGTTAAAGGGTGTGCCTCACCTTTGAGCCAGTAAACTGCATTGTATAAACCTGGCCACTGAACAGAAATACTGTATGAGTGCCTGAAAAATCTGTACCAGGCCTTTCAGTTTCAGTTCCTAATTTGGGAAAGTGTGGGGCAGCCAAAGCAAAACACACTGACATAGGGAGTAAATATAGAAAGTGGCTCTCAATGTCCCCTGAGCAAGCTATTTGGGAATAAACAAAATCAGGATGAATCTTTTTCCTTTTTTTTTTTTTTTGGCCTTGTAAAATATGTCACATGAAAACATTGGTCAAACAAGATGTGTCAAAAGGTTAGGAAGAATGGACACAAATGGGAAGCTGTGTTTTACCTGCTGCTTAAACTTGGTCAAATGTGTCATCGTGTTGGCACTGACATAAGAGAATATTCAGCCAAACTACCAGGAAAGCACCAGGGGATGACTAGAGTTCACTGTGCCATAAGATATCCCAAGTTTGTGCTGATGTTATCCATAGAAATTATAATGGTAGCAAAAGCATTACCTCATGGGTTTTTAAAGACTAGGTTTCTCTTAGGAGTTCCTTCTAGACCAGTGTTTCTCAATCTTAGCAAATTTAAGACACATGCACTTCAACTTCCAGAATTCCTGGCTGGGGAATTCTGGGAGTTGAAGTCCACATGTCTTAAAGTTGCTGAGGTTGAGAAACACTGGTCTCAGCTGAGGTAACTATTTCCTGTCTGAGGACTTGTTCCAGAGTAAGAACATGTTCTGGTAGAATACATGAATGCCTCATATGAAAAGTTAATGGAGAGTTTAGATGGAATGTTCAGTGTGATCATCAACAGCTATGCTAGTAAAAATGTTAATAATTAATAATGATTACCTACATACTTTTTACTTCCTGACAGAGAGGTTCCTTATGAATGTAATCAGAATTTCCTTTTTTTTTTTTTTGAATGGAGTGAATGAAAGCCTCTGGGCAGAGAGGGACCAGAATGCTTTAGACTGTAAATAAATAACCCTATGGGACATATTGCATAAGCCCATTTCTGAAGAACTATGCAGCACATGCTAAGCTACCCACAACTCAAGTAAGTCTTGTGATATTATGCTTGGGAAAAGCTGAATGCAAGGAATAATTTGTCCTAGCCACTACTGAGGTGTCTCTTCAGAAAAAAATATATAATTTTCAAGGACTGGACATCCAGTGAAACAGACCTTTTGTAAGCAGGATCTAACTATGGTATGCTGGTTAAATAATTTTATGAATTCTTAATACCTGCGGTATTTTGGGGGGTCTACCATTTGAAGACATGACTGACCAATGGTATCAGGGCTTAAAATTCTACAAACATGAAATCCTTGTACTTAATAAAGCAAATTATTGTACCTGTATCAAATTCCACAGGAATAAAAGGAAGGCTGTTAGAAGACTAGAGTTTCAGAGCATGGCTATAGAACTTGTCTAGACAGAAATTAATTTGCATTATATATAGATTTATAGATTAACAAGACAAGTTTGTCCTCAGAATATACTGAATAGTTTAAAAACAGATTCTCATTTTTACCACTTGTTTAGGACTGTTTACTTGTAGCAGAAAGCTAACCTGATAGACAGTGTAGTGTAGACTGATGTAAAAGTTTCAATAAACACAGTTGCAATTAGCCCAGTGAAATCATTTAAAAATAATGTTTAATCCATGGAATGTGTTTGAGTAACCTTGTGATATTAAGAGATGCAAGTGTTTTTAAAGCAAGTTCAGTAATGATATGTTATTATTATTCATGCTTTTGAAATCCATCTTTAGGAAAGAGGTCTAGAAAGTTGGATACCAACCTTATTGTGCATAGGGGAGGCCCAATGAATTAAGTGGTCAATTAAAGTAGACTTGGCTGAACTTGTTCCATGGATTGCAGAAGGTCTGGCCTAAGTGTGACAAGCCTGAATCCAGGCTTATTTTTTGTACAAGCTGTCCTGAGAATCTGTCCACGCTTGAGCAGAATAAAATATAAAAATATGTTAAAGAAACAAACAATAGTTTTCTATGTCCCATCCTCATGGGAGTAATGGATTGGGCCTCAGGATACCTTGAGCCTGAGCGATGCACACAGCAGTCCAGGACCTCACTCTGCAGAGTATCCAGCAATAGAGGCCCACAAAAGCAGCAGGCTAGATTGTTATATTTTGATATGTCACCTAAGAGACTATCAACAAAAGGCAGGCAGAGTAGGGGAAAGTAAAAAGAATGTTAAGTTCAGAATGTAAAGTAATCAAAGATCACCACTGTTCATAACACACTTTGGTTGCTTTCAAAAACAGCTACTGCAAATCGATGGCAGAATATAGCTTCCAGAACCCCAAGGTTTCTCACCATACAGGCTATCTGCTATGACATAACACAGCTGAGCCATGGCAGCAGCTAAACACTCGGTGTTACTGTTATTGTTGTTATTTGTGGAGATCTAAGGATTGGCCTGATCATTGCTCCCTGAACACTGGCTGATTGTTTCTGGTAAACCAATAAAGGGAGATGATTAGAATGGGGTATTTTTATTTTTTAAAATATTTAGTAAAGAATAAACATTACAGGTTGAATAGGTATTTTCTAGATTGTAAGTACTGTATGTGTAAATTTATAGACAAGTCTGAAATCAAATGGCTTCCATGGAAATAGTTTAGCATTTGGAAGGCCACCACTGAATAGTAGAGCCCATTATGTCTAGCCTTAATGCCTATATCTCTAGTTTAAAAACTTTAAGTTGCAGGGCTAGAAAATACTTCGAGATCTCCGAATGTTAAAATCAGTCAGTTAGGAACTACTAACCTGAATTGCAGAAATACCCCTCAGTGAAATATATCTGACTAAATATAAAACGGGTACACTACAAAAAAAATATATTGTTTATTTATTACATTTACTCCTGGAAAATGTATTCCAGTTTAATTACTTATATATATTATAATAGTGTTAATTTCTTGGTTTTATGTACTTTCTTTCACAGATATTGCTACAGATTGAAATAGGCAGCCATGTGAATCTTATTTTTCCGATAGGATACCATCTTCAATAAAACACGTGCCCAAAGATTTTTGCATCAGTTTAGTTTTATTGTGGTTACCTCGGTGTCATGGTACATATAGGATAATTCCAATGCCATCATTAATTTCCAGTGACATAGTTCTCTCTCCCAGGGGATTACATTTTGGGAGTTTATTTTTTTTCTTTTTGGTTACTTTTGTTTTTTTTAATCTATAAATTCTAAGTAGTACCAAATTACACCCGCCAAGCTGAAGAACCTCTAGGCTAATGCTAAGGGGGGCTGGAGGGAGAAAGCAATGCCAACCTATTTATATATTTACAGTGCCAAAACAAAGTTTTCCCACAGCACTTTAAAAATATTTTAAAAACACAAATGTATTATTGTAAGTTAAAAGCAATATTTACAAATACATAGCATATAAACAATAAAACCAAAGAATAGCAGTAATTAATTTAATTTAAGTTATCCATGCAGATGAAACTTAAAATAATATATTAATACATTTAAAAACCTGTGAAGAAAAGTTTGCGTGGACATGGAAAGATTGTAAAGGAGGTGGGTGGGCATCACTGAGGACGGCATTTTAGAGCTCGGATATTTCGTCAATTCAAGTAAGAAGGCTGAATGAGCTCTTCATTATAATGCCAAAAATGTAAAAAAAAAATTGTAAAATTTTTGTAGATTTCATTTTCTGACCTCATGAAATTAAAATATTCAAACAAACTGTGTGAAGGAGGTATACATTTCTTGAAAATTGAAAGCAAGAGAGTGAAGTTGTCACTGCTCATTTTCACTTGCTTTTCTATCCAGGTATCAACACTAGATTATGCTGTCAATTTTATTTTTTGGAGTTACACGCTAGCGGAGGATATGCAACATCAGTGCAGTTTTCTTCACTGCATTTATATAGTCTGTAGGATTGAAAGGAAGTTACTAAAAACAATAAAAACTTTTATCTAGTTAAACATCTTTCTGGGAGATGGAAAGGCATCAGAAATAGGAGAGCTTTCCTTTGTCATGACTACCATCACAAAGGCATAATAAATGGCTTTAGATCTGATCCTCTGTATCTGTACCATGGGGTGGTATGTATATTCCACACAGAATGGCTTAAAAGTGAACCTCATTGATGGCCAGGACCCAAACCGTTCACAACCTTATTAACAATAATGCCATTGTAATTCATTCTGCCACTCTTCAGGGACAGGAGGCCAAGGGAAAGAGCGCAGAGCTGGCCTAATATGGATGCAACCTCTCTAGCTAATAAGCAGTCTTGCTGTTGTAGTTGGCACAGATTCCAGACAACAGAGAAGCACTAACTTGCCTCCATGCTGGGGGAAAAAAAGGAACAGTAGTAGCAGTAGTAGCAGCAGCAATAATAATACCAACAACAATTGTGGTCGTAAAAGCTTGGGCTGCTTTGGCAAGGTCCCTATTGGGAAAAGTGAGGATAATCAATCCCAAGTTGAGCAGCTGAATAAAAGCCACCACTGCAGCCCATCTTATATATGATATATTCACAGGAAAAGCTTTACCCACCCAAACTCAAAATGCGCTTGTAACAATAGTGGGTTTTAAGACATGCAACCGCTGTCTCCAAATAAGCCCTATCGATAAAGTAGAAAGATGATGCAAAGAAAGAAAGGGCTATTTATAGTAATTGTCCATGATTTACTAAGGGGTGTAATTGCCGCATTTCTTTCTCTTGCTTTTCTTCCTTCAGTCTTGATGGATTTGAGATCTTGATGTATATTCTTACTTTTTTATTGACTGTATGTTCAAATATATTTAAAATAAATTTCTGTGTTAAAAGTAACAGAAACAGGTATTTTGTAATCACTGTGTCTCTTGGTGAAATAACCTCTTGATTTGCAAGCTTTGCATATTATTTTGTTTACAACAATTCAAGAGCTGAAAAAGTTGTGTGGGATTGCCTGTTGTTGATGCTGATGATGATTTTATCTTCACTGTAGTGATGAGTAGCTTAGCAATAACGATTTATCCAAGTCTGGTAAGCTATGGTCCTGCTGGATAGATATTTGATCCCAAGAATCTCTGGTCCCTGTCTTAACTATTTCTGATCCAAGATTACCTATGCATATTAACTCATAGATCTATTCTAGTTAACACATTTGCAGGATTCAGGAGATAAATTTATATATGCCAACAAAAGATAGATGGGACTTCTTCTCATTCATGTACTGTACGAGTGGGCAATCTGAGTGCCTAGATTGCATGCAGTTTCCAGTCTCCTTTTTATACCTCCCAGAGCCATCTTTGGCCATAGGTGCTAAAAATGAGTGGCATGTTTCCTACCATTTTGAACTGGGAAACATAAAAAAGGTAGTGTAAGCCCAAAAATGGGTTTAATGTAATTTAATAAAACAAAGAAAACCCCTAAATACCCTCTAATGCCCTAGGAAAAAGAAACTTTAAAATTTTGCCCCATCCTGCTCCTCAATCTGCTCCTATTCACTATGCCTGTTGGAAGTAAAAAAACTGCTAAGTGATATACTAGTTATGATCTTTAAACAAGATGGAGAGTACCTTCTTGGTTATAGCCTCAAGACATCACCTTCTTAGGACAACAATGCAAATATTAAAATATATTCACATAGTTCTCAAACTGCATCCTACTGGAAACGACCCAAAATTTTACTGTAGCGTGAGCATCTTCCAACGATAGTTTTGAAGTCTTTCCTATCTGGGTCAAGGAATGGCTGCTGGGTCTAAGCATTTGATATTAAACCTTGCCAAATGAGGCGTTTTTATCAAAGCCTTTTATTCCTAGTTTTAAATAGCCAAATTGGATAAGGAACAATTGTGGTGCCAATAAATCTAAGTAATAATAGCATGGTAACCTTTTTATTCTTTACTAAAGCATTTTTTTAAATTGTCCATCTAGATTTTTTCATGCAAACATCATCAATCTTAACCTATAGCAAGAGACAATTGTAAGTTTTTTAGGAGCAATTGTACATATATTAAGATAGTCATAATTAATTAGGTTACAAATGATGAACTATTGCCTTGGATGTTCAAGGGCAAGCTACATGTTACACTCTAGTCATCTGTGAACCTAATTTTCTTTTTACTCTGACAAAGCATTCTTGGTCAGGGATGGTTTGCACTGGAGAAAAGGATTCCAGAAGGAAAGAAAATACTTAATCATTCCTCTGAAATGTCATTGCTGTAGTTAATCCTGTAAGTCTCTAAAACTGTAAAAATCACTCCAGCACAGAACTGAAACTGATATAAGCAATAGCCTGAAGAACTGCAGGGGAAAAAGCAATTGGATGGGGAAGGCTTAACCACTGTGTTCATTCTTATCGCTTGTTGAATGCACATCATGTTTACCTGAGTCTTTATTATATATTGCAGTCTAGCATGTAGTTTGACACTGAAGTCAAATTAATTTGAAATTTGAAATTGAAAATTCAATTTGAATTTAAAATTAATATTTAAAGTTTAGCTTCAAAAGAAAGGAAACAAAGAAATCTTTGTCTGTAATTAAAGATGCAAAACTGTAATGTGCAGATAATCATTCTACAGTAAATTCTGCCATCAATGCATAATATAGAAACCATCTTTCTTTAGTTTTTTGTTTTTTGTTTTAATGGATTGGATTCAGACTTGCTTTGAGGTAGACCCACTAAAATCAGGGAGATATAAATGCATTGTTGCTAAATTAAATCTCATTGATTTCAGTGGGCCTATTCTGAGCATACCTAATGCTTGATCCAACTCACCAGCTAATACTATCCCCCACTCTAAAAAACACCCTCAAGCTTGTCTACCATGTCAATGATAATTTACAATTTATTATTTATCTGCACTTAGAAATTTGTGGCTTCATATTTTAGTACTACCAATAGGTCTTGCCTTCCAAATCAATAATTTTATATCGTGTCAAGTTATAAATAATTAGCACTAAAAGCTAATTATTACTATACTAAGAACATTTATCAATTATTGGTACAAATAATCAATGAAACCTTTCACTGCACATTTAAAAATGTGGGTATTTAATCAGGCTGTCCCTCTTAAAAGGAGATCAATGCTGATAGCATGGTTATAAATCTCTCAGCTCCAGCAATGGATTTGATTATTGTACAAACATAGAAATTGTCTACATTATATCACTAAAGATAAAACTGTATCTAAAAATAGTGATTTGGATATTAAATATTACATTTATCCAATATTCCATTAAAAACAGCTTATAATTCTGACAGCATAATCCTGTGCATGTATGTCAAAAGTAAGCCATACGATTAAGTTGGCTTACTTTTGTACGTAAGTAATTGGACTTACTTTCAGGAAAGATTGCAGTCTAGTTGATAAACAAAACTATAAATAATAGGTCAAAGAATATAAAACCTACTCCAACATGTATTCCATATCAATGTGAGTAAAGAAGTGAACAAGCAGTAAAAATTTATGCATGGGAAAAAAAGGGGACAGTTATCAACATTTGCAATAGGGCATTAATATTTCTTACTGATTTCCTACTCCAAGAGTTAATTGAATGGTTGATGTGACTGTTTTGCTATAATGTTAGAAAAGTCACCTTAGTCATTCCTTTTTCTTTGTTCCCATCTGGGTTTGTTATCTTTACCATCTTTGGTCTTTTTGTTTTGTGTTGT
The DNA here is from genome assembly GCF_059951505.1 of Python bivittatus. Taxonomy (NCBI): domain Eukaryota; kingdom Metazoa; phylum Chordata; class Lepidosauria; order Squamata; family Pythonidae; genus Python; species Python bivittatus. The sequence continues at coordinate 40,109,298 of NW_028277098.1, forward strand.
TTTCTTGTTTTAAATGTTTTTAACGATTTGTAAACCACCCAGAGTCGCTGGGAGCCAGGTGACATATAAACTTAATAAATTATTACTATTATTATTATTATTATTATTATTATTATTATTATTATTAGCCAGTCTTAAGAGTTCACTTGCTAAACTCTGTTGAAGTTAAAATTCGATAAACATGGCTTCAATAAACATGTTTATTGAATAAAATTCAATAAACATGGCTTCTGATAAGACAACTGAACTGAGCAAGGTCATCTCAATTGCAAGAGCAGTATGAAACAGCAATGTGGGTCTCTTAAAACTAGGAATACCTAACTATTCCATCACTTTAATACTTGTTTCCAGGCGGTAATCCAGTGTTTTCTGCACCCATTGCTTGTGGACTTTTTTCTTTCCACAGACCCTTACATGTGTTGATTCTGAAGCAAAGCCCTTCACGCTGAATAGGACATCCTCATATGTAGTTGCGTCTGAGATTACAGCCTAAGAAAATCATGTCTGAAGAATGACCAGTCCTTTTTCCAATGGGTGATTACTTTTCATCCATACATTTTTTTAAACCACACTGAGTTCAATATAAATAAAATAAAATAAAATAAAATAAAATAAAATAAAATAAAATAATGGTTTTAATGCATGGGACCAACCTTTTCACTTTCCCTTGACTGTATTAAAAGATTAAAGGAATTGGTAGTCATTTTATTTCTGCATGGTGTATATCCTAATGCCTGTCACTAAATAAGTCTGAACACTAGATGCTAAATGAGCCCTTTTCTTTTGTAAGTAATGGCAATATACTACCTAAAATAAGGATTTATGGATAAAGTGTACACAAGCTTAGGGTTTGGGTTCATATTTTTTAGTGATGGAACACAGATTCCTACACTAGAATCCATATACATAAACACATAGTGGAGATTCAATGCATGGAAAAGGGGAAAAAACTTTTTCAAACAATGCAGGCTGTAAAACTTGAACGTTTTGAACTTTCAAACTAACAGTGACAAAAGAATCGTTAATATTTTAAGTATTTTAATACCATATTTACTTAGGAATATGTCTAGCTAGAGCCTTTACAACTTTTCCAAAGATTATATTAATTGTTTTGCTTATTTCAGTCTGAGTTTTTAATGTTCATTTTAAATATAGTATTTCACTATTTAATATTTCACAAAATATTATAAGTTAGTATTTTATAGAAATATTCATTTAGCATTTTATTAAAAAGTGGGTAAGAAACTTTACAAGTAAATTATGTTTTGGACTATGTTCCTGAGAACAGTTATTCAGAAGTAACACCTATCAATATCCGTGGACTTTAAGTCAATCCGTGCGAGCTAATTCCTGAACTCTTAATATCAGTCTACATAACCGAGTATATCTACTTCAGAGACAACTTCACTGAATTCCACAGAATTTACTTGCTAGCGAACAGGCCTAATTTCAAGCTGAACATTATCTGAATTGCGGTCTTTAAACAATTGTTATAATTGCCTACAGTAGAACAACTGTGTTATATGATAATTGCATGTTGAGTATTTCTGGACAGACAGCTCTTAGGGTTGTCTTTCAAAAGACACTATGCAGGTATTCCATCCTACTTTCCTTAATATATATTTCCTGTGGATGGAAAAAAAATAGAAGGAAAATGGAAGGAAAATGGCTGCTTATGGAAGAAGTTTACTAGGTCACCATCCCTCTTCTACAAATGGAAGTAGTTGTCAAGTTTGGTATGAAACATTTTTTGTGATAGAACATTCAATACTGGCAAATATTTTCAGCTAAAGCAAACCTCTCCTTTTGTTAATCTATTTCCTGATGTCTAGATCCAAATGCAAACAGTAAAAAACAACTCTGGCCTTAACTAAGGCTTGGCATCCATTTCAAATTGAAGGCCTAAACTTATTATTTAATTTTTAAAAAGAGCAAGCGTAATACAAATTCTCAAAAGATTAGGCACCCCAATTTTAACTCTTCTGCATCTGTAAATCATTGGCAGAACCCTATAGTCATGCTGCTATTATTTCATCCAATTTTAAGTGTTTAACTGCTGATGCAGCTGATTTAGGACTGGGGAAGACAGATAATTAAATAATCACAAATTAACTCTGTGCATATTAGCTGTATTTGACATACTGACCTTTGCTTATACCCCAAAAGTGCTTTGCCATAACTAGTAGTTTAAAGAACCAAGCAGTTTAAAACAACATTTCTCTTTTGGCTTTGAATGGCTCATTTTTTAATGAAGTTTGAAAAGGTATTTTCCAAGTTTCATACACAGCTCTTCACTTCAAGGACACATTCTGCATTCAAAGAGCTAATGAAGAAAACACAACTTTTCATTTTCCAACCGTTGTGGGGAGAGGGGGTAGGTATGGAAGGAGATGTTCTTTGAATACCCTTTTTCCCTCTCTGCCTCAACCACCATTAATTATAAATAATTTAAATTTGGGAGGTAACTCAAGAACTCTACAACTTTTCTAACCTGAAGGTGGGTGGAAGGCGTAGCTGCTCCCTCCCCAGAGGACACATAGGAAATTGACAGAAAAGTAGAATTTAAAATACTTGCCAATTCCTGTTAGCTTTCACTACAAGGCAGACTATGCCCTTCTGTAGCATATCTGCTTTATCAGGGATTTTCCCATTCTTTTTTGTAATGAAGCCTATTTTGAATTACCACCTCCTCGCCCAACACACATCTTATTCGACCTATAACTATTCCTAAAGAAAAGGGATGGTGATATTTTTAACAGCCCTCCCTTGGGAGGGAGGCAACTGCTACTCTTAAGAAAATGAGGGCTGATCCATTTTTGAGCACCCCTGTAAAAGTGGTCTCTCTTCAAATCAGAGGGCCAGGAGAGAGGCTGGTGGGGTCAGCAGTATTCGCCATCCTTACACTTCTCCAGGTTCAGTACCAATGGTGACGCTATGCGGACTCTGGAGCTGAGCAGGGGTCACAGCTCTTTTATGATGGTGGTGGTGATGATCAGTTATAAGACCCAGACACTCACATTGCAGGGAGGGCATTTGGAATCGATCACTAGCCACTCCCAACAAATAGTAACAAGGATGACAGTAGCAACAACAAGAGTAAGAAAGCCTCCTAAAGGGCATCTCCTTCCAACTGGCATGTGCCTGAAAATATTTAACCTACCATCGTGCTCCCAAATATTCCTTCCAAGCCACATTTATTTCCTCAAAGAATGCCCCCCCCCCCCACACAATCGTGGTGTAAAGCAGTTTCCTTCCCCCCTCCTGCGGACAATAAACGTTTGCCGATAATGGGCACAACATGGGCCGTTTTGCTTTCTCAGTCCCCCCTCCTTTCTTTTTTCTTTCTTTTTTTTTAGGGATAGCGATACAGAGGGAACAAACACGACACGGATGAAAAGTCAAGAAGCCACACAGACAGACACGGACAGACACCAATTGCCAAACACAGAGACTGAGCTTCAGGTACAGAACCAAATCCTCGCGGACATCCAGCGCTTGTTCTGCGGGCGGAAAGAACCGAGGCAGGAGAACAATCCAGTCCGAGGCTGTTTCAGCCGCTCCAGTTGCGGCACAATTGTCGCGACTCGACTGTGTGTGTGTATGGTTTTTTTTTTTTTGCCGCAGTCCATCGTGTGTGTGTGTGTGTGCGCGCGCGCGCGTGTGAGAGAGAGGGTATGTGTGTGTGTATGTATTTGTTAAAGAAAAATATTCATCTGAATGATGGACGTGGAAACGCGGAGGAGAGCCCAGCCAAAACGGATTTATCCCCCAAGTTACGCACCGCTCCAGAGCAGCGTTCCGCGAGGTCACTGCCAAAAAGCTGAACATCTAGGTCGGCGGAGGGGGGCGAGAAAACCTGTGCCTCCCTCCTAACCTCCTCCCAGGGAGGGGGGCAACTCCATGCGGCTTAAAAACCAAGAGAAGAGTCCTTTTCCTTACTGTGGGAAAGCGCCTTATAATGCAGGTTGAAACGGGGAGGCTGCTACGGGGGTGCGCGGGGTGAGGGGGATAAAGTCTAGACAGAGAGACGGGCACGTAGGAGGCTGAAACTGACGTTAACGCAGCCTCTATCGGAATCTGGGTAGTTGCACCCCTCCAGCGCTCTCTCGCACATACACACGCACACGCAGGCAGGGGGAGCGGAGGGAAAGGCTGGCAGTCTGCGGACTAAGCCGGGTTGGGAAAGGTAAGCCAAGCAGCCTCGGAGCGCTGGTGGGAAAGTCCCTGGGATCCGAACTTCCACCAGGCGTTTTCTTTCGCCCAGCCTCCTGTTCTGCCAAGAAGGCAAGATCGCTAGACTTTTCCCGGGTTTGTCTACCCCCACAACCACGACTGCTGCGGCTGGATTGTGATCCAAAGGCGTAGGAACAAGAGAATTCCGGCGGCGGCAGCCACGGACGCGTGAAGGTGGAGGGGAGGGAGCAATGGAGAGCCTGCGGGCGTCTTTCCATAAAACGAACCCCGAGAGAAAAACAGTCTCAGGATGCAGGCAAAGAACAAGCACGTTTCTTCTCATAGAAGCCCCGGTGCGCGAGAGGTCTGTATAGATCGGTTCAGAATAATGTTTTCCGGGCATCGGCACCGTCCTTGCTATCACTGCTATGTAATGTGTTCCACCTAGTTCAAATTAAGCATTTTCAAGCACTGATTAAATTCAGTGAAAGAAAACATGTTGAAAGAGAATAACTTGCTCCTGGAAACGCCTATGGTTGAAAGCAAAGCTTCCTTCAAATCTGGCACCACTCCTCTTGATTACATGGACACATTCAGGTTCTTTTCCTGAAAGCAATGAAGAAATGGTTTTCCCATTACCTTCTTCTGGCATGTGTGTTATTTCCCAGTTGTGTCTACCTCTCAGAGTTTCCTGGTAGTCTCCCATCCAAGTAATAAGTAGGTCCCACCCAACCTTGCTTAGCTTTTTCGAGATCATCCAAGGCTTTCGCAGGGTTCACTTTGGTTGGGGGAAACTTACCATCGCCACAGTCATCCAGGGCACCAACAAGCTGGTCCATGGGAACAACAGATAGGCATTTTAAGGATGGTCAAGGATAAGGTTAACATCCTTTGTCTGGATTAGAACTAAAATGTGGATTTGAAACTGCTTTCACTATACTTTCAGAAATACGTCTGGCTTTCATATTTTTCTCGTTCTGTGGCATCCAGAATGACAAAAATGATACCTTCTTTAGTGGTGGTTCCCTAGTTCTTGAGAACATACAGTGTTCTATCAGGCTGCTACTTTCCTGCTTCCCTAGGCTTTTAAAATATTTTAACATATGCAAGGGTTTTGGGGGGAATGGGGTCTCTTGGTCCCTGCCATCTGATTTTTGACTCTTTTACCTGGCATGTTTTTAGTCTTCTGTTTTTATTATTGTAAACTAGGTCAATGTGTTTATCAGTTTGAGATTGTACATTTATTTTTATTGCAATATTACTGTACTGCATTCTATTATTTAAATGATACTCTGCAGTGGATCAAGATATTGTTTAATGCATTATTTATTTAATTAAATAGAAACTGTGCGTTCATATCAGGAAGCCATTTCCAATTTCCATTAATGACATTAGTATATTGCACCCTGAGATCCCTGAATCTTAGGCTTGCTGCGTTTACATTAATTATATTGGTTCAACCTTGCAGAGAGGAGCAAAACATTAAAATGGGCTTGTAAGAAGAAATGGACAGAGTGCTTTGAACTCTGCATTTGGCAAGCTGCTTGTCCAGAAGGAATTGTTATTGACCCTGAAGAAGTAGCCAAGTGGCTAATTAATCAAAAAGCTGTAGTAGAGTTTGATGTCATTTTTGGTTTGAAGTAGATATAAGACCAGAGCTAGTCCGGTGTAGTGGATAAGGCATCAGGCTAGAAACCAGGAGACTGTGAATTCTAGTCCCATCTTAGGCACAAAGCCAGCTGGGTGACCTTGGGCCAGTCACTCTCTCAGCCCTAGGAAATGGGCAATAGCAAACCGCTTCTGAAATCTTGCCAAGAAAACTGCAGGGACTGGTCCGGGCTGTTGCTCAGAGTAAAAAAACTGACTCAAAGGCAAAAAAAAAAAAAAAGGCAAGAGCAGCACTGTAATGCTGGTGGTGTTCAAAGGAAGTCTCCTACTCCCACCAGTGTTATTCAGTATATTACATCCCCATGAACACCTGGCCTGGTGAGTTGGTTAACACTGAACCTAGACCAGTGAAAGCGAAGTTTAAATTACATTTTACCCACAAAAGCACATTGGATGACCTTGGCCAAATCACTACCTCTTTATCTAGTCTAGCCCATAGCAAGGATCAAATTGAATAATAATGTAATCTTTCCTATATTCCTTGGTGCAAGGATGAGATACAGATAAATGGATTTAAAAAACAAAAAACAAAAAAAACCTTTCCAGGCACTGATATATCCAAAATGTGGAGTGGAGGGATGGGAACATATTCTACCTCTGCCCCCACCACTGGAATGACCCTTTTCCATTTCAGAGTATTGTCCCATCTAATTCCTACTCGTTGGAATTGACTTCCCTTTGAACTACATTTGGATTCTCATCTCCTAAGGTTTAAAAAGGCCCTTAAAATGCTTCTTTTTTCAAGAAGCTGGAAGAACTTTTTTTTCATGTGGCAGTAGCTGATACTAATTAAATCGCAGTAGTGCTGGGATTAGATAATGTTCTGAACTGATATGTTGCTTATTTTGGTTTATACTCTATTGTAAATTATTGCCTTTTTTGTACAGCACTTACATTTAGCACATATGAAATAAAAATATTATTACTACTACACCAGACTCCCTTTCCTGATAGGGAAGGTCTTTTTTTAAATGCACTTATCATTCTGTGTATGATTGGCGAGGCAGGGTTTGTGATAGCACAAGACAGCTAAATCATGCACAGCCAAATGTAATTAGAGTTTCGCTGCAAAATGTCCCCACCAAGAGGATAATTTGAGATGGGGGTCTCAGAGCCAAAGTAGGTGTTTCCTCCTTTCTTGAAGCAGGTATCCTGACCTGTGTCAAATGTGTTGTTTCCTCATTTCTGAATCTCCTATGGTGGAAGGGTGAGCACATCAGAAGGCTATTTGGACTGTTGGACTTCCAGTGGGAATATAGTGGCTTAGACACCTCTCAGGGAGAGATGACACTGCAACTGGATTGGTGGCTAGCAACAAGCACTGGCCACCCAACTTGCTCCAGATAAAGGAGGAAGCAAGGAAATTGACCCATTTGGTCTCCTGATGGTCGTTCCTCGAAAGCTAATCATGGAGACTGAAGCCTCTGCGAATGGCTCTCGCGTCGAGTGGCTGAGAGGAGGGGGAGCCATCTCCATTCGCCTCTGTGGTGCAGCCTTAATGGACACTAGAGCTGACTGATTCCCATTTCTTAAACACTTTGGTTTATAATTATTTTTCAGCTTAAGAGAGCCTTTCCTTCACAACAGATAAGAAAATCTCTTGAGGCTTATCCTTACTTTTGGGACTATATTTTTAAATGAAGAAATAGAGTTTTAAATTAAGCTGATTAATTCACAAAAAGCTGGAGGAAAAGTGGAATTTAAAAGAGACTCAAAATTTACGTATAGTGAAAAAGGAAGATTTATTTGTTAAAAGTCTATTTTTACAAAACTTCCACAAAACTCCATCTGCAGCAACAAGGTTTGTCTTTTTTATGGGAAAGTTTTATGTTTTGTTCAATTCTGTCTGCTGATTGGTGGAGCTTTAGAAACAGAGCTTGACTGTAATTTGATTCCTGTGTGATCTCTTTGAAGTGAGCACACGCACCTGCAATTTCAGCTTGAAAGGCACTAGAGGACATGAACTGCAGTTTACTTTCACTTGTAATTAACTATATCTGGCTAACATTTTACTTGTCTAAATGGAAAGAAAAAGAAGAAGAAGAAATAGCTAAAAGAGGCCCCTTGGAGCAGCCACTGGAAGATAAAATAACTCCTTTAAGTCTACTCCAGTCAATGTTTGATGAACTAGGAGCTAGATTTCAGTCCCTTGAAAAAAAAATGGATAAGATGATTAACTCCAGAAAAAAGGTGGAGACTGAATCGAGTGTGGAATTGGAGCTCAAAAAAATGTTGGATTATGAAGGTGATATGAATAAAGAAGTTGTGGATTTAAATATGGACTTAAGACAGCCAAAGGATGATATGTAAAAAAGGTGTTAGAACAGAATTACAAATGGAACCAATTGAACCAATGGACCCAAATGGAACCAATTGAACAAATGGAACCAACTGAGGTTAAAATGTTTAAAGGGGACATATAAATAATGGAGAAGAGTGATCTGGAAAGATCTTTTATTTTGGAGTTGCAAAAGGAATGTATTACATCAGTGAGGCTGCTCCTGGGAAGAGATTAAGAGAAAATATTGGAGATGTTTCTGGGAGAAGACAAGAAGATGATGGGGAACCAACTGGTGGGACATAATAAGAAAGGAGTAAAGTTTAAACTTTTTAAAAGTAAACAAAAGGTTTATAAAGTGAATTTATTGGACTATGGTTAACATATATGTTGAGGCCCTTGGTAGTTATTAATGCAACTTGTTTTTATGACCAGGATTGAATGACAATGTTTTAAGGATTTTGATATAATGTTCACTAAGGTTAGGATATATTTGTTATTAAATCTATGGAATTTTTGTTCTTATATATGACAATAATAGTAAGGTTTTTATATGTATAAAAGTAGAAGGATATGATATTATTTATAATTTTATTTTCTATATATGATAATAACAGCAAGGTTTGTAAATGCATAAAGGTGGAAAGAAAAGATATCATCTATAGTGAAATAAGGGGTTCTGAGGTTGATGGAGTTGGTCAAGATGGCAAAATTGATAGTTTTGATTTGAGATAAGACATTGGGTAATTTTAGTGTTAATTGGATTTTATTTCTTTTTTTTACTTTTTGTAGGATATACAAAAATGAAATTATGTTGTATAGGTTTGATGATTAGAAATAATATGGGTTAATAGAAATAATGGAAGATGTAGTAAATTTAGAACAAGAGTTTGATGTATATTGTTACTTATATCTGCTGTAGGGTGGGTCAGAAGTCAATTGTTGTTTTTCCTTTTCTATACTTTTGCTTTTTATTATATTTTCCTCTTTTCAGTTTTTTTCTTTTTTCTTTTCCTTATTTTTTATTCTTAATATTAGTTTGGGTTAGTTTTTAATTGTTCTTTTTTTTAAAAAAATAATAAAGTCATTATATATATAAAAAAGAAGGCTATTCGGACTGTTATTGTGCAATATGGCTGCAATCTTATATGCTTTGTTTGCAAGAGCAAGCCTGACTCAGTTCAACAGCTCAGTAGTGTTCTGAGTAACATACATAGGAACACTTATCCGAGAGAGGATAATAGTAATAACCTTAAGCCACCAAACTGTTTTAAAATCTATCCCCTATGCCAGTGATTCTCAACCTTGGCAATGTTAAGCTGTGTGGACTTCAACTCCCAGAATTCCCCAGCCATATATCTTAAAGGTACTGAGGTTGAGAAACACTGCCCTATGCCATATTATGAATTCTATTACTTGTTATTTTCTTTCTAGTCCTGAAAACTATATGAGTATCTGTTGATTGTTAGAAAACAATCCTGAGGATATTATCTCTGTACACATATACTTTGCACTAACTAAGTTATATTAAAATGTTATGCTACTCTTTAATGTCAGTGAGCGAGCCACATGTGCTATTTGTAGGTAACAACTGCCATTCTGCATTAAGTAGAAGCAGGTGTGCAGTTAGTTTAAATTCCTACTTGCACTTAAGTAATTATATAAATTTGTCTTGAGATGTTTCAAAATCTGCTAACCTAGACCTTTAGAAGCATTAAAAAATAATTGCCATTTGAGAACAAGAGTGGGAACAATTTATAGCATACACATCACTTCCAGCAAGAACCCAGTATGGTTAGTGATAGATATGCTATCAGAAGATTTTCTTCATTTCCAAAAATCACAGAGACAGTATTATTCTGATAAGCTACATGGATCGAATTGATCCATGATCAATTTCAGTCATACATGAAGGCTACACATGACTGGAATCTTCTGTTTAAAAAGTTCCAATGGAGTAAATCAGAAATTTATAAGAATGATTGATAAATCCCAAAATGTTAAAGATTATGTACTATGTATGGGAAAAAAACATGTATAATAGGCAACTGTGATCCATAAGCTTATATTGCTTCTATATATTAGATAGCACCTTTGAGTCATTCTTGTCTCCTGGTGACTGCCTGGACAAGTTTGTGCAGTTTTCTTGGCAAGATTTTCAGAATTGGTTTGCCAATGCCTTTTTCCCAGGGGCTGAAACAGAGCGATTAGCCCAATGTCACCCACAAAGCATCTACTTTGCATAAACTCATGACCCCCAATCCAGGGATGTGATTGCATCATCAGCAGATTCCTGGTGGCTATGGAGATCCAAAAATAATAAAAATAGCTTCAGTTGCACAAGAGTTGACTCTAATGGCTATAAGGCATGTGTTTATTGGCTGTTCAAATTAGTTTTGTGAACAGAACTGAAGGAAGTTAAGTTGATCAAAGTAAACTATGACTGCCTTTATTCTTCCTGAAAGTTTCAAGGAAGGGCATTTGTATAAGTGAGCACCCACTCCTTTATTCACAATTCCATCTATACCTCCAGTGTAATGGTTCCCAACTCCCATATACTGTCATTTTCTGCTTGTAGTTCTTGGATTAAAGTCCCATGAATTCTATTAATGGAAAGAAAATGTCTTTGTAACTTAGTTTCCCATTCCCTATTGAATGCTGGTGTCATTCTCCATCCAGAGAGATAGAGGAGGGTCAAGTGCAATATAAAAGTTACATGGATATAGGTAGCTATAGACATTGGTGTTTGGGGGGATGGGGGAAAGGACAAATGCCATTACATGCATCATGACATCATGATGTGATTTAATGGATTTGCATCAGACACCATGATGTATAATTGTGTAATTTCTGTGATGATGTAATTATTTTGATACCATCATACCTTGCTTTGGCTCTAGAGCCTGAAGGGAAAAATAAGAAAACTCATCTTGTTCCCTTGTGCCTGTAGATGTTCTCCACTAGATCCATTCCTATTTTTGAGCTTTCCAAAAATATTTTGAGTAAACCATTTCAAGAGTAACAGGATGAATTTAAAAAGACTTAACTATTATTAAATGGTTAGTACTATTCACACATTACCTTAGTAGTCCTTAAAATAACCTTGTAGTACTGGCAAATGTCATCAGTTGCATCAGTATAATGTAACTCAGAGGACTATGAATAACAGAATGATGCGTTAATATCATCCGGGGAGTTTGAATATGGCAGGATTTGAAATAAGATATCTCCACTTCCTATTTAGTCATGAGGTTAAGCCAAAAAAGCATAAGTATATATGACATGTATTTACTGAGGTTCAAAGTCAATAGGAAGAAGTTTTTATTTTTTACTTTAAGGACCATTTTGGAATCACACTCAAAAGTGTGGCATCAAGTCAGACCTCTTCTTTGAGCAATACATATGCTGAAAATCTGGGCCTACACCAATGATTCTGCTTTTACAGAATCTGATCACAAGATTCAGAGAGTATAAAGCAGATGGAAATCATTTTCAAAAAACAGAAGAAAAGAACTTACAGAACCTATAGACATCTGGGAACTTCCAGCTGATTTTTCCACATTATCTACACATTGAGCATTGTGATGAAGCCTAAAGGTAGAACATATGCAAAATCTTATTCCACTTATTAGTCCCTTTGTTGGCTTCAGTTACTCTTGCCAAGCTCAGTGCACAAGTCAAGATTCAAGAACTGTGGATGGAATTAAAGATGCCTGGGTATATTTTTTTAAAAGCAGAGACACAGAGGCATGAGGAACAAGTAGAATATATCCATATTTATATTGATTAGCATTTAATTCTAGCAATTATTGCCTTCTCTGAAATTAACCATTTTAGGTAGTAGTGGTGTGGAAGCTATTTTAGATGGTAAATCTGAATGGACTCACTGGAAAAAATAGGACTTATTTCTGAATAAACAGGCACAATATTGCAGCCTCAAAGTATGAAAACATAAACTCCTCCAATCTAAAATGTAAGGAAGATCTTCTAGTTCCTTTCCAACATAAATAGATATATTTCTCTGAGCACAACAGATAACCAAGATGTCTTTTGCACTGAAGTCTGTCTCTTGCATGCACATCTGTACATAAGGAACATTCAGTTGGGTAGGTACAACACTCAGTCCTAATTTTATTTTCCCATTTGCATCCCAAAGAACTGTGCCTATTTACATCCCATAGTCTGTGGTGATTTCCCCTAAATAATCAGTGCAAACTATATGTACATTTTAATGGTTCATTTCATTTTATTTCATAACTTAATTTATCTTTTACTTATTATGTTTTTGTTGTAGGATATTAGATGAAAATTTTCATATACAGTAAACATGTATGATGAACTATGTTTTCATTGTTTCTAGGACTAACTTTTGTTTATTTAAATGGCCAATGGGAACTTTTTTTTAAACAGAATCTTCACCACCACTCCTTAAACTTAAAATGTCTATTCTGAACACAAAAATAAAGCATGCTGATGATACAAACTTTCATATATTTCCACGTGCAATGGTAATCATGATTTTTTCTTTACAGCAGAATCATTTTTTTAAAGCATTGTAGAAACTCACATTTTTGTAAAAAGTAATCTGACTTTCTCAAGGCCAATTCATTCTCCCTTTGTTTCAAAGACAGAAAGTCCCAAATGTTCTTTGGCTCATATAACTTTGTAAGTTCTTGATTGCTAAAAAATAAAAATAAATCTAGCCACAGTTAATCCTAATTATCATACAGGCTTTAGCCAGTTGAAAGGTATAATAAAACATTTGGTTTCTTCTATCTTTTTCTATTGAAGCGGAGTTATTTCTTGATAATTAAGCTACCTATAAAAATTGGCATATACTTAAGTATCATTAGATGTTTGTGTTTACTCATTACTGTGAATTTATATGTAACACAGCATATATTACTCTGGGTGTGGGTGTGTATGTATCCATTACAACTGTCAATGTCTTCTGTTATTACAGTTAATATATACTGCTAAAAGATCGTTCTAGAGTCTCAAAGTGTATCTGGTTTTCGTTTAAAGTGCATTTCTTCAGGGTTTCTGATGTCCAGAAGCCAAGCAGCACTGGGACATAAGTTGGTTTGATTGTCGATTTGTCTATTTGACAATTTGACAAATCTTGGATGTTAATTTTCGGACTATACTTTCTGTTTCTAGATAATGCTTTCCATCCTGTGTTACACTGAAATACGGAACAGAAAGTGTAGTTAGTATAGTTAGATCAGTGCAAATGTGCTATAAGAAGGCAAGTATAAGTGGTCTGAAATAAATTCAGACTTTAATCTGTTCATCAGTTTGTTAAAAAAATGATATTTTGTTTTTTTAAAGATGGGTTAAAATATATATCAAGACAAAAAATCCACAATGAATTAAAATATTAATATGAAATAATTAATACATCATCAACTAGCTAAGAGGAACTAGTGAAAAAAACTGTTAGCAATTTACTTAATTCATAGGAGAAAAGATTAATGGAGTAATTATTCCCATTAATTACTGAACATGTGTTAAAGTTTTTTAATCCACAGCTTATTATTATATATGATTATATCTGATAAAATATTTTTCAAGTTAACAAAACACTTATATTTATTTTATGTTCAGGTTAAATAGTCAAAACCTTTGTACATATATTTTAAAATCACAGTTTCAGAAACTGATCTTATGTACTGCATTATAAACATTCATCTAACATGGAGGAGGTAAATTGATACTGACATTGTTATCTTCTAAAGAGCACCACTGAGAAAAAAAAATCAGCTACAATTTAAAGCTATTATTATATTGTACAAAAATACATTTTAAATCCATTTTGTAACCAATGGTACCATGTTTGCTATTAATTAAAAATGCCTGCATTGTTAAGTGAGCCTGCACAATTAATTTGGAGGTAAATGTCATCCTCTGTGTCCAGAAAATACCCCGAATATATATAGGTGCACTCTCAGATTTTAAAGTAGGAAAAGCGGTTTGGAAGTTTGGTTTCTAGCTTGTATTGGAGGCACTCTGCTACGTTTTCAGAGCTCAATTCTCCATATGATTCACTGGTTCACACAGGGTTACAGTAGTTGACTTACGGACTATCGACCGTGTCTGATTACTAGTGTGAAAGTTTCACCTTTCCAAACTTTGCTAAGAACTTTCGTGAATTTTCCTGATTTTGCTGAGAATAAGACATATCTGTGTATAGGCTATGCAATATTAAGAATAGTAAAACTCTAAGTTTTTAAATCCTAAATAATATGTTTGTGGAATTCAACAATTAAAAATAAAAGAGGGAGCGAAAATGAAATGAACTTAGCATAGTGAAAATTACCCCCCCCCCGGCTGCTCCTGGTAATTTGTATCATTCTGTACAAATTATTTGTTTTGGTGAAGCTTTTTGTATCATTCTGTACAAATTATTTGTTTTGGTGAAGCTGTGATAGATTCATGGTCAACATCCTATACTGCTACTGTAAAAATACAGCAACCCAGAAGAAAGGGAAATATATAGTCTGGGACATTTACACATCACTGAGAATGATTAATTCCCTTTCTTTTCTTTACTGTTTGATATAAAAATGATTTCTCAAGCACACGTTTTTGTTGATTTGATTTTGGGCAATCTCTGATCCCTCCTCCCCTTCCCCCTTTCTAGCTCTAAGCAGGAAATCTGTCTGGGATAGTGAATGGTTTGTAAAAGCAAGCTAGCTTGCATATTAATGTTGCTTTTAGCATTCAGCGTATCCCTCCACTTTACAAATAAATGTGTTTTGAAGTGAAAACATTCTTCTTCATCAAGAAAAGCTCTAGGCCCCAAGGACTGGGAGGTATCTATATATTTAAACAACAGGAACAACAAAAATCAATAGTGGGAGCTAAGGGAAACAGTTAAATATTTCTGGGGTTTAGCATGCAGGATAATCAAAGGCATGCTTTGAGTATCTTTCACAGGGAGGAACGAGGAAGGCACAATTAGTCTGCCACCTAGAGGTGAACCCAAGATAGCAGCGGTGCGAGTTTTCCTATCCCAACGCGTGGAAATGGCTCTAAGCAAATGTATTAAAATCACAGTCTCATCAGCAAAAGTAGAGACATATATGAAAAGATAATCAGGGATAATGGAGCAATTAAATGGAAAAGGCAAACTGATTTCAAAAGTGAATGTAAGGCTATACTAAAAGTGCACCTATGGACAAACTTGGACAAACTTTTTAAATAAGTAAATGTACATGGGGTACACAAAAAACTCCCTATTTGTGGACATCTTTTTTTTCATTCTACTCAGCTTTGCTACTTCCACTGCAGTGTATTTTTTAAAATATCCATCTAGATATACATACAGTGCGGATATATATACGATCTTGTGGAGTGAAAAATATCTGTTTAATTCGTACAAAAGGGAGGGGAAGGGCTGCTGTAGGGGACACAAAGCCCATGTATTATTAACTGAATTAGCTGAAGGGATGTATATTTTGGCTATAGCATATGAACAAATCACACCCTCCTCTTTTTGCATTGTAATGGAAAAAATATACGAAAGCCAAGAGGTTGAAAAAGAGGTCCTTGGAGTACAGTTTTTGCAGCTGAGACTTGCCCATTCTGTGCAATGGTTTTAAGAACGGTTGGTCCCACAAGAACATTTTGGACCTGCCTATACTTAGGGAAAAATTAATCCTGCACAGGATAATAACTGCAGCCAATTCACACAACTCCTTCTGTGTGGTTTTCTCCATATGATTCAGTAGTGAAAGGAAGGTGCCAAAAAGGGATGTCAGACAGACCTGGTTGATACATCATGCTAAGCTATGTTTGCTTAACAATGGTTTGTTGAAAAGTGTGGGCTGGATGGTTCAAAAATCATACCTAGTGTGCTCCTCAATCTTCCACATCAAATTGGAGAGAGGTATAAAGTGGGGTGCTGCAAATTCCAGCCTTTGGTTCTCTACTCTTAAATATTTTTATTAACTATTTGGATGAGGAGATTGAAGGAATGCTTATCAAGTCTGAAGGTAATAAAAATTTGTTGGGGATAGCTAGTACCCTAGAAGGCAGAAAAAAACTTCAAAGCAATCTTAATAGTTTGCAGAAGTGGGCAAAAAGTAATAGAATGAAATTTAACAGAGACAAAGTTCTTCATTTGAGAAACAAAGATCAAATTCACAGTTTTGTGAACTGGATCCTAAGAAAAATCAGATTATCAGGATAGATAGCAAAAGCTGTTATGCAACACCTAAAAGTATAAATTAGATATGTTGAGGCCACTTTTGTCATCCTTAAGAAAAATGTAATTGGTAACATCCTTTAGACATTCAGTAATACATGCCCAGGAATCAAATTTACTATAGAAATACAGAAAAATGACAAACTCACATTCTTGGACATCCTCATCACCGTACTGAAGGATAGTAGCTTGCAGACCCAAGTTTACAGAAAACCCACCATACCGACCAAATCCTTGACTTCCATAGCAACCATCCCACTGCACACAACATCCGTTACCTAAAAACCCTAATTCACAGAGCAAAAACACACTAATTCTCAGAAAAACTAAATTCAAATACTTCCATAGCATATTCAAGAACAACTACCTCCCTGCCCCCATTTCATTAAAAAAATGCACCAGGAAACAATAAAGAACCAAAGGACAGCTCAGACAAAAAACTAAAGGATGACCCAGACTCAGCTACAATAACAATTCCAGACATAAGAAATGTGCCAGAACATGCTGGCAGATTACTCTGACCACTAGGCATCACTGTTGCCCACAAACCCACCAAAACACTACAAAGGATTTTGTGTAAACCAAAAGATTGCACACCCCACCAAAAGGGAACTGGCATCTTATATAGAATCAACTGCACCCAATCAGGTGCAAGACCCAAACCATTCACCCAGACTGACAAGGCAGACCAATCAGAACACAACAAATGTCACATCCGACCACTAATCAATGGTCACTTCCCAAGAAGCATCCAATCACCAGTCAACCCCACTTAATTCAAGCCCACACAGATTGTAAATTCAGCAAGGCAACCCCTACTTCTGGATCATTGCACTGATGAACCTTTGCTGGAACACTTATAGAAATGTCTGTGCCCTCATCATCTACACTTCAGTGCAACTCTTCCTGAGCCAGGAGAACCCCAAATGAAGTATGTAAATTTACAGATATTGAATGGGGGATACCTGGTTTGGGAATAGTGAATAAAAGCTTGGAATAGTAGTTGATTACGCACTAAATATGAGCCAGCAGCATGATGTTGCTGCAAAAAAGGCACGTGCAATTTTGGGTTGCATCAACAGAAGCATAATTTCCAAATTACATAAAGTCATTTATTGTGTTCTCCACTGGATAGATATCACTTCAAGTACTATGTCCTATTCTGGCCACCATACTTTAAAAAGGATGCATAAAAATTAGAAGTTTCAAAATAGAGCAAGAAAGAGGCTCTGTGGTCTAGAAATTAAGCTCAATGAAGAAAGACTGGATGAGCTGAATATGTTTAACTCTGAGAAAAGACAACAGTGAGAGATTATGAAAAAATGTTCACTATCTGAAAAATGTCACGTGGAAGAAGTTTAAGACCTCCTCTCTCATTTCAGAGTGCAGGACATAGAATAATGAATTTAAGTTACAGAAAGCAGATTCCCTATTGGTTGTTATAAAAAGGCTTCTAACAATAGGAGAATTTCAACACTAGAACCAACTACGAATCATTAGATGTGTTTGAGCTGAAGCTAGATGGTCATGTGGTCTGGGTTGCTTTAATCTGGATTACTGTACTGAGCGGAGGGCTGGACATGAGAGCCTAAAGGGCCATTTTCAATTCTATAATTCTCAAGTTCTAAGAACAAGCCACAATTCATTTTGCTTATATAACATTCTAAATCATGAAGCATAGTCTAGAAACCACAATGACTGGGTTCAGAAAACACACTAAGCCGCAAAGAAGCAAATAACATTTTGGTTTAGTGCGATGTGCGAATCACAGGCATCTACAGGGATGGTAGCAGGGAGTGGGGGCAAGTGATAAAATGTGCATTGCCAGGTAATAACACAAACTCCACCCCTTATATATTTGTGATGAAAATACAAAAGGGGTTGCATTGTGACATCACAATGCAGAGTTTGTCATTTTGGTGTCATTTGAAGCCTGTAATTTCAACCAAATCATAATGTTGCTTTCAGGCCTTGTAATTTACTGAAATATGGGAATTCTGTCAAAAGAATGAGGACCAAATTCTATTGTTCCTCACTTCTTCTGAGTAAAGTAATCTGCCTTAAAGCATCTGTAATGCAGATCTACTGTTCCTTTCATAAACGTGCACCACCACTCCATTAGTGTAGTTAACCTAGAGTTATAGTCAGATTTATTTATTTATTACTAATATTTCCATGCCACTCTACTCCAAATGGCTCAGTTTATCTTTTCCACAGTGCTGTTCATGATAAAAGCCAGCTAGGGAAAAATTAGGGAAGCAATATATGAAACCCATATTTTTAATGCTAGCAATCCATTTTTCCTAGGACAATATACCCACTATTCATAACACAATTTATTAGCTGTTTAAATGGACTTATAATGATAAGTAATTACAAATGCAGTTCAATTCTAGTTTACCTCAGATCACTTTCACCAAAAAAGAAGTGCAATTTTTTTGCACTGATTGTAGAAGAGTAACAATGTCATCAGGAGGCAGGCAACCATTTTCCTCTTCAAGACACAAGAAATGTCATCATTCTGCTGCACCTTGACTTTTTCTGGAAATCATTAATAAAGGTTTATATGCAATCCCCAGCGTCCTTTGAGGAACTGATGAGATCAAACAATTCCAATTTAGCTTCAAGTTTACTGCAATACTGATATTTCCAAGCAGCTTACTAGGTTCAAACAATACCATCCTTAATACATTAATTTAACATGTTACATTTAAGTTCCAATCTGCTCCACTGAAAAGATCAGCCTTTATCCTTATCATTAAACTACAACCTGAGCTTTGTGTCTAGCTAAACTGGGTGTTCAAAATCTTTGTGCTTAAAAAACTAGTGCATTAAAATATTATTTGGACTGCCTATGCACATGAGAGATTCCCATTGGGGAAATTAACCCCAAATATATATTTTTTCCAGAGGAAAAAAAGACCATGTTATTTATTTGTCAATTTTTCACAATACTTCAGATTTTCTAGTGAACTATTCCCCAAGCCTCAGCAGATTTTTTTTTTTAAGAGTGGGAGAGGGAATGGTGTAATTTAATAGGATGTTTTAAATATGTTCTCCAGGACCACTACTTCTTATTGGAACTGAACAGCTCATGGAAAAATGGTGTATTATAATCACTGGCTTGAACTCAACACACTCTGTCCCTTTACTCCCTTAATATAATGTGACAGTAGAGGGCGCCCTTTTAATGTAATTCAGTAGTGAAGTTCCAGATAATATATTTGGACATAAATACATGGAAAGAATACTGTAGCTCTCAAGGATTCTAATTGGAAACACACCTTGTCCAGATGCCTCCTCTCCCTTCTCACTGTTCCAGCCAATTCAGAATATTATACTTATGGGCTGAAGATGGGGAAGGGGAAAAAAATCAGATACTGAAGTGTATTAGGTGTAGCCAAAGTTTCACAAATGTAGTCCAGTTTAATTTTACAGACTAACAAATGTGAACATAGATGGATTTCAAGTGCTCATTGCTGAAAATAATAGAATCAAAAGCATTTGTGAATAAGGGGCGTGTGATTTATTCAAAGCAGTTGGAGGTATGCCCAAAGAAACCTTTAGCCCAAATAATCCCTGTATCCTGAACAGAAACTGTCCTAGCTTTTCGTCAGTATGTATCTAGTGAATGCCATTTTCCAGAGGACTAGTTGTATTTAGATCAGGTATCTAAATATGTTCTCAACAGGTGGCAGGACTTGGTGGACTTGGTCTCTAAAGTCCAGCAAGGTCATATCTGGGCAATACTTAGAGATTACTGAAAGATGACAGGGAAGTAAGATAGAACTGATATTTTATTTGGATTGATAGATTATTGAGAAAATTTATAAGGAAAGAAAGGTCAACAAGTATTGCACTGGCTAAACTCAGATTACCTTTTGATGAAGGAGTCTTTTAACTTACCAGACTTTCAAAAGTATCACTGGGCATTTTGTTTTATTATCTATATGTATGGGGAATCAGAATTCAGCTGAATATCAGCCATTATGAGCTCAATTGGGAAGTTATGACTTACTTCCATTAAGATCCTGGTAATTACTTGGATCAACCCATGCCTAAAAAAGTCTTTTATTTCCTGGTTTGACAGCAGCTAGTTATATTTGGGCCATATTGGGACATAGAGTGGATTTTGATGCTGAATCTCTTGAATACTTACCTTTATGGAAGAATTCTACTCTAAAAATCTGTGGTAAGACATTCTGTTGGAAAGTATGAGCAGAGACTGGAATGATTACTTTAAATCAATTGCTTTATAATTATTATTTTAAGGAATTAGAATGACTTCAGATAAATTTTTCTTTGCCAATGCACACAACAGCGGCAATAAAATCAACTGAAGCATGTTCTGATAGCTCAATGCGTATCAGACGCTTTAGACATTTCAAAGAAGCCTGAGATGCTATCATTTTTGATGGAGTGTCTTTTGAAATCATATCATCTTTGTATCTATATCATAAATTTAAAAATATCATTAAAATTGAAATTATTGACATTTATGATTTATGTAATAAAAGTTGGAATATCCAATAATGGAACAACAGTGGATACAACTCTTTAAAAAATTGTTTGTTTGGATTTGAGGCTGAAATTAATTCATCAAAAGATTTTATCCTGAATTTATTGGATACCTCAAAGAATGCAATAGAAAGGATGGACTGTAGCTTTTCTTTATTGGTGATGTAAGAAATTTGAAAGTATGTTAACCCATACAATTTGATCTTGTCCTTTATTTATTCTTTTTGAAATAATATTGTAACATAACTAGATTCATGAGTAAATGTTTTCATGTTAAATATGTGATTCTATTCTGAATTATATTTTACAGTTATGGAATTTGATCATTTCTGAGGAACTTTGGATATAGCAGGCATTGGCAGTAGCTAAGAAAATTTGGAAAGGTACTATTACTCTGGACAGCTAGGATTGAATTAAAGCAACGTATAATTTATCAATGTTTGAAAAGGCAATTTTCCCCTACTAATAAAAAAAAAGACACATGGCTGAACAACCCCTTGCATAATTGTGTCTGTGTAGTTATCAAGAGTCAAGCTCAACTAAAACACATCTCTACCTTTTAAAGGCAATCTTGATTCCTGGTGATTACATCTTTATAGTTTTTCCAGTCTATCTAAGAGCCCTAGAATTCCCAGTAGTCCCTGAGCCTGACTTTGTTTCACTTTGAAGATTAGTTAAAGTTGGCTAGGGACTACCACTTCTTACTGGAAATTAAATTCAATAATTTATCAAGATCAACATGTACTTATAGCTTGGGAAACAGCACTACAGATTGATTATAAAATATTTCAAACCTCTT
Organism: Python bivittatus; assembly: GCF_059951505.1. Classification (NCBI taxonomy): domain Eukaryota; kingdom Metazoa; phylum Chordata; class Lepidosauria; order Squamata; family Pythonidae; genus Python; species Python bivittatus. The sequence goes on from NW_028277098.1 coordinate 40,130,943, forward strand.
GTAGGATTTGTCTAAAGTTTGCACCTCTAAAGCTATAATACTGGGAACATCTTTTGAAGACTTGTCCACCTTAAAGGAAAATATTATGACTTATGTGCCCTAAATAATATCAACATAGCTGCACCTTCAGTGGTCTAACTTGCAGATAAATGGTTGCAGGAGTAGATTTGTTATTAATATTTGGTGTGAGATACAACTTTATTGTAGTAAGTAAATAAAAAATCTATTGCTTCCAATCCCAAAATAAATTGCATCCTGTCCTTTTGAAGGTTATCAGATAAATATAGAGGTTTCTGCAGAACAAATCGCTTTAGATTTCATTCTAGGTTTGAAAGCAAACAGCATTTTGTGCTTTAAAAGTAAAAACTGAACCTCTTAGAAAAGGTTGCACATGTTTTTTTCTGCCAGAATTTTCTCTTTAAAAGTACCAGACCACCTGTCTCTCTGCCCATCATGATCCATCACAATCCATCCATTGATCCATCAATCGATCCACCGAGCCACCCACCTACCCACATAACTATCTACTGTACCTACCTACCTTTTTCACTGTTTCATAATGACTCAGGGTACATAATTGCCATATTTAATTGATCACATATTCTATTTCCAAATATCCAAATGCCCAACATTTCTAGTGAAAACAACAGTGCTGTACTCTGCACAATAGGTAGTACTGTTTGCAGAAAGAGAACATTATCTTTAGTAAAAAACATTCTGAGACTGAAAGATAGGGAGGAAAATAACCCAACAACCTGACAGTGGATATTGGAGGAAATGGGATAGAAAACTGAAAGAGAAGGAAGGAGGAGACATGTAGATATATAAAGGTACAGAAAAGTATATTTCATGTGGATAAGAAATGTCTTGATTCAATTGAGATGTGATTTTGTTTAGCAGAAAATAGGCATCAGTTTGCCCACCAATAGATTTGAGAACAACCCAAAGGTAGAAGCAAAATGAAGACTCCTGTTCTTTCTAATTCAATTCTTATTTAGTATGTAACATTAAAAAAAAAAGTTCTGTTCATACAAAATGCAAATTAAAAGCAGTATGTTGTCCCTATTTGCAGGTTAGAGGAACTGCATCTAGGAAAGAGTATCTTACTACAGATCTTCATATTGTTTACTGCAAGTAATGGAGATTAGACTGGGAATGATTCTAACAATCCTGAAGTATTGTTTGACAGGATTATATTTCTGCTGAAAATTATGAGAGAATTCAACAATCATATAATATTGTTCATTGACTGTATTTGCACAACATCTTTAACCATGTCAATTACAAACCAATTGTCTGCATTTACACAACATAACTAAACTTGATCAGTTTTAGCTTTAGTTAAACCTTTTTTCTGCTTTATATATGAGACCATCCCATTTGGTCTGACTATGATTCAATATACAGTGGTACCTCGGGTTACGAACGCCTCTGCTTACGAACTTTTCGGGTTACGACCAGCTCTGGCCGCAAAAATTCACCTCGGTTTGCAAATTCCGCCTTGGGGTACGAACCAGATCTGCGGCCATTTTCCGCCCATACCACGTGGTCTGCGGCCATTTTTCCGCCCATGCCACGTGGTCCACGGCCATTTTCCGCCCGTGCCATGTGGTCCGCGGCCATTTTTCCGCCCTGCCACGCAGTCCGCGGCCATTTTTCCGCCTGTGTCATGTGGTCCGCGGCCGTTTTTCTGCCCTGCCCTGCGGTCCGCGGCCGTTTTTCTGCCCTGCTGCGTGGTCCGCGGCTGTTTTTCCGCCCTTGACGCGTGGTCCGCAGATGCCGGAACAGATTAATGGTAATTACATTGAACCTTATGGGAAAATTTGCTTCGGGTTGCGAACAAATCGGGTTGCGACCAGAGTCATGGAACGGATTAAATTCGTAACCCGAGGTACCACTGTACATTATTGGATCAATTGGCTGTAATGTGGTCAACCATTAGTACTGCAACTCAGAAATAAGAATAGGTATAAACTGGATTCCCAATTAATATCCCTTTCCACAACATATATACATTTGCAACCAAGATCACTCTACTCTGTGGGGTTGCAACATTGTACCCTTATAAACAAAATGTCCACTGAATCCCCTGAAGCTTCAAATCAAAGGCTCACGATATTGCAAAATTGCACAATACTTTGGTAATCTAATGTGAGATCTTTCAGGGAGCTCTAAATTTTTCAAGACCTCACCCCCAAATGTCATCATCTAGGAAAATTCTGATATTCAGATGGTGATTTTTTGTGTGTGTGATTTTCCACAATCTTTTAAGATTTCACAAAGTCTATCACAAACACAATAATTATTTGACCTCTAGTCAAACTGAATTATTCCCACATAGCTCCTACCAGTCCAGTTCAAATGTCATATTTAAAAGCCTCATGATCAACTAACTGGCAGGCAACCTAGTTGCACTTTTAAATGCTCAACGCTATCTAACTGAACATTTTTTTTCACATGAAAAAGTAAAACTTAAGCAAAGCAGGGACCAAAGCAGTTTCAGATCTGGATGTAAACATAACAGGGCTATCTTGCAATATTTTGCTGCATGTTTCTACTTATCACAAATAACATTAAGTGCAGTTTTCTCCCAACATTGAGATAAAATGGGGAATCCTTCAGATGTCACATTTCTTTCATGCATTCATTATATCCATTGGCCTAGACAACCATATTTAGAATGTAAAACATTTTATTACACTTCTTCAAAAATAATGTAAGATGGGCTGACCCTTCTGGATTGTTTCACGTTGAAGCCAAGTTTCATGATACTTACTCTTTCCTAGAACTTTGAACCCCAGCTAAGTCATTATACCTAGCCAACTTTGGCTGATCTTAAAAAGTTGAGCAGCAGGTTCAAGACCTGGTTACTACGTGGGTGGGAGACCACCAAAAAATATTGGAGAGGTAAGAAGGCAATGGCAAATCCCTTCTGTATTGTTCTTACACAGTTTCATAGATGTATTCATAAAATCACCAGGTGTCATGCTTGACTCAAAGGAGATATCAACTTTTTATCCTTTAAAAATGTTCAGATAAATCGCTGAGCTCCTGCCTCCCTTAACTCTCAGTGGGTCATTGCCAGAAGTATGTATGTTTGCATTTGTATTTGAGTACTTTTATGTTGCTTCAGTCTTCTAATTTTAAGCAGCTTATTAGCAACAACATACAAATATATAGCAATACAATAATGATAAACAAATAAATACAATAAACTATTTTAATAGTATAATCATAAAACCATGGTACCATATGTCATTAAACAACAAAAATGTATCACATATTCTGGTACCTCTACCCATTCTAACCTCAATACCCAAATGTGCCATGTCTTTAAAACCATCCTGAATATTGAAAGTGAGAGTACAAGTTATTATATCTGGCAGGAGAGTGATCCATAAAAGAGGAGCTCCTGCAGAGAATAATTGAGTCCCCTGTCACTACACTGCATGAGGAGCAAGGCTCCTCAGCAACCAGGCATGTCTGGGGTAGGCAGATTTTAGGTGGAGTAAGTGGGGCTGGAGATAGGGCAGGCCCCAAGCAGTGCAAAATTTTTAAAGCAATCACTAGCACTAGCAACCAATGCAGCTCCCACAATACTGGAATTGCATGGCTGTTCTGGATTGTCCTAATTAACATGCAGGCAGCTGGATTTTGTACTAGTTGCAATTTCTGGATAGTCTTCAAGGGCAGTTTCATGTAGAATGCATTATAATAATTCACAACAGCATAAGTCACTGCTAGCCACTGCCTTCTACTCCTGCAACAACTCCATCTGGTATACCAGTGGAAGCTGGGCAAAAGTCCTTCTGGCCAAGCTTCTACCTGCTGTTCCAGCAGGAGCTGAGAATCCAGTAAAACTTCCAGTTGTGCACTAACTCTTTCTGGAGGAGCACAACTCTGCCCAGAGCTAAAGTTGGTTCCAGAATCAGTTTGTCTCCGGACTTACAACCACTCTATCTTGCTAGGGCTGAGTCTCAACCTGTTTCTCCCCACCAAAAATCTTGTAGCCACAGGCACAAAATATGACTTCCACTGCATCTCTTGGATGGCTCAGGTAAAGATATATAATTGGGTATCATCAGCATATTGATGATACTAGGCCACAACTCTGAGTGAACGTGGGTGATTTTACCTGTAAATTCTCTGCTAACAATCCACAGCAGCTCACTAATGCCTCTTCTGCCCCATACTTCCATAAAAGGGTCTAAGTTACTTTTAAAAAGAGCCATCAAATGATACTCTGCAGACATAACAGGAGCAGAGAAGTAATTTTGCTTCACCACCCTTATTTCAGGGTTTTGTCCTGAATGTGGGCATGTATCTATGTCCAATCAGATTCACTCTTTGCCTTCCACCATGTCCTCTACTTCATCTCCCAGACCTCTTCAGTCTGAGGTGGACTGATCTAAGTGGTTTCATCCCTCTACAGAAGGTTCACCAGGAAATTGTGTATTTCTTATATCACTCACACCCTCAGATCACATTCTGCTTCAAATATGTCCTTAAGTCTGAGAAGGAGCAAAAACAAAATCTTGCAGCTCTATGCCTGAAATTTGTCCTCAATCATTGCTAAATTACATATTAACAATTCATTTCTCAGCACTTGTGCCACCTCATTTAAATTGGGGAGTGAGGAGAGAAAAGAAAAGAGACTATCTTCTCTTAAAATAAGGTTGATGATATGCACCTGCCATTAATATATTGTACACAGTGTCTCTATCTCATTACAACAACGATTTGGGTGAGAACAAGAGTCACATAGTGAGAATCACTTCAACACGTGCTTGTTCATATGCATAAACTCCTGTGTACCAGATGGCAAAATATAATGACATCTTAAACAGCTAATTGCATAAACGTTGTAATGCAGATAATTGCTGAACCAAAGTACAAGTTAATAATTTTGCACGGTAATGCCTGGCTTGAAATTAATCCTCAAGGAAAGTTGTGACAATCCTCATACGCTAAAGTTCACGAAGCGGTAATTAAAACTAGCACTCAAATCATTTGCTTTTCAAACCTTCAATTATGACTCGGCAGACTCACTTTTCAGAAATGTAGACACGTTAGCCAATGTTTTGTCATGTTCTTTTTCGACAAATAGTATGAGGTTGTTTATGCCAATGCCCCCTAAAATACACAGAGTAAGATGAAAGGACAATGACGATTTTTTAACTAAATCGTAGTTGTTACCTGCAATGCCTTGAAATTAACTCCCTGGTCTCAATGAACTTTTATGGTCCTTCCTCTGGTTTTTGTGGGACACAGACTGAAAAAATGAGGGGATTACTTAGAATTCTCAGTTTGTAAAAGTTTCTCATATTGGCTTCTGGTGTAATTATTGGTTTCTCCTTTCATCTTCCTTCTCTAGCTTTAGAAAAATGTAGGAAAAAACCCCATTTGAATGGCCTCAGATTCAGGTTTTGTGGAATCTTCAGATAAATGTGTGAAATATTCTGATCTAAAAACTAGTCCCTAATATTTTGGGGGCACACCTGGAATTTTGAGAAAGTAACATGGAGCACACACAAAATGCCTGATGCAAGGGCTTTGTTGAATTACAACGTGGCAAATTAAAGTTAGATCTAGTAAAAAAAAAAAAAACTTCCATGTGTTAAGAAATACATGGGATATGGATTACTTTGGGAAACACTGAATGCCTAATTCTGATCAATGCACCATAGGCCTATATCTAGTCCACCTCCTCTTAGAGAAGTGGGGAAAGTAACTGGAGGTTTAGAAGCATGCAGGACACATATCCTGTCACTGTAAAGCAAATGCAAATATGGATTCTCAAGAGGAAGTGCAGTAAATGATCACATCCCATTCTAAAATATTCCTTTAAACAGAGGAAACTGATATAATTATGTACCATGCTGTGCCTCCATAAAATAGAGCAATCATGCTATGATAATAAAATCCTATTAAGCTTTTAATGGCTTTGAAACTGGAAAAGAGGGTATAAATAGACTGCGTATCTGAACTACAAAAATCCAAGTGACCGCTAGGTGGCCACAAAGTGATACAGAAACCAGCTCTTTGCTGTCGACTAGTGGTCACTTGTAATGTCACCTAGTGGTCTAGTGGATTGTTTTAGCCCATGTGTGATAATCCTAATGAATAGGATCTACTGTGCATAATTCAGACCAATGCCACAAAGTATAGTTTTGAATAATTTATTAAAAAACAAAAACAAATGGAAGATAAACTTTTAATGAGATGGGCGGTGACAAATTTGATATATCAATCAATCAATCAATCAATCAATAAAATCTTAATGCAAAACTCAGAGCAGTCATGAATAATACAGAACAGATCACCACATAGCAGACTGACCATATTTGCACATTATTCTGTAATATGAAAGGTGGCAACATCTCCTATTTATCCCCATTTCTGTTCTGAGGAAAGAGTTGTGATTGTGATCCTGACCCACATTTCTATAGAGTTTGCCTGTGGAAAGCAAACACAGTCTTGTCTGTTTTACTGAATGAAATTATAATTGGCTGGACTCATACAACAGGCTACCCCATTATGCAGTTTCTTTGGGCTGGGCTGGGCTGGGCTGGGCTGGGCTGAGCATGTTGTGCGAACCCAGTCACATCTTTACCTTGCACAGTTCAAGGTAGAAGCTCACCTGAACACTTTTTTTTGGTTGTTGTTTTCATGAAGTTCATTCTGTTGTATTATATGAAATAGTATTCAGATTATCTGGTTACAAGATAGACTTGTCTTTCATTATTAATGATTTCATGGTTTGCAGATTATGAAGAAATTTGGATGAGCAGATCACTCTGCTGATTAACAATCTGGTTTCCTCCTCTTTAAAGTGTTTCCGAAGGGAACACCAACATCATTTTGTACTATGTTTTGCAGACACTGTTGTACCTAATAAAATATTTCCTGATTGCTTGAATTTAATGACATGAGTTTTTGTTGTTGTAGCCTGCTGGACTGGCATTGCAGCAGGCAGAGCCCCTGGCTTGTCTCACAAGATATTTTGCATTGGTGGACAGCCCAAGTTGAATCTGTGCGGGGTATATCATTTGCTGAGACAGGGAGGGGGAAGGATACTAAATATGTTGGGATGAAAGCATTCTGCCAATGGCAACAGTGGACCCAGGGGATTCTCCTTTGTTAACCAGTGAAATAGCAAGTGAAATGTTGCTATCAGAGTGAAATAACTTCAATGTCTAGGGGTACATAAACAATTGTGGGACAGGGAAAGGCCTCTGTGCGGTGTTGCCTAAACATAGGTGTATTGGAAGGGTGTAGAACAGAAGCAGAGCTACAGGTAATGGAAATTAATGAAACCCCATAAGCCAAGCTCCTTGCTGATTTGAATCAATAACACCAACTACATTCATGAAATCTTTATATGTCTTTGTGGAATCAGGCTTTTAATTAATTCCTGAGTGAATCTGACATATCAGCTGCTACTGACTCTTATATATAGACAAGATTCTGTGCTAAAATATAATAATGTAAAAATCAGTCCTGCACCCAGGAATCCAAATCAGGTGGTTAAAAGGGTGAATTATGCAGCCTACATAAATAATGCAAACCAATCACACATACAGACATCTTTTCTCTTGCTTTACCCAATTTATCATGCTTCTGATAATCATGAAAATGCCAGTCTGGGATCCTGAGTCTTGGAATTTGAGTGTTCATTTAATTTTTGACATTTCTTCAAGCATTACCCACACATTTACAAGTTCAGCTTTAGGACTGTTTATTTTTCTTTAAAGAATAAGAGTTAAATTTCCCATATGGTCATCTATTACTAAATTAGAAGTTTGGACAATGTGAACACAGAATTGCAAATTAAGTAGTAATTGTGATACCAGTCAATTTGTCCCTCTTGTTTAGTCACGTTAACTGAGTCCATTGAATTAATCAATTCCATTCAATGATTCTCACTCAAATAATGCACTAAATTATGGTATGGCCATTTCAATGGGGTTTAAGGCTTAATTACAAAGTATTCTATAGATGTCACAATCACTGCCATAAGCTCAGCTTTCTCTGCTTGCTTATATGAAAATATGCTGAAATTATTTAGGCTGAGTGTCACCAAGCATGAGAAGTAAAGGACCACTAAGCCAGAATTGGTAGGTAGAGCCAAGCATCTATGGCTACTGAGCAAAGTAGAACTAATATAGCTAGGATTATGTGGCCACATTTCCAAAAGCATGCACAGGAAGCCCTAGCAAACTTCTGAAGGTAAGGTTTACTTTCTATACTGTGGTTCCCAACTAAGCAGGAGCACCTAGCTGAACCTGTTGATCTGGAAACTTAAACAGGATAGGGAGTACTTGGATGAGGGATCATGGGCTGCAGGCTAGAATGTCAACTTGAAAAAAAAAATCTCTGAAAAAACAATAGCAAACCATTTCTGTATCATGCCCACCCCAAAATGCCAGGCTGCACCCATGAAAAATATCAGAAGTCCAGCTGGAATCAAAGGCAACCTTTTTTTTTTAAATTATCTAGATCTACCAGTCAATTTGGTAGCATGGTACATTGATCCCAAATCATGAATTATTTCAGGAAAATTTGTTTGCATTGCTTATTTCTGGAGGGCTCAGTACTAGAATTATTGAGGGAAAAATGAGTAAATAACAAATTATGACATCACTTTTTCTGTTCTCCCCTAATCAGCAAAAGCAATAAGGTCTTTATTTCACCACAGTGTTCTCTAACATTCCTATTAATCCATGGCACAGTCACTCTATAGCACAGGCTACTTTAGACAACTTTCAGAGAGACAATTCACTTTTCCATATGTGCACATGACTCACATTAATACATGACACTGGATGAGTACAAAGAGGAAACTAGGGCCCTAGCTGTGCATTTGACAAAATGGCCATGCTATAGGGCATTCTTATAGATGACAAAATTAACAAGGCCTGTCTGACAAAGATCCATATACCTACTTATTACTTAACTTAAAGATGAATTACATAACAATGCACCTGATGTGTGCATGCATCTGTGCTAGTATGAGCATACTAAGCATTGATTCATACACCATAAGAGACTAAAAACTTGACCTTGGTCCTGGTAACTCAAATTATTAATTTGATTTGAAAAAGATATTTTCCTCAGTCTAACGCCATCTAGATATGTTGGGAATGTTTCATGGCTAGTACTATGCTGACTGGTATTCTGAGAAATTTCGTTTTAACACATTTGAGAACACCAGAATATGGATGCTACTTTAGAAGATATTTTAAACTTTATGCTCCTTATTTCAATATACCCGATGAATCAGTGCAAGTACCAATACTTAAAAAAAAAAATGTTTTGTTTATAATGCAGTCATATGAGCCTTATATGTCAGTCAGCTGACTCATGGAAATATCACATGGTTTTGACCATGTGGCAAAGCCACAGAATTACGACTGCATTTAAATATAACTGGGGCATTTGGTTCTGAACATTTATCTATCATTTAGTTATGAGTGGGGATGTGAGACCTGATATTTCCCCATATACTTATAGCATAAACCCTACTTGGTTGTGTTGTGACTATTTGGCAGGTTTGATAAGTGAAAACCATATTGTTAAAATTTTTACAGTGGAAGTCCACAGATGTTCATAGCAAGCCACAATGATGTCAAAATGTTGATGTGTGTTACGATGTCATTACATAAATGCTACAATTGCATCAAGTCATCCACATCATGACACATATGCCCCCTTAACAATCCCTCCCCCAACACCTTTGTGTTGTCCTGTATCTTTCATCACAGAGGCAGGGAACCTTTAGATGTTGCTGTCTATTCCCAATATGTCAATTTCCAGTATCTTCACTTTGGGCTATGCTGATTGGATCTGATGGAGATGGAGAGCCACCTTTCCTGAACAATTCTGCAATTTTTCTCCTGACACAGTGGTCCCAGTTTATAGAAATTTATCTAGGAGGTTGTTTCTGTCCAAACAGTACAATAATTTAAGATAGACCTCAAGCTGTGCCAGATCCCATGCAATCCTGTGCGGCTTTCAATGGCATTTCAGTCAGGCTAGGATCAAGATGCCAGTGAGACCATTGGGCCTCTATTTCAGGATCTTCTCCACACAGTGGTGAACTGAAAGTGTGAAGCTCTAATAAGGAAATCGCCTCATGAATTTGCCTTAATGTGAATCCAAGACATGACAGTCTCACTAATATTTACGTCCATCCTTTCTACCTTTTGGCAAGTGCTGAAACTACCAGAGAAATCTGTAACAAATTATTGCATATTTATATTACTATAATAAAATAAATGTATGTGATGCTGAAGGTGATTGTTTGAGAAATGCTTGCTTAGCTGGATTGTGTAAGTTCACCATAGATTCCTCTTAGGATCTATTTAATATATGGCTTCTAATAAGAATTTGTTTGCATAGCCATAAAGAAACTGACAAATATGTGTCCTCAGAGGCAATAAAGACTTTAAAAGTAGCATTTGCACGAAAATATAGCATATGATTCATATCATAGTTTTACAAATCAAAGGAATGAATGCATTTTGTTAAGATGCTGAGCAATTTTGATTTTCTTACATTTTTGGAAACCTGCTAACATGAGGCTATGGAAATTTATTCTATCAATCTAGTTCACTTAGAGAAGTGTCAGTGGCCTTGGAAATCATGCCACCTTTGTGATTCAAATTCTTTCAGTTATAGGTGCTTAAATACTTGATTACCTTTAGAGGTTGCTCAAAACTTGTTCTGTCCTTACAACTGGTAAAGGCTATAATAGTACAACTAAGTGCATTATTCAGATTTATTTGCTGAGATTATTTCCTTCATAATGATTATCATTTGTTTAAATCCATTAGAACAACAGCAAAAATGGAGAGGAAAATTAAAAGCTAGATACCGGGGCCGGGGAGGGGGGGGGGTTATGGGTATAGGGTTGAACTCTTGTTTTTGACAAACGGGTCAAGTAAGGTAAGGTAATGAGACAGTTTCATATATTGGGGTTGATTTTTAAGTCAAGGCCAAATGTTTGTGGTGCAGATTTGCCTTTTTTGAACCTAACCAAATTTAGGATCTATGCCAGATACAAGAAATGCTCTTAATTGTGAGCTTTTATATCCTGCAATAATTTCTTTCCTTCTCTCATCTGAAGTGGCACTCCCGGATGTAACGGGACTCCATTTTTTTTAATGTAACATGGGAAAATTCAGAAGTAACACTTGCTAGGAGTTTATGTTTTCAAAAGTTGCTGCATTATGCAGTCTCAGAAATTGTCAACATTACCTCATCTTTCTTTCCAGCCCATAGCTCATTCTAATCTGGGAACATATAGATCTTAACTACAGTTTGTAGCAGAATGACATAAATTTTTGGATGTGCAAAAGACTTTGCTTCACTGAGGCAATCTAGCTAATGTTCAGTTTTGCCTATAAACATCTCTGGGGATTTAGGGCTGCCGAGAACCAAGAGACAAGCAAAATCACAGATTGTTCCTTTGGAAGCCACCTGGTTTATACATTATGCGAGGTTAAAGGATGGATACTTTTATTTATTTCTTCATTAAATGGGGTTTCACCAAAACATTAACGTTACAGATCATGAAGTACCAAAATAATAACTTCTTGGTTGATAAAATATGTACGTGACATTTATTTATGAGGTGAAATAATCTGCGATGAAATCAAAAGAATACTCTACCAGAGAATTCAATTAAAAGCAGTTTAGGATACCTGTAAGTAATTACACTATCACATTCTCCACAGGGTTTAATTCAGGCCAAACCGCAACTACTGTGTGTCCAAAAGATAATGAATTAAAGCAATGCTTTGGCATATTCCCTTACTGAAACGTTAGCAGCCTTCTCCAGTGACATGAAAAATAGGCTTCAATAAGAGCTGGGAAATATATGCAGTTAGATTCAATCAATAAGCTGTCCTTGACCAATGTCCAAATTTTAAAAACAGTTCCAAATGAGTTATGAGGATTCTTTCTCTGATTTTAAGTGTATTAATTTTGCAGTGTATACACAGAAAGTCCTATGCTATCTGAAGGCAATATTTTGACAGCAGTGGAACAAATTGTGAAGAGCCTACACGTTCCTTTTTGGAAGGTAGGAAGGCCGAGCACAGCTGGTATGTGGATGGCAGGCTGCTATGGAAAAACGTACGTGCTAATTTTGGAAGAGTAGAGAAAGTAAAATGTACAACGAAATAGACGTCTTACTCTCAGGGTCCCATGCTTGGGTGATTGGAATATTGGTGCATGAAAGGAGGGTTGCTGCTTCCCTACAACAAGGAACAGCAAAAGAGTGAGAATCAGGAGTGAGATAGAATGGAATCTATCACTTTACCATGAAAAGGATTCAATAGAAAAATGTGACCTCCATATAGAGGTCTACCCTACTGGTGTGCATCTTCTGATGTTCTTCCTTAAGACTCTTTCAGCAGCAGTGGAGAGTATCACCCCTTTGTTCTTGAAAGGATGAGGACAGTGGTGGCAGTTTGGCTTAGAGGAACCCATTCATAACCCCACTTAGAGTTCTTAAATACAGCCTATTCAGTAACAGTATGAAAAGCCCAATTAGTACAAGAACTTTTAGATCAGGGATGCAGAATTGGCAGCTCCAGGGCTACATTAGCCCTTCAAGTCTTGAATGCATTCAGGAAGTGCTTCCTAAAGTAATTTCTAATAAGAAGAAACATGATTAAATATATAGGAAATCACATTAATTGCAATTAATTAATTTAATTAAAATTCAAGGATCTTTCCATTAAACTGAGTCTTTCTCCTGTCTTTCCACTTCTTTTTTGGACTCTTTCAGAGTTTGTGTGATCTTTGGCCCAAAGATTGCACACCTCTGGTTTAGATGAATGAGTAGTTGCATGTGTGTCAATCCTGAATCTATTAGCTAAGAGTCAAATGTCAAAATACATCTGGGTGTTTCCCCTTCTCCTCACCCCAGCACGTAGTCTGTTTCATCAACTCATCATGTGAAGACTTCCATCTTAGCCCACCTTGAGATGATAGGTATTGGTAAGCCAGTTGTGGCTTACATTGATGAGTGACTCTGAGAGTATTATCTATCTGGGCTGTTGAAAGCAGGTCTGTGGCAAGCAGAGTGTTCATGGTGAATCGGCAGTAATATGAGAAACAACAAGGGATATTGTGGCTGTAAATGCCTGCTGTTGCATCAGTCTAGTTAAATTGCCTTCTTCATCACAGCAGTGTGTGAGACTTGAAACTTGAAATGGATCAAATGGAAAATACTGTTTTCCACTTGGATGATTTCTTCTGTTGCCCCTTCGTGTTCAGAAGAACAGATACATACTTTCTTTATAGCAGTATTTTTTAAAGAGAAATAATTAAAGATATCTTCTCCCAAGTTTTTCCTTTTCTCCATTGAAGTTATTTACTTCATCTATTTTACCTATGAACCTTTTAAGGATATGTGGCTCTTCTTATGAGAACTCAAACCTGTTGCTAGCAAACCCAAACTTTTGGCCAGTTCTGTACAATTTACATTCATTACTCTGAATGTTTTCCAGGTTGACTGTTGTGATTTAAGGAAAAAGATAAACCAATATAGAAATAGCTGACTGCAACATGGAAGCATCTGTAAATACTAATTTACAGACTGAGAAATTTGCTAAAAAAATACTTCGTGTACAAAACACAGTACTGAAGAGTTACCAAAATAGATATCATACATCAAGATGTGATGTATAAAATATGGATTGGTCTCTTGCTAAAAAGAGGCAAGACTGGTCCAATGATGTTGCTGGTAATAAAAAAGACCTTTAAAAGAATATGTTGTGGATGGTTTCTGAATTCATTATAGTTGCATTCACAAAGATACATACATATTCAAATATATATATGTGTATAGTAATTTTCAGGAATAGTCTACTAAGCAAATACTATTGTCTCCATGGAACTACAATAGTAAAGTATTTTGTAAGCTGTGCTTTCTAAAACGTTAAGAGAAGGGTTCATTGTGTCCTCCCACTTTCTTAAAAATGAACGAACCTAATGAACAATGCTTCTACCTCATGCAACATTTAACCATGGGACTCATCTAACAGAACTCCAGCACTTCTTTCCTTCCACAGCCACAGAAATTGGCACTAGAGGTGCTTGTTTTCTGCCACCATTGCACACTGATTTTAGTGTGGCAAAACAAGCACAGACTCTGCAAAAATGGAAGTTCCCTCATTTGGACTACAGTGGATAGGGAACATCCAAGCTCCCAACAACTTCTTAGTGCCTTTGATAATTCTTCGTGGAAACATAGAGGGCTTGTTTGAGGTTGTTTTTTTTAAGGAAGGCAGGAAGATGGAAATACATCAGGCTGAAGACCTGACAAACTCACTTTTCCTTGCTTATAAAATTCCCCGCTGACAAGCTTTCCCCCCACCCCCTCCTGCCTTTATGAGCTCATCTGTGAAGGATTGTCCACCTGCTGCCTTATCGTGGGCTCTGGAAAGGTGCCAGAAGATGGCAACGGCATGTACTACTAAGGGAGCATTGGGTGTGTGTGTGTGTGGAATAACAAGGACTGTGTTATGACTGGGAACGTTTGCAGTACTATAAATAACTCTATCAATATTGTGATAATGGCACTTTAAAGAGGTCTATTTTACAAGTGTTGGATGTAAGAGACTGCAGCTGTGCTCATTAATGCTGAAGTATGCTTCACTCTATGTACAATTTGCAGGTGTAACAATAGGGGTGTTGATTCATTGGAAGCTTCGATTGTGACTGGAATTTGTTCAGATCTTAAAAAGCAGAAGAAAAGGTTATACTAACATTGTTAGTGCCTAATAAGTCTTTATTGTATCTGGCAGATGAAAAGCAAATTATAACCGTTTAATTGAAAACCTAAAAAGATAAAATAGAAGAACACAGTTAACAGGATTTCAGTGAGACTTAAATAGCTCCTTCTCACCAAAGAGCAAGTACTATAATTGATAGAAATAGATTTTTTTTAAAAAAATAATTAATTGCAGTAAATTATCACTTGGCACAAAGATGGCATAATTCTAATTAATTTGCAACCTTTCCTAGTTTAACATTCAGCTGGAGATGGCACTGTTCTATTTCCTTGCAAGTTAATTCAGAACTAAAGTAACTTCCATAAAATTTCCTTCTTCTGTACTAAGCTTCATTTCTGCTGCAGTATTTCTGGCATCCCAGAGATATCCTGGGATGTCTCACCTTGATTTGACACTTCCTGCTTACCTGAAGTTAACTGGCTGTTGTACAAGAAGAAATCACATTAATTGTTCTACTGCTTTGAACAGATCAGCTTTAAAATAGCCCCACCTTTATAGCAGGAATGAGCAATTGAGGGCCTTCCTGTTATTGAACTGCTACTTCTAGAAGCTTCCATCAGCACAGCAAGGGGTGAGGGATGCTGGAGATCGTTAATATCTGGAAAGTCACAGGTTCATTCTCCTTGTCATAAGGGGTTAGTGCAAAGTAAAATGGGACACAAGGCAAGGATTCCACCAATGAAACTGAGCTGTTATCTTTTTCTTGTATTATGGCCAAATTGTTACTGCAGCTGCCAAGTCAATTGGGATCAGGTAACAATAAAAACCAATAGGATTCCACCTGTTTGTTTTATGTATATTCTTCAGCTAATAAAGCTCTCATAATGCCCATATAAGAATACTTTCAAGACACAATTATATAATAAAACTATATTAATATGAGACAATCAGCAGTGTAACAGATAAACATCCCAGTGAAAAACTGAATGGGATGAGTGGGTAACAAAGACTTGAGCAAATAATGAAAATTCAGAGTGTTTTTCAGTCTTGCCTGGTGTTGCTGGGAACTGAATGGATTATATCTTCTCCTTGTAAAGCATTACTGTAAAACTTAGCTATGGATCATACACATTGATAACCTGATTGTTTGTTTCTCATAGGGATTCATTTGGCCACCATAGGAACCAAATTTTACAGTAGATGGGCCTTTGATTTAATTGGGTATGGATCTTTTGTTCTTAAATAAGAGTTGTGCAAATTCCATTGGCTTGCAGCCTTCAGCAGGGCCAACATCCATTTTGGAGGAGAATTTGGTTACGTTTTAAAGGTTGAAATGGATTTTTTATGTCTCTGCAAGGATTGGCACCCATTTTATCCTTTAATTCCCTCAGAAAACTCCAAAACATTAAAAAAAAGGCTTATATTTGGTGTGCTCCCTCCGGAAGTATGGAAGGGACACAGGCAGGCTGGAAATGCTCCCTGAGCCACTGTTTTTGTACTCCAGTTGTAAATGAACATAAAATTATAACCCTGAGGATACAAGCCTAATATAGCCACTGATGCATCTAATAATAATCACAGTGTACATCATTGAGGACCTTGACATAAGAATAATAAATATCTGAGTTAGCTATGCTACTCTTCTCACATTAAGAAACTCTGTTTTTTCTTTCCAGGATCGCATGTCTCTTCTACCCCTCCCATCATTATGAGCATACCACACCTCAAAACAGTCTCTGTTCACTCTACCCATAGCTTCA
This sequence comes from Python bivittatus, assembly GCF_059951505.1. Classification (NCBI taxonomy): domain Eukaryota; kingdom Metazoa; phylum Chordata; class Lepidosauria; order Squamata; family Pythonidae; genus Python; species Python bivittatus. The sequence goes on from NW_028277098.1 coordinate 40,147,450, forward strand.
ACCACTCATGTCACTCATGGGCACCCACCAGAAGAGCAAGCCAAATAACACAAATTTGCAATTTATGTCCAGTTTGCAATGATGTCATGATGTCTATGACCTCATCTGGACATCATCATGACTTCTGGATGCCCATTCTTCCACTGTCATTCCACTGGCTTCATTTGCAATGAGTATGAGGTATGTACAGTACCTAAAGCAAATCTATATAGCAGCTAACATTTTGCCCTATATAACTCATACTAAATGTACTAGGCTACCCTTTCATAGTATTTTGACAAAATGTTTTTCCAGGTTCCCTTCATCCTGGCTTGTTTTTCTTAGAGTTACTTCATTTTTAATCTGTTGTGCTGATTACTCAACACATATTTTGACTGATTCCCACATTTTAGTTTGATCTTCCTCTACCATTTTACAAATCACAAAAATGTTCAGTTTAATTAACAGGATTTAATCCAAGCACATCTTGTCCATTAAATTTTACTCCCACAAAATTACTCATTAATTCTGGAGGAAGGTAACAAATACAGTATATGCAAATATTGCACATGAGCAAAAGAAATTTAATCTTAAGAATTCTGTAGATAGGCAAAGATTAATCAGCCATAAATGTGGTATGTATTTGGATTTTGTCTTCCTGTTCCTATATTGGAAATATCTCTCAAAGTCAGCCCTTCAAAGCAGGCATGAGCAAAGATTTCAGGCATGCTGTTTATTGTAGTACTGTAGAATAAAATAATAGACTTTTGAAAGATTCTCCAAGTTTCTCTCTGCCTCATCTTATACTAAACAAAATCAAGGTGATATTATTTTGACTTTCTTTCTCATGCTTTCCATTTCTCAGATCTGATTAATCTTTTCTTAAAATTCCCAGTGGCCTGCTCCTTTCTGCCCTATCCACAAGGTCAGATCTACATTCCATCACACCCAACAAGCTTACATGATATGAATTTTGACCATATCACATACTTTGAGATCTTACTGTAAAGCTATTATGTAAGAGGAATTATGTGAATTAAACAAGCCAGAAGTTTAATGAAAAGACAATATTCAGAATAAAATAGCTTCCCCCACCTCTGTTGCTACATCATTCCTCTTTTCTTGATTAATCTTGGTCTTGACAGTAATGATCTCACAAAAGATGGAAACAGCACAGCCCATTCTATGATTTAATCTTGATCCCAACAGATCTGGATTCAATTTAATTGTCTACAATTAATTAGAAACAGAGGCAACATTATTAAAAAGAGACCATTTTCACATATACCCAAGAAGCTGTTTACATTCAATAGGAGCTTATGTTAAACCAAATCATTAAAATCTGAAAGATTACATCTGGATAAAAATTAAAGCCAAGCCGATTCATTAACCCAAATGGTGGCCTACAGATTACTGACACTATATTGCTACTGTAGCAATCAAAGGATCAAGGGATACATGACTGGATGATCCTAATTGAAACAGTCTACACTGAATCTGAAAAATTGAGAAATTGAAAGGATTAAGAAGCTATTCACCAACTTCTGTCAACATGGAAAATACATTCACTCTTAAAGCTTTGCTGTATAAATACTGTAATGAAGAAAGAGGAAAACCATGGTAATGGCTATATTTTATGCAGTATACAGACAATTTTCATGATATTCTATGGCATATGTACATAAAATGTTCACAGCCATCTGTTTAAGACTATAGAAACTCTGGAATTTACAGCTGAATATATCTTACTGCCTTGCCAATAACATCATATTTGACCTTTAGAGACACACTTTCTGGGGGGATTGTTATTCAGTCAGCCATTGGTGTACAAAAACTTTTTCCAGATGGGTTGAACTAGATATCATAGTTTCATATCTCCCAATGGTTTCACAGATGATTTTACGGAAAAACTTGATTCGGCAGACTGGAGTAGTTATTGGTGGCACCAGGGTTCCAAGCAGTCCCTGAACAAGTTTTTTTGCAGTCTACAGAGCATACAATGTGGAATTTGCTGAAAATCAAGGACACAGCTTCCTACCATGTAGTGTAATCTCCAAATTGAATCCCCCAGGAAAAACCCAGGTTGACCAATATCTGAAATGCAACTTGACCTACTTTATGTAATTGTCCTATTCATCGTAGAGTATCTGGGTAGATGGTGCCATATTGTGTGTTCCTAAATATGTTCATTTAGAAGAAAAATCCACTTGGTGCAATGAAATTTACTACTTGGGAAGCATATTTAATATTGTATCCTCACTGTTACTACACATGCAATTGCATGCACATATTTACACTGTCAAGATGCATCTGATTTTCACTTTGAGATTTGAGGAGGGGAGGCTGGAAGCTCACGAATGGAAAAATAGCTGTCAGCCTTGCAAGATAGTCCAGCCAAGAAGCACATCCAGAAGTACTAGCTCTAACTGTATCATAAGGAACAGAATCTTGCAAGTCTGAAAGTACATTTCTCCCCCATTGCTTTACAGCCCAAGAAACTAGGGGGAGGCTCCCTTCGGAGTCATTTGCTATCCCCACATTCCTGCTGCTTGTCTGACAATTGCCCTGGCTGTGGCTCTTCCCCCTGTCTTCCAAGGTCATTCCCACATACTATTACAATAGCATACATGTGTCTATCTGAATAAAATACAAGTTGTAGAAAGATTCCCTTAAAAGCAAAGCAAAACAGAAAAATAAGATTGGTTTATTTCAGCTGATAACAAAGACTATTCCTATTGGTGCAACTTTGTTTGTGAGCATAAATCTAATTTTATTCCTGAAAAAAGACTGTTAGGTTTTCTACCAATTAAAAGTTTTCCAAGCTCTACATTAATTTATATTTTTTAATTTATATTTCAAATTTAGTCACTACCCATCTCACTCAAGATCGACTCTGGGCGGTTTACAGTAAATATTAATTAAAATACAATGAAAATACAATGAAAAACCATGTTCATACATAAATAATGGCTTCCAAGATGGTAAATAAAGGTTATGGGAGCATCTTCAGGGTGCCAGCCACCTCCAGGGTTGGTTGCCCCTCTTCTCGCCCCACGTGAGTTGGCAGAGCCAGGTCTTCACCCCTTTCTGGAAGGTCAGGAGAGGAGGGGCCCGCCTCACCTCTGGAGGGAGAGTATTCCATAGGGCGGGGCAATGGCAGAGAAGGCTCTCTTTCTGGGCTCTGCCAGTTGACATTCTTTCGTCGACAGGGTCCGTAACATATCTTCTTTGTCTGACCATGTGCGACTTAATTTTATTTATACTTAAAATGATGCCTCTGATATTTGGTTGTTCCTATCTTTTCTATCCCAAATAAAGAGCAGACTTATTATTCTAGGATAAGCAATATTTTGTATTTCTTCTCTTGCTTTTCATCTTCAACCCACACTTTTGGAGAACCCACCTAAGGAAATCCATGTGGAAAGCCTGTTGTGTTGACATTTGCTAGCACAAGAATCATGGGTTTAAGTGGGTTAAATGATACAAGTATGGGTGGATGCTATCTATTCACATTATGCTGATCTTAGTGGGATTCGCAGTTAGATATACTGTACATCTGTTTCAAATGCACACTGCAAATATGGATGGGAATGCAGGTTTGGAAATGGAAACTCAAGCACATTCCATTGGAAGCAATGGAGACATGGTATATTTGGACGTGTATTTAATCAATCCTGTGGTTCACAGAATCAACCTTCCTGATTCCCCCCCTCCCCCGTCCAGTCTTTGAACTCTGCAAAGAATTTTTCATGTTACAGTCACGTAGGTAAAATTCAAGGTTGGTGTATAAATATTGTTTAAATAATAAACATCCATGGTTGTTCACCTCCTTCCTCCCATCTCTTTTAGGCCCCAGGAAGCAATTGCCTGAAAGGAATGTGCCTGTCCAATAAGGTCAGGGAGACAGGGTTTACTGTGGTCCCATCCCTGAGGGAACTCTACCTGCAAGGACCTGTAACACAGCCTTCTCAGTGGTGGCCCCTTTCTATGAAACAGCTGCCCCTTGCACATCCAGTACCAGCTCTCTGCTGAATTACCACTGGGCTGTTAAGCTATGTCTCTGTGGCAGAACATTTAGGTGATGTTAAGTTCTGATCTGTCCCTGATGAATGGCACTGTTTTTGCATTTCTGAGTTGATAAGGTTGTAATACTAAGGTGTTTTTCATCCTTTTTCTGATGATTGTATGCCACTCAGAACCTTCAGGAATAGAATGGCAGAGAAGTCCTAGCAAACAAGCAAATTCTGGTGAATAAGGAATTGCATGTGTTACTGATGAAGAGGAAGACTGACATGTGGGTTTTCTCTGAGTTGACTTGATACATTTTAAAGTCCATTCATATGAATATTCTCTCAACCAGCTGGAGCATATATGCATCCTGAATTTTGGCTCTGAATCTGCTGCGAAATCAAGACAACAAGGAGAGGTTTCTCTCCCTGTGTGATGCTACATTCTGTCTTGAGAGAAAAAAGGAGAATATCTTTCTTAGGGGCTGTCCATTATTTCATAATTTTGTTATAGTTGTAGTGAGGGGTAACCAGATTTTTTTTTATACAGTCTGAAAGTATCTGATAGAAGCTAATTTCTGTTTAAACCCAGAGTTTACCACTATTTTATTTTAAATATAAATGACCTGATTGCTATAAGTAGATTACTGCTATGTTTTGCTGACCCTTCATTTTCTATCGTCACTGTGTATTAATAAAAAAGAAATCAATACATAAAAATCTTTTTCATTGAATTTTACCAATAATAATAGTAATGATAATGTAATATATAAATATCCATGTGATGACATAGAAAAAAACACAAAAAATAAGACAAATCATTACTAATGCAAGATTAATTATTTTAATTCTGATGAAATTAAGTCCTTTGAATTTAAGCCCATTATTTGGCATATGAATAAACATGTTTCTGTTTGGAAGGAAAGCTCACCTTTCCATGAAGCTAATTTACAATCTGATGATCTTTCAAAAGTATGTAAATCAGAAATCTCAGCACTGTGTTTTGGAAAGCAAGAAATTCTTTTTATTTCCCCAGATTAGAACAATATTCTATGGAATTTATTTTTGTTTTTTTTGTTTGTTTGTTTTTGGACTAGTTGCACAGATGTCCACTTTTCCTGAGCCAGCTGTATAGAGAGCTGCTTCTTGCTTAGACCAGACTGGAACCTGCTGACAAAATAACACAACTGAAGCCAGACATGCTGCGTTTTACACAAGAGGTCATATGCAGAAGTACCAACTGCCTCTAAGCAAGCTGTTTTATATAAACATACATTTGGTGTGTGGGTTACTCAAAGAACATTGGTGGTGCAAGGAGAGAACAAGCTTTGCAGCAGTTGTAGAAACTGTAACAATTGTTCATTAAATGATTTCACAGGGGTTATATTTGGAAAAAAAAAAACATGGGAGATGTTATTATCCACAAAAAGGTGTCAAAACAAGTTTCCTTATAATATTCTGCACAGAAGTCCCTGCTTCCCTAAGACTGAAATCGTTTCTTTCATAACTCTAATTCAGATCAGTTGCTACTTAAAACAGTTGCTTCCAGCTGCAAAAAGTCAAAGGAAAGGAAATAATGTGGATGTTGGTATATATTCAATGAGCAAGAATCAAACTACAACATTTAATGTATTATATAGTAGAATCCAATTAGTATATTTCAGTTTCATCAGATTTTTTTAAACAGTGAATGCTATTTCCATACAGGGTTCCTGAGTTAGGCAACTAGATGGCTTTCTTTCAACAAGGTTGTTTTCATTCTAGAAAAGTTTTCAGTTCTAGAAACATCTATAATACACATTATGGCAACATGCTTACTAGCCCAGCTCAGGTAGAAAGACAGAGTGCACCAGCTTTCAATCCCCAAGTACATTTCTTCAGACAAATGGTTAACAAGCCTACAAGCACCCTCACAATTAGGAGACCTCACACCATAAAAAATTTGGGCTCTCCAGCCATATTCTCCTGCGGAGGTGTCCTCAGGGTTTGGTAAAAAAGTCAAGATGATGGGCACAGCAGTGTGATCAGAGCTCCACCTGTTTTGCATGTGTATTGTACAAGCAAATAATAGACAGAGCTTCAATCACACCATCACAACCACCATCTTGATGTTTTTGACCATATGCTGCAGATCCCACTGTTCTCCTGACTATTTCCCACCTGGTCTGCTCTTGTTTTAGTTTCACAAAAACTAGTGGGAACAAAACTTTCCTTCTCTTTGCCTTCCATATATAAAGCTGCTTACACTTTCTCTCTTCCTCACTGCACTGCTTCTTCAGCCGGGGCAAAAAGAAAGAAAACCCAACCCTGTCAGAAAATTGATGCTGCACCAGTGTAGGCACCGTTTTCAGCAGCTACAAAATATTTCTCTGGTGTAATAGCAATTTTGTTAAGGATGGGCAGATATTCAGGGCCCGGCAGCAGTCAGAGGCCTACCCGTTCACCTATCATTGACTGTGGAATTCCAAAGCAGCAGCTGATGAATTCAGTTGAGTTCTAGGCTGGCGAAATCATTTGTAGTTAGAAGTGTCATGTATATAGTTCACCTTGAAGCCAACCCAACGACTGCTGCTTCCTCTTTGTGCAGTTAATTTTAGAAGTCATAAGTAAACTGAAGTTCCATCAAATAGCTTTATTTCATGCTGAAGCCCTACAGCATTACCAGATGTAGGTTCAGATCAGCATATGAAGTGAATTGACAGCCCCCTCCCCAAACAGTGATCAAGCAATGCAGTCTTTGGACATCGGTCCCAGTTTTTTCCTGTTGCAGTTGTAAGATTTTGGGTAAATAGGAAATTTCTGTTTGCAAATAAAGTATTGCTCTCTGCTTGATGTTAATTGTGAGATCAGACATTTTGGTTGACAGAAGAGCTAGTCATCTGGAAGGTCCCTTCATCTTATGTTGAATAATGTACGAGTCTTCCTGAACTTGGTGTGCAAGCTAGTTCTTGCATCATCAGAGGAAAATAAACTAGCATTAAAACCAACCATTACCAAAGCAAGTGATAGATGAAAAATGGTAGTCCATCCTATTGTATAGTGTGGACATGAGAAAGAGGTGCAAAAATTTAGCAATGACTTCATCACATAGATGTCTTTCTTTTGCTACACAGCAATCACCAGAATTCTTTTGAATGGCTTTTTTGCAGTAAAATTCCTTATCAGAAGTTTCTGGATTCTTGAATACCATCTTATTTGGTTCCTATTTAGACTCCTATGAACAACCCTGAGAGTTATAGAAAAAGCAAAACTCCAAGTTTCTATCTATACTTACAGGATTAGAAACATTTCATTTTTTTTTAATGGTTGGTATTTTTATTCAGACATCCTAAGTAGAGTGCAAACAAGAACAAAAAGGAGAAAAACATTCTGGATAACTCATTGAACATATGTCTGAAAATCTGTTTTTAAATTGCTTTTCAAGTACCTGGAATGTAGTACAACATACTCATTCTTGCTATTTGTGTATAGCAAATGATTGTTTGGACATAATTTATTGATCAAGGCCATTGAAAATGGCAGCAAGTTCATAGAATCCAGATTGAATGGAGAGACCAGATTTCTGTGTCTGTAAGAATCATTGCAGTTTTGAGAAAAGGAGATCAGAATAGCAGAATTTAATAAAAGGATTTGTTGTCTATCACTGCGTCTATCAAGGGCATTTTCCCCTTCATTTTTTACTCAGGTTCGTAGTTTTCATGAATAGATTGAAGATTCATGGTATAGTACTCACAGATGGAAACCTTTCTTTCCCCAAACATTAAACATTGACAAGCACCACTGGAGTATGCAAGCATCAGCCTACTACAAAATTGGATTTAAACAGTCCCCAATTCTTGTGAGAGGGCCCCTACTAACCTGTTGGTTGCAAAATGGCAGAGCAGAAGCAGAAAATAGCTACTTTCTTTTTCCTTTTCATTAAAAATACATGCCATGGGAGAGAACAAATTAGACTCTGAAACATATTGGAGAAGTAAAGGAAGGCTTTAGGATCCTTTTGGAGGTTCCTGAAATCAAGCAGTCCTAGACAGAGATCCTTCTGACCATGCTGTTTTATGATCTCTGACATGCTATGATGAGTTAGAAGGATAATAGTCTAAAAAGTACAAAATATAATCAGTCTAAAATTGGTTTACTCAGCATAGCTTAAGTAAACTACTACTTTAGGAGAAAATCAGCTGAGTTTCGAGGATAAGCAGTGAAATAGACAAGAATGTGTATCTTTAATCTACAAATATGAAAAAATATATATAAGGGCTACTTAAGATGATCTTAAAGAGACAAATTAAACATTTAAAATAAAAAACAATTTGTTTATATTTCTGGAGAGAACAGAGATGAACACTTCAGGTAAAATATAATTCATCATCCTTGTTTGTTTAAACATCACTTTTTTTTTTCTCAGAGAGGATTCCTTGTAAGTTTTCACATAATGAGGTTGCTTCATTCTATCCAGCTTTAAATAGGAACTTAACTTGTTTAATGGTGAACCAATAAAATGATGTTCCAATATGGTACATCAAAGTCTTGTGAACAGTTATTTTCAAAAAGCCATTTTTAAAATAAATGCTTCAGGCATGTTCAACAAATCAGTATCCTTACATTGATATTCCCTCAGATGGATACCGGCCAGAAGATTAGACACTAAAATAGCAGTAATTGTATGAATGGTAAAACTATGAAGTGTCATTTATATTACATCCTGACTCCCAGTTATGACTCCTTTTCAGTACAAACAAAACATGGGAAACTAGCATAGTCAATGGAGTAATATAATGCAACAGAACTGATGAGAAAGTCTAAGTTCCCATTTTGGTTTGGGGCTCTTTCCGTCTTATGTGTGTTCTCCAAATTCTCACAGAAAATATTTTAAAATTCTTAAATTTTTAGTGCTACCTTCATTTGTGTGCTGCCTTATTTCATATATATTGCTGCTGATTTTAGGTTGCTGTTTTACATCACTGTTCTTTGATGTAATATTTTATGTGTTTAATGAACCTGATTACAGCTCAGAAAATTGTGGTATTTAATGCTATAAAATGGCAAGATAGATGATGCAACCTGGATTATCACCTTGTTCGCAGTCACCCATGCCTTAGTCACCTCCTGTTTGAATTACTGCAATGTGCAATACATGGGGTTGCCCTTGAAGACCATCTGGAAGTTGCAACTGGTCCCGAATGCAGTAGCACACACAGTTTTGGGTGCCTCATGGTTCACCCGGGGAACATCACTGCTGCGTGAGCTGCACTGGCTTCCAGTTGCTTTCCAGGTGCAATTCAAGGTGCTAGTTATCACCTTTAAAGCCCTATGTGGCACAGGACCAGGTTACTTGTGGGACCACCTCTCTGTGAGGGTATCTGCCTGTCCTACTAGACTAGATAGGGTGGGTGCCTTCAGGTCCCCTCCCTTAAATATTGCCATCTAGTGGGACCTTGGAGGCATTCCTTCTTAGTAATTGCCCCAGCCCTTTGGAACAGCCTCCCACCTGAGATCAGAGGGATCCCTACCCCCTTAGCCTTCCAGAGGGCTATGAAGACCTGGCTCTTCCCCCAAGCATTGGGCTAGAATGGGAGTTGAGCTGTGAGGTTGTTTGGTCTGGCATCTGGGGGGAAGGGTACCTTTATTTTTAACTATGTTGTATGGATTGTTGTGAGCTGCCTAGAGTCATTGTATGAGATAGGGGACCATATAAGTCCTGTAAATAAGTAAATTATCATAACAGGATGTACCACACTAAGTAAGAATGGAAAACTCTTATCAAAATATTAAATCTCAAGTGACTTGCATTAGACATGTGTAATATCTAATTACCTTCTATAAAACCTAGGGATGGATTTATTAAATTCTGCTATTCTGATCTCCTTTTCTCAAAACTGCAATGATTCTTACAGTCACAGAAATCTGGTCTCTCCGTTCAATCTGGATTCTATGAACTTGCTGCCATTTTCAACGGCCTTGATCAATAAATTATGTCCAAACAATCATTTGCTATACACAAATAGCAAGAATGAGTATGTTGTACTACATTCCAGGTACTTGAAAAGCAATTTAAAATAGGGGGGGGGAGGAAAAAAAAGGTCAGGCACAGGACAATGCATGCTGACTGTAATGGCGATCACATGACTGAGGGATGTTGTAAAGGCTATAAATATGTGCCTTGACTGTAAAGCTATTTTTTCAGCACTGTCATAACTTTGAACAGTCGCTGCACGAGGCAATTGGTAAGCAAGCTCTACCTGTACCATAGTTTCTATTAAATTATTTATTTTCCAACTTTTTGGACATTCTTAATGTCTTATTGGTGGGAAAGCTTCAAAGCAGCTAATTTGCTTATCTAGTTCTGGCTTGAGAGAGTATTGGGTGTTGAGCTATGTTTGCTAATCTTGGTCTCCATTCCAGCTTCCTGCTATTATTCCCCACCCAACTTCAAAGGAGCTTACCTGTGAGGCATTGGCATCCACCACAGCACTTTGGCCAGGGCTCCATGAAAACTGAATGGAGCATAAGACTTCAATGTGAAGTTGAATTCTGGGTCTTGGTGGGAGAGGGGTCTGAAAGTTAATCTGGTCTTTTAGCAGATTAATGTTTACTGCAAGCTGTGGGAGTGATTAGCATGAGAAAGAAAAAGCAAAGACCCCTGTGAGTCAGGCTCAACTCAGGGTGGCTTTATGGACACACTGACATGGTTTTCTTGGCAACAGTACAAAAGTGACTTGGCATGGTCTTCTTCCCAATAAATTTTCAACCTCTCAGTTGAGCCTACAGTGCTGGGATTTCCTGATAGTCTCCCATTCAATGACTAAACACATCCATTGCTGCTTGCTTGCTTGCTTATTTATTTATTTCAGTTCAGCCATAGTCAGCTAATTATTGCCATCTGCTGTGCAATGAAATGATACTAAACCTCACTTCTGTGCTGCAATATTGACAGACAGCTAGCTTGTAGGTCTCAATCCATTCTGAAACAACTACAAAATTTCACCCACCTGGCCTGTTCGTTTGTTTGTTTTCTGGCTGCATTTGTATGCTACCCAATCCCAAAGGCTCTGGACACCTAAGAATCTCATCATAAACTAAAATAACACCTGAAAGAAAAAGAAAGATCCCAAATATACATAAACAATAAAAATCAAACATGTAAAGCCCAGAAAACACATAAGTCATGCATGCATGAGCCCCATCTTTAATCATAGCATACCTCCCCCCCCCCCCGATGGAATAATTAGGTCTTGACAGTTTCTTAAAGCCTAGGAGAGATGGAGCTGCCTGAATCTCTGCGGGGAGGGAGTTCCAAAGTGTGAGGGCAACTATTGAAAAAGACCACTTCTGAAGCCTTTTGGATGATAGTCTCATAAAGGCAGAACTGGGAAGGAGATGACCCTGTTTGATCTGGTTGGATAGACAGAGGAGTACAGGAGAAGGCAGTCCCTTAGATAACCAAGCTTGGAGACATGCACAGCTTTAAAGGTGACAACCGGTACCTTAAATTGTACCCAGAAGCCAACTGGCAACCAGCGCAGCTTCCAAAACAGTGAGGTCACTGGCTATGCCAGGATACACCTATCACTACCCAGGTTGCCACATTCTATGCCAGGTCTAGCTTCCACATGTTCTTCAAGGGCAGCCACATGTAGACTGCTTTACAGTAATCTAACTGGGAGGTAACTAGGGCATGCGTGACTATGAGCAGGTTCTCCCTATTCAGGAATGGATGCAGTTGGTGCATAGAATATGCCAAAACCCTCCTAGACACACCTGTCAATCACTCACTGACGAGGAACATTATGTGTAGAAGGACTGACCCAAATTGTGAACCACTCTGAATGAAAGAATATAACTCCATTCAGAGTCAAAGTCAGCATTTCTCTGGAGTTGTTAGGCCTACAAACCCAAAATCACTCCATTTTGGAGGGATTCAATCTGAGAGTGTTCCTTCCAGCATCAAGGCCCTGGATCAGCACTTATATCATATCACCTGTTTGGCCTGGGGCTGAGTTGTATAGCTGGATATCATCAGCATATTCATATCCTTAGCAGTTTCATGTAGATGATAAAGGGAAGTGGGGAGAGGAAAGAGCCCTGAGGCACTCCACAGGTAGAGGTTTTCAAGCATTTCTCTCCCCGCAACTGGAAACATCCTTTCAGAAAGGAGGAGAGCCACTGCAGGACAATGACCCCCACTCCAATTACTTAGCAATGTTTCAGAAGAATATTATGGTTGATAGTACCGAAAGCTACTGAGATGCTAAGAAGTACTCCAATGTCAATTGCAGTCCCCCAATCCTGGTCTTTCCATAGGTTATCTACAACCTTGACCAATCAAGTTTTTCTGCTGTACCCTGGCCTAAAACCTGACTATCACAGCTTCTAATAATCTACTTCTTCTGGAGCTCTCTGGAGATGCTCTCTAGATACAGAACTAGAACTGTATCTAGTTCTAATACAACTAGAAAGGGAAAGCTGGAGACAGGCTTAAGTTATCCAAAAGAGTCAAACTGAAGGCTTTTTGAACAGGGGACACACCACAGCCATCACTCAACAAACCATTGATTACTGCTCTAATCCCACTGTCAGCCACTTCATGGGAGGTCTTAACCAACCATGAGGGACAGGGATCCAAAGAAAAACTGGCATAGCTGACACAACAGAGGACCGTCAGCTTCCTCAGGACTCACAAACTCAAAATGAACCCAGACTCTTCACAAGATGAAAGCCTTGTTCATCCCATGCTATGTAGGGCTTTATAGGTGTTAACCAGAACCTTGACCTGTATCCAGAAACTGATAGGGAGCCAGTGCAGCTTGTAAAGTCCTGGTGTTACATGGATGTACCAAGGTATACCCATAACTACCTACACTGCTGCATTCTAGACCAATTGTAACTGTTGGATAGTTTACAAGGGCAGTCCCATATAGAGCGTGTTGTAATAGTCCAGCCAAGAGGTGACTAGGCCATGAGTGACAGACAGGGCCTCCTGATCCAGGAATGGGTGCAACTGGCACCCAAGGTGAAGTTAGGCAAAAACTTTCCTGGCTAGAGCTGCCATCTGTTCCGTAAGCAGGAGCTGTGAATCCAAGAGGATCCGCAGATTGTGCAGTATGCATGAGTGGGGAAGTGCAACCCCATCCAGAGCCAAGGTTGTAAAATCTCTAGTTCTGGAATCTGGGACGGGGGCAGACAAAATCCACAGCCACTCAGTCTTGGCAGAGTTGAGCTGAAGCCTGCTGTTCCCCATCCAGACCCTCACAGCTCTCATGCACATTTAGATTAAGTTGTGGATGAATATGGTTTCGTTACAGATAGTCCTGCCATTTAATAACAACATCTGAAACCCCTGGGTTCCAATGATTTATTTCCTGGCTCTTGGGATGAGGGCTGAAAGTTGGAGCGGGGGTGGGGGGCGGGGGACGGGAAATCAATCAAAGATATTGAACTCCTTCTCTGGGCACCACCCACTCAGATCTTCCTATCATACCTCCCATTGCTCATCACAACTATAATTCCATTGTCCCACAACAGCCCCTGCCCCAGAAAGCCCACTGTCATTTAGCAAAAAAACTATTATCAATCAGGTAATTTCAAACTAAGCCCCTCAGGCACCCCACTCAGCCCACTCCCATCTTCACTACACACTACATACCTAGCCCCCTCCCTCCCTCCTCTGGTAAGACAGGGAAGCACCCTTCCCCCCAGGGGAGGAGCAACTCCAAGAGGCTTCACAGTGATAAAATCTGGCTTCCAAGCTGCCCCAAGTCATGTTCTTGTTCCATACTGTGTTAAAAGGACCAAAGAACAAAGAATCACACTCCTCTAAGCCAACCTCCAGAGTGATCTCAATGATATAGGGAGTCCCTACAGCAAAGTCCGACTTGGGAATTTCTGAGTTGCAGCCAGTCCCATCCTGGCAGCTTGCCTACAACCAGCAGAGGACCTTTCTCAGAGGTCCTGTCTGCTTCTGCTGCCAGCAAACTCAGACAAACCAGGCAAAGAAAATGCCAAAATAACAACCGCCAGACAAAGCCGCCCAGTCCTCCAGCACCAGGAGCTAACCAGCTCTCCAGAGCTTGGGAGAGAAGCTGCCATATTTCTTCCCCTGATGGTCAGGCGGTCAGTAGCCTCTGGCAATCTGTCGTGACCCTGGCTTTGTGTTATGCTGTCATCAGCACCTAACCAGGGAGCGGGCCAGCTGTCCACCTTTTCAAGCATTCTAAGTTCCCAGATTTAGTCTTACCCTTCTCTCATATGGAGTTAATGGACTATTTAGCCATTCTTTCAACTAAAAAGCAATATGTATTTTTCACATGAAATTAAGATCTCTACCCTCACATACACAGAGGATGAGTACTGCTAGACTGCAAATAAAATTAATGAGAAAGCAAAGCCTACCGTTGTTGTTTTCCTCTTTATGTAGAGTTACTTAACGAATTTATGACCCAAGAACAGAGTTAAAACCAGATGCACCTGACAAGAAGTTCCACCATATTCAGCCAGCAAATAGCTGGGCCATCAGGGGGCAGTGAGATTTACACTGCAGCATCTTTATCTTTACGGGGATACAAGGTTTGGTGAAGTGGTATAAAAGAACAGCTTTCAATATCAGACCGTATCAGGCCATACCAGGAAAGAGTTAAAGGCACGTATTTCCCTTTTGCTTCAAATTCAGGATTAAAATGAAAACCATGTTATAATATAAAGACTAGCCACAATATCCTAGCCCCTTTTGTCTCTCTGGTACTTAATTTCAGATACATCGACAAAGGAGCCTTTGTGCATTTATCCTCTCTAAAGCATTCCCCTGGAACGTTTGTAATACCTTCAAGAAGAGAAAAAAACCCAGGCATCTCTCTCCAAATAGGCAAATATCTTTCTAATTAAAAAAAAAAAAAAAAAATCAGAGATTTTGCATCAGTTACACTTAGCATTTTTGCAAATAAGTGAACACTTTAGGACAGACAAAAGCCCTCCCTCCCTTTGTGAATTTTCTTAGACAATTTTAGTTTAAGTATCACAGATGGAATACAGGCTTCTCTTTCTGTTCTCAAATTTCTTCTATGTCCACAGTAAAATATAAAATCTATTCTGAATGCCATTAGGGAAGAAAGCTGTGGTTATGCTATTCTTTCTAAATATAATTGAAGTGGTGGAGTACATTAAACATTGAAATGTTTTAAGTGGGTTGGGGGAATAATTTAATGATGTTCTCTTTAAGATAGTTAATTAGCATGCCATGTATGAAAGCGTAACACGAACACCACCTACTGTAAAACTGAATGTTCTACACACAGGATGCTAATTTATTTATGTCTACATAAATAGGGGAGATCAAGGCTGTTAATCCTCTTATGGGAAATTTCAGATCATCTCTAAAAAGGAATTGTTTTCTATATGCAATCTAAAATATCCGAACATTAGAAAAGGTTTATCATATGTTTAAACCTATCTGAACCAGCAACAGTCTACATGAAAAATAATTCTGAGCTGCCCAAGTTAAATAAAACAACACAATGGTAAAAAATCATGCAGGCAAAAAAAAAAAAAAATCCTTTTCTTATGGATTTCTTTTGCTGCTGCTGCTGCTTTTTTTGGGGGGGGGGGCTACATTTCTAGTAATTTGAATTAAAAAATCTAAAACAAATAACATATATTTATTTTTCGGAAATCAGTATCAGCCTGAGTGAATTTTAATTACAAATGGACAAACAAGACCTTTGAGCACATTTTTGTTTTCTAAAACAAATATTGAGGTTTGCTTTTAAATGAAGTCAATTTGCAATCTTTTTCATCAATAAACTTAGGCATTTTCTTGCCAGATATTTTATATCTTGCATTTAAAGGTGAATTCAATATCTTTTTCAGTCATTAGAGGAAGAGTCTAAAGCAAGATAGAATAGGAAAAAGGTTCACACCAAGTAGTTCTGCCCTAGAAGTTTTCTGTCTACATACAAATGTCTACATTGCCAGTATCTGCAGGCAAGAGGCCTTTGCAAGAGCAACTGTTGGAAGAACAACTGCAAGAACAACCAAGGAGACAAACTCTCAAGCAGACAAACAATCAAGCAGAAAACAATACCCTAATCATGGAACTGCCAAGGAGAAAACCACACTCCCACAGCTGGCAGGGCAAGCTACTATATATAAACAGGGAGCACACCCCACACTCACTAGCACTGATGATGTTACCTAGTTGGGTAATGAAATGTCCGCAATCAAATAACCAAAGTCAGAGAGCACCAAGGACTCCACAAGAACAACTGTGTATTGTATTGCTTATTTGTGAGCCTGAACCCTATAGCACAAGGTCTTGGCTAATATGGAAGCTTTTTTTCATGTTGCTATATGTTTAATGACTCCCTCTATGCAGATGGAGGGATAGGACAGGAGAGGCTGTAGATGGGTTCACACTTCAGGTTAAGATAAGGCTTCTTTGGACTGTGTCTTGCTGAACAAGCCATGGAATCATGGTTCATATAGGATACTACACAGACCACAGCGGTTGAGTTCGCACATCACCATATGCCACAATATGACAGAAAAGTTCTGTTATGCTAGCTAATATAAATAATTGTTTGGCTTGCTTTATCCTTGGGTGTTTCCTTCTTTCTTTTCCCTCTTCTACTATTTTACTCAGTACTTTTCACATCTGGATTAACCCTAGAAATTGCTGCAAACACTTGTGGATCATCTAACAGAAGCTAATCTGCTACATTTGGAAAAATCAATTTAGTGAGATACAATGGAAAGCCATTTCTTTTTAGAAAGAAAGAATGGGAGCAATCTTAATTTCTGTTACCCCTTGCTCGAAAGCGATATTACTTTACCAGTATACAATACTGTGTGTATTTTCTTTTGCTCTTTAATTGTACTATGACTATTAGATAAAAAAAGAAAAAAAAACCATCCAGGCAGTAATTTCAAAACACTGTTACCCCATTGGTTTATAAATTCTGCTCTATATTACTATGATTATTTAATTATGTTCAAATGCAATTCCTAACCCATCCAGTATAAGAAAGAAGCCAGGAAAGAAGAACAAAGTACTAGCTATTGGAAATGATATGCTTTTCTACAGTTTTGTTTGCTTTTCATTTTAATATCAAGGGAGTTTTTTCTGTGCATTCTTTTATTTGCAATATGCGATGGGGCTAACAGGCAAAGGACAGCTGATTAAAGAATGGCCCTAATATTTAAAGTTTTGGGGTCCTCAACTGCATAGATATTATTATACAAAGTGGCCAGATGTTCTTCAGCCACAATGATAGAGTGGACAGTTTTCTGTGAGGTCAGTTATGTACCAGGCCTATCTTCTCTGTAACTCCTCCATTGCTTTTATGACAATTCACCTTGGGCTCAACAAATTTGTGAACAATAGCAAACTGCTTTCTTTCTCTCTCTTTCTCTCTCCTGCATGTGGGAACACTGGATCATGTCACAAAGTAACCCTTTCCTGTCCAACACACCACTGCATTTCCAAAAAATGTGTTTTTTTTTTTTCCTTTCCAAGAATAAAAGGAAAAAAAAAACCCCTATTCTCTCTTCTATTTATTCACCACCTCCACATATATGTCAACTCAATAGATATAAACTGGGGAGTATTGCTCTTGATAGATACTTGGTGGAGTATTGCTCTTCCATGGAAACCATCTTGAAGTTTTGCAACTATTTCTCCTAATAGATCTGAATAAATTTTGCTATTTCTCTACAAGATGTTTTACTTTACCTCAGTTTGAAAAAGCTAGAGTGGTTTATATTATTCATTCCAGATTCTAGTCATACTAATTTCCATTTAGAGTGGGAAACAAAACAGTGTAAACTGCACATTCATGGGGACAATCTTATTTGTCTTTATTAAGAAGTACATTTTCAACAAGGTGCACCATAACCCATAGCAGGAGTCTTATAATAGGGTGACATATTTTATAATGAATGTGGCTTTAACCTACCAGAGTTTCAACCATATCTCTGACTTTTCTTTAACACCTATATTCTTTTGGAACAAGACTTTCCATGAATACTCCCCTCTTTGGGCCTACTTGGAGAGTAAATATGTAACACCTCTAAAATCTTGGGAAGTTTTAGGGTCCAGGTATATTAAACAACTTTAATACCTGAAAGCTACTTGGCACATTTGGTGATTAATAGGTAACTGGTTATATTTTGATCCCAAAAGACATGAGAAATTGGGGTGGTGGAATTAGAAGGAAGATATTTTGTTGGAATGCTTGGGCCAATCAGTTGATTTCTAATGGTTGTTTTAAAGACTTTGAAAGATTGCATTTTGAATATGATTTACCTACAACATTTGCTTGGCACTATATATAACTGAAATATGCCCTAACTAAACAGCATGGCCCAGATATTTTAGCAGGTACCTGCAATTTTAGGATCTGTAAGAAATAAAGATGATAAGAATCCAATGTTACAAGGAATTAAAAATAAAACGAACGTTAATTATGTATCTGAATTGTGGAATGAAGAACTAGGATATCCTATTTTGGAGAATCAGTGAATTCTGGGGTTAAGAAATGGAAATATACACCTTATGATTTAAAAATCAGATCGGTTCACTGTAAAATATTGTTTCATGTTTACTGGACCCCTCAAATAGCATTTAAAAAGGGTTGGACATTAGATTTTTTGCTGGTATTGTAAGAAATTTGAAGGTTTGTCTAGCTACAGCATTGTTTTTATTTCAAATCATTATTTATGTCAGTACAATTCTGGAAATAAATAGTATAGTTAAGACCTTAATGCATTATTTAACTATATTCCTAAACCATGGAATTTGCCATCTCATGAAGAGCTTTGGCTCTATCAAGCCTGGGGCATGGCAAATAAATTGATAAGAGACTTATTGTCCTGATATCGAGGAATGGCTTCAGGATATATCTTACCTTTTTTGAAAAGTCTTTGTATTCTAGAAATACAAAGATGAAGCAATATGTTTCTATATGGTCTAGATTTAATTATAAGCTTAAGGATTAAATTAATTTTACATCAATACCAACTTTATATAGATCTTTCCTCCTTTTTTGTATTAATTTGTCTTTTCTCCCTCTTTTTGTCATGTTTAATATATTTTAAGAAAGCCAGTTTGGTGTAGTGGTTAAGGCATCAGGCTAGAAACTGGGATCTATAACCTATAACTACTGCAGAAGGCAGCTGGTTGATGGTTACATGGAACAGATAAATGGGACTACATAATATTACCCAGAAGTAATGGATTACTTATAGATAATGGGTTACTTACATGTTACTTATGAGGCCATCTCTCCCCAGTGATGTCTAACTGTCCTGTTAGGAGAGGCATGCTCCAGGTCTCATCTATAAGACTGTCACCTGTCGGGACCCAAGAGAAGACCCTTTTCTGCCATGGCACACCCCCGGAACTTCATCCCCCCAGAAATTAGACTTGCTTTGGCCTCTTGGCCTTTCACAAGGCACAACAAAACTAGCTTTGTCAGAGAGCCTGGGGCCCAGGTAGCTTCGCAGTTAGTTTGAGTGTTTATGAGTGTTCTCGGCTGCTATTTTTATATTATTGTTGTTGTTTTCATTCTGGCTATTTTTTTTACTCTGTTTTAATTGTTAGCCACCCAGCATCGTGTATATGAGATAGGCGGACTATACATTTATTAAATAAATAAATGGTTTCTGAAAACAATGCACTTGGCTACTGGGCCCGAGTATCAAATATACCTTGATATTTCTCTTTCCCACAGCCCATCACTGCCTGCAGGCAACTGTCAAGCATCTAGCTAGGGGTGATCTGCCTGTTCGGCTTGGGTATGGGCCACTGATCCTTTCTTGAGGGAAGGAACGCCCGGCATCAACTTCTACTCACATCCAGCCCACCAGGAAGGCAATCTTTTTTTGTCTGCTACACATCAAAAGTAGCGTTTCAGAATTGTGTGTCAGCTCTAGTGGCATTGTCCTCTTCATTTCATTGCAGGTATGGCTCCTGTGGATATGGCAGGACCAGCCCTTCCCTTCCCTGGTCACTGCCCTCCACAGGAATTATTTTTTCCTTACAAGTTCACCAGTGAAGAGAAAAGTATCTTTGTTTTTCTTTTTTCATGTTCATTGATGGAACTGTAAAACATGTGTCTCTGTATTTTGGCTTTTTAACTAAATTGACAAGTGTTCTGCCACTTCCCCTGGCTAGCCCAAGTGACTGGAAAAATGGTCAAACTGTGGTGATGTCTCCCTACCCCCTTCCTCAGTCAGGAATTGCAATAAATATGGTCTGGATAGAACTGTAGACTATTACCATAGCTAAACTTGTAGAAAGGGTTAAAATCTGGAATCTTCGGGGGGGGGGGAAGAAAACCCCTTTCTAGCCCATTGCCCAAAAGAAATGCAACTATGCAACAGTTTTTAAAAAACCACGGTTGAGGGTGCGCCTCTTCAAGAAAGGTCTTACCAGCTTTTCTATCAAGGCAGCAATCATAACTCTCTCACGCACAAAGATGATTGACTTCTCCCTTGACCCACCCGCTTAGACCCTTCCAGCTAGAGTTTAACAGCCATAAAGGCAAGGATATAGAGAGCAGGTAGCTGGCCAAGTTCCCACAAGTATATTTTTCACTTCCTCAGGCCACAATAACTGAAACTTATCCCACAAACTCTGACTAGATAGTGTCCCTGTAAACTCAACCGTTTCTGCAATAATTGCAGCATCTAAATTTGAAACAGATGTGAACATCTTTCCCCTCAAAGTGCTTTGCAAAATTATTACAGAAGTCTACAGAATGATTGCTTAGTCTGTCTCGGGAGTAGCCTTGAGCAGCCCATCCACTACCTGAGAAATCCCTCCTGGGTGCTTCATTGGGGTTGCAATGATGGTGGAGAAGTAACACCACCATCATTGCCATATGGTAGGTGACACTATGCACTCTGACCTGCACTCATTCGGCAATATTAGCACATGGTAGGTACATCACACGCACCCTAGCCATCTACCCGTTGGCTTCACCACTTGGAATTCCTCAGGAAACTCTGTAGGATTCTGGGCTCCCCACAAATACAGAGTACACTCCTCTGCCACTCTGTCCATCAGTATCCAATTCAATAGCTGGGAGAGGGGGGAATGTAATAGCAGTTACAATGTAAAAGTTCTCATTCCAGGACAGTATAAAACACTGAACACTGAAAGTAAAATACATTTACCTGTCTTCTAAGTGAGGGCTAGGTAGGGGCATCAACAGGGGGATCAAAAAAGTCAACACGACAGCTGCAAACATGCAAGCCATGGTCTGTCCCTTTTTTACATGCATAGCACATGCAAGACACACACAAAAAAGGAGTGGAGCTTCAGTGGCATGTTTGTGGCCATCATCCTGACTTTTTTTGATCCTTCTGTGGTTGCCTCTGGGACAGGGCAACCTGATGCCTCTGAAACCCTTCCAACCAGAATGATATAACATTAATGATATAGTTTCTTACATTTTGAGGAGACAAAATTGCCACAATTGTGGTTGTAAGCCCTAAAGCAGGCTTAAAAAATCAGATTTTTTTTCAAGCTGATCTCAACCCATGATGATTACATGGATATATCATCATGGGTTGAGATCAGCTTGAAAAAAATCTGATTTTTTAAGCCTGCTTTAGGGCTTACAACCACAATTGTAAGCCCTAAAGCAGGATATATCCATGTAAGTTTTTTGGCAACAGAACAGAAGTGACTTGCCATTTGCAGAATTTTTTTCAGCTTCCCAATTTAATCTATAGTGCTGACATATAGTGGTGCCTATAGGGATGAAAAGGAGAGGCAAGGGACAGAAATGTGTGCAGTAATATTGTGACACAAACTCTACCCCTTACATACTTGCATGCAATATCACAAAGCAAGTACAAAAGGGCCATCTCGACATCTTGTTGCATCATGACATCTTGATACATCTTTTGTCATTCTGATATAGTTGCAGTTAGCCCTAATGAGTCTTGGTGGTTTCCCATCCAAACAATAACTAGGTCCAATCCAGTTTAGCTTTTCAAAGTCAGTTAAGGTCAGATAGCTACTTAGCTGGGCAAAAGAGGTTTAGAATAATTTTTGAAGTCAGGAGAGGAAACATTCTTAACTGCAATGTGGCTTGTCTAGTACGCTGGAGAATCAACTGACTCTGGTCTGGTTATTGGATCAAACATATAGACCCATAAGCTACCAGCTGGGCAAATAGTCAGGTATATCTTCACAAATACACATCCAATGTAACAAATGGCAATAAAAAGAGGTAGAAAGTGAAATAAGGAAGGTCCAGAATAGTAGTAACAGCTGTATAGAGAGAATGAATGAGGATCAAATTACAAAACAAATATATGAAGGAAGAATGAATGGTCAAGAGGAAGGGAATGACCAAGAAGGCTGGGATTGGATGGAGTTGGTAAGGTCCTGAGAAAGAGAGAATTGAGAAGTTTAAAGAACAAAAGGCCATCTATTAATGGGTACACAGTTGTGAAGGAGGCAAGGATGGCCAGGAGAAAAGAACAGAGAACCAGCTGCATCTGCTGGGGGTGGGGGCTAAACCAATCAGTTTGACAAAAGCAGTGACAATCATCTTGAGACAACCCCCACTCCTTTTGAATATGCATTTTATGTTGCACCCATTTCCAGAAGGGGTGGAGCTTGCAGTTCTGAGGTGTAATGCTCCTTTCATCATTTAGAAAGAAGAACTGGTGCTTGTGGATGCCCATAGTGAATGATGCTGGTGTTCAGTAGATTAGCTATATTTCCTTCCTTTTTTCCTTATCTCATGTCTGTAATTTATTTGGCTTTCTATTATTTCTGCACTTTGATACCCTGATTACCTAAAAGACAATAGCATGATGGGTGTATCTGCGTGTCTGTCTAGTTCCTGGCTTTTCTTTGTGATTGTGCAATCTGAAGTCATTAGGAATCATGTAGGCATTAGGTAATGCCATTATGTCATCATTTCATCTGATAACCCATGGAGGGAAAACACTGGCAACCAGATGTTGAACTCTAGCTCCCATCAACCTCGTCCTGCATGGCCACTGATAAAGAATCATGGGAATCACAGTACCACAACATTTGGAAGGATATCTTTTAGCCAATCTATTTTGACTTTGTGACAACATCATGAAACCCATTCAGTGAAAGGAAGAGATAATTCCATACTTTTGTTTTGCACTTGATTATAGCCATCTTGAAAATTCACCGAAGGAAATGTAATTCACCAAGATTAACATTTTTCATAAAAAGTCATCTTGACTCATCTTCTTCAGATGTATTCTTTACCCTATGGATGGACCCCATTTTTTCTGACAGAAATATTATTTGCAGAGGCGGGAGCTAGAAAGGATGGGATAACCGATATTATTCAGTCAAAGTGGGAAATGACAATTAAAAAGAAATTGGAGAATATCTGAGACTGATAATGCCTTATTCTTTTTCTGTTTTCTATTATCACCAAATTTGGACGTCAAGTTTCTGACCACCTCCAGAATGGAGTGTGTGGGGGGTGGGGTGGTGGTGGCATAATTTGTCAATTTCTATTAATTTCAAGATAAAATGTTAATCTCTTCAGGTTTATCAGGATTATTTTGGATTAGACCACTGATCCTTTAAAAACTGTTTCCATGTTTTCATAGTTTAATGTGTGAGGATAATCATTCAGCTGATAAATAAATCTAAGCAATATGAGGCCTAGCAGAAGGTGAGTCCAGAGGCACATTGCATAATTAAACGGCCTCGGACACTTTCTTCCTAATGCATTTGCTGTTAAGCAAACTTGTGCAAGATTCCTAAAAAATTGAATTCCAATTAAAATCCCCTGATTATGCTTGATGTGAAAAAAGAAAGTGAGTATTTTTTGATTGTTGAAACTGCATCATGAACCTTAGCGAATATCCGATGAATATTTGCTAAGGTTCATGATGCAGTTTCAACAATCAAAAAATACTCACTTTCTTTTTTCACATCAAGCATAATCAGGGGATTTTAATTGGAATTCAATAACTAATAATGACATGAAATTGCAAAGCTGCATCTACCAACAAAAACAAGGGCCAGATTTTGTTTCATCAACAGCTGTATATTCATCCTAGCTGTTTATGTATAAGAAACCATTCTTTTATTTTGAAAGATCTTTCAAAAATAATTTTATTGGCATAAAATTTTCTGTGGCTATTAACCAGTATCTTTAAAGTGGAAGGGGTAACTATACTGTGGTCTTCCCTAACCTGGTGATCTTCATATGCGTCGGACTTCAATTCCCCTCATATGTTCTCAGAATTTCCATATGAATACTTAGCAGATATTCTCTTCTGTGATACTGACTCATACTTCTGAAAAAAACTAAAAATATGACAGATATTTGATTGGAATAACTAGATGTCCAAAGCTATTATGTGATGCTTATATGAATTGCTAATTCACCAGAAAATTGAATTCCTTAACTATTTCTGTATATAACGTAGCAAACGATCGTAAGCATTTCCTGATTTGTTATTCAAATGCTCATGTGGCAAATTTTCTGGGAAAAGAGCAAGTAGACCTTTGAAGAAGAGACTAGGTTGCTATAGATTCTCCCTCATTCTAATACAATTATTTCATTTTGCACCAACAGTTGATCTCACTTTTTCTAGTGCTCATATGTACATTACTGACTAAAGTAAAGACAATCTAAATTCTTAACTCTTTTCATCTTTCCCCTGTCAATACACTTTTCGCTTACATTAAAGTAAGACGAAGTAAAGTACAATCTAATGTTTGAGGCCTAGAATATTATGTATTATGTATACATGCTAGGTATAATAAAGCATTATACATAATGAAACTAAAAACAGTGATGATAATGCAGAGGGCAGTTAGTTATGTGTAACACTGGACATGTTGTTATGCATTCTCCTTCACACAAACATGGCAGTGAATTGGGGCAAATAGGTTTAATCCAATCAAAATTAGGGAGATTTAAATATCATGTATTTTTATTTCTTTCCTATTATACTTGGAAATGTAATGTCAGTTAGAAATTTCATCAGGTATGTGGAACTTTCAAATTCATTTAGTGGGCTAACGTTGGAAATAGGTTGAACTACATGAACATTTGATTTTATCCAGTAAATCTCTTCATGTTCTTATCAACAGCAATGACTTCACTCTTCTTTCCCATGTTTGTTTTGTGATTTAATACATATTCATTGTCCCTACAGTATATGACCAAAGAGCCTCAAAATACTTCTTTCATGCTAGTCAATGCATTCAATATACTTCTGTGTTTCTCCTGACATACCCAAATCTCACTTCTGTATAACAAAGGGGGCAGAAGCACATTGTTATTTCCGGTCATTTTCACTTTCTTTAATAAACATTCATTTCTTTCAACAGTTCACATACAGGTAGCCCTTGGTTAACGACTGCCCGGTTTAGCCTCTGTTTGAAGTTTTGACAGCCCTGAAAAACTAACTTTATGATTGGTCCTTGGACTTACAATCATCGCAGCCTCCTTGCAATCAAGTCATTGAGATTCGGGTGCTTTGCAACTGGTGCACATTTACAAAAGTTGCAACATCCTGCAGTCATGTGATTGCCATTTGTGTGCTTCACAGCTGGCTTCCAAGAAGCAGAATCAATAGAGAAGCAGGCAGTAAAATTACAAGTTGCAGTCACGTGATGTCTCACTTAATGACCGTAGGCGATTGGCTTAATGATGTTGTAAGTCTGGCACAGTCATGCGATGTTTCACTTAATGACCATTTCTTGATTTCTTTGACTGCATTCTTTGAAATTATTTTTCCCTCTCTGTACACAATTACACAATATTTTTCTCTCATCATTTTTTTGCACCATTCCCTTTTCATATTTTCCATGCATGTAACTCCACACACTTGTATGGCACACTGTCACATAATTTTTTAAGCTCTCTTTCAAGCAGCTTCCACATTCTCTTTTCTTACAGCCACTTCGATTCATTCTGTTGTGAAATTAATCTGTTTTCTAGTACTTTTTTGTACAGGACTCATCCTTTTTCTTCCTGGAGTCATTCTTCTTTCACTTCAGTTTATTTCATATCTTTTCTTTCTATTCATGTCATTTTTGCTCAAAATACACCCTTGACTTACCAGATAAGGATGTATCCCACATGCAGAACCTCTCATCACCCCTGTATTCTTCACTATTTTTCCCAGCTTTTATTAGTCATATGTTTCAATTCATTGTTCCTACTTATGTATGCATCCACAACAAACTATATGACACCAATTTATACAATATTTTAGCCCTTTCATTCATAATTAAGCCCACATCTTCACTTCCCTGCTGGTATTCAACAACTCCACTCCATATGATCAGACCACCTTCATTCAGATCTATTACAGCCTACTCTTTTCTCTTAGTTTTATAAACACACAGCTCCCTATTTTTCTTTTTCATTTGATTTGTTAATTCATGCTCTTTACCTTCTACTTCTCTACTTTTCTAATTCCAAATTACAATTTTCTGTTTCCTACCATCATCACCAGATAGGTCCATAGGTACTAACCTTTTCTCAATCAAAGCTTTCACATAACGCTTTCTAATATGCTAGAGAAATAAGTGTATTATTGAGCTAGCAACTAGCTTAAAAGGTTAATAATTTGGTTGTGAACCGCCCAGAGTCCCTCCTTGTGGGGGAGTTGGGCGGTGATATAAATCTGATTTATAATTAAGTAAGTAAGTAAGTAAATTAGCTTAGAAATTAAGCTAGTGACTACCTTAACAGGCTTAGTTGTACCTGTGCCATATGTAGCATTCCCTGCTAATGGTAAGGACAGGCTCAGTCAGTTTGTGCACATTTGGTCCACTTTTCCATAAGAACAAACAAAGCCCATCTCTATACCAGCTATGTCTATATCCACAAACGTTAGATCTCTAATTTAGAGACGACCTTACATTTCCACACAGTGTCTCCCCATATCCCATCACCTACAAGGTATATGCAGTATACTGACACAAACTCAAGGTACCACTTTTGCTTCAGTGATTCCAACAGGCAACTGCTCCTGTACTGCTAAGGTCTGCTTTCCAGGATTTCTGTGTTAGTGTTGGAATCAAAAGCACAGTGGCCCATGACTGGGTAGGTCAGCATTTTTTATTTCCTTTCTGTTCTCTCTAATGAAAAGCAGATGTGTCTAGTAAATCTTGCTTTTCTTCGTATTAAACCAGTCAGTGTTTATTATTGAGGTCTGGGCCTGGCTAGGTGGGAATTAGGATGATCCTTTTAATCACTTTACTAATCAACAGGCTATTTCTTATTTCACTCTCTCAGCAGTAGTCGCCGAAAGAAAAAAAGATTTATCTGCCTCTGTGTATGTATAAATCACAGTGATTTGTGCACCCAAATATGTACGCAGGCAAGCAACAAATGCATGTTTTGTTGTGTATAGAGTTTAACTGGAATTTCTAAGGTGCTGAAGAGCTAAACTGAAATGTGACATTCTTTCTTCTATGCATAAGTTAATATATTTTCCCTTTTACACAATGTACTTTTTGCTCATCATTAATTCAGCTTCCTGTCAAAATGAAGGAGACTAAGGCCAATTATATAAAGTATAAATTCAATAAGCATGTGACAGTTTGGTAGGAGACAGTTACTAAACCAATCTGGAGTTTTGCAGAACAGAGATAATCTCTTGCCATTACACTTCACTATCTTGGTTTATGTTTATTCATCATCATCATTATCATTGTCATTATCTCCACCACATTTAAGCTCTAAATGAGCTAAAAGAGTATAATCAGAATTATACTCTTAAAAATAATTACACACTGTCAGAAATTGTACAAATAGAAAACTCCAATATTTTTTCTTCCCATTTTTTTCCCCTCTTTGGCTTTATATGAAGAAAGTAGCACCATCACTTTGGTGGATTGAATAATTAATGGTATTCTTTTTAAAATAATAGTCTTAAGGAAAACAGACTGTTGGAAAGGAGAAAACTAGAATGAGACAGGTCAGTGGGCGGGGGGGGGGGAAGAGTAGTTGCATGTGGGGAGGAAAGGACTGGAGATGTCAGGAAGAGATGAAGATGTTTTCTGAGTTTTATTGTAATTTTGGGACATATATGGATTCATGAACAATACTGAGCTATGAACAAGTTTCTATATCTAAAGACTTTGGCTTTATTTTGATAAATAGATTATATACACTGCCAGCCCTTTGAGATAGGCCAGGTCATGAAATAGGCACCATAAGAACTACTGGAACATTATTGTCATAAGGTATGATAAAGTATTTTGAAAATCTGACAGTTTCTCTTTCCCTCCATCTTATACTAAAGACAGTGAAGGTGGAGCAATCTTGAGTTTCTTTCTCCTTCTCATCCTGTCTTTCTGCACTAAGCTGACATTTTGTAACAGCATCATATGTCTTCTTCAAGACTACTCTGTAGTCCTTTGCATATCATTTATACATACATATACACACATACACACACATTGCCATAAAAGTGTTTGCCATATTTTAGTGTTATGTAGGTTTTCCTTTACTTCTATTTTTGATTTCTCCTCATTGCCCAGCTCCTAAAAAATGTTTTTGAAATTATGATTACTTTTTTATACAGACTTATAAGTAAAAATACTGTTCCTTGTCCTATAAGTTCTTTGAGTATTTCATGGTCAGAAAGACAAGATATAAATTTAATAAATAAATAAAATATCAATTTGAACCAAAGAAAAAAGGGACTATGGCAGTGGCAGTAATACAAATACATATTATGGTACATATACAAGGTTTGTTCTTATGTAGGATTGATACCTACAGATTTACTTTTTAGGAAGAATTGGGTTTTTAAGAGAACGGGGGATGATATGATATATGCATTATGGAAATGAGTTCTATGCCAAAGAAAGCACACAAAATTGTTCTTTGCTCTTAGGCAGGATGAATCCCTCTGGACTCCTCGTGTGATCCAAAAGCTGTCTTTTGGGAGTTAAAATTTGTTTTCACTTTGCTGGAAATATTCCTGTGATGTTCTGTTTATCTCATAATAAACAACTGAGAAGCAAGAGAGAGAGGCAGTAGCTTCTGATGAAGAGATCGCCCCATTCTTAGTGCTCAGTACAGGAATTCAACCATCTGTTCATGGAGAAAGAGGATCACCTTTATGGGCAACTCATTGACACAGAATCTGTAATGGTCTGTGGAAATGACCTTAGGAGACAGGAGGAAGAGCAGCAGCCTAGACAACCATCATGCAAGGTATCTCAGCCCACAGAAGGAAAAAAGGTATGGGAAGCATGTCAGAAGGGAACCTCCCTAGCTTTCTAGAAAGTAAAAGTAAAGGGACTTCTGGGGAAGACAATAGAGCTGATGACCACAGCAAAATGAAGAGACAGTGAGTAGACAGGCTCTTCATAATTTCTCTCCGGACAAGAAGAGGACTTAAGATTGCCAGTAAGTGCTCCATACAGTTGCCCCTCATGAGGAGACTGCAAGACAATGGTCTCCAGCGGGGTTTAGAGCTCTGAGACATGAGGAAAAGCCATCTTTGGTCAAACTGTGGTCAGCGCCTTTCAAAAGGATACTGAGTTCACATACTTCCTTTTTTAATCACTTTCAGAAATTGTTTGTTAACTGCTTTTCAGTTACTAGGAACCTTTATAGCACAGAGTGAGTTTCCTTCAATCCAAGTTTTAAATACAAGTTTAAAGACTTAAAAAAATTCTTTTGGCATAAACAGCAAAAAGGTGATTAGAACTTTAATTTTGGAAAGTTATACTTGGATTAAAGGTCCAGATGGATTTGAAATAAGGTTTTGGAATTAATTATAAGAGTCCTTCCCATGGGAAAATGCTTTTGTTCTGAATTCTCTTAAAAAAAAAAAAACATGATAGGATGAGACTTTGAAAGTGGACACTAGAGGGAACCAGAAGGAACTAAAGATTACAATTAAAGGAGAAGAACATTTAAATTTAACTGACTAATACAGAATGGAGCAAAATATTTTAACATTCAACATATTGAAGGATATTTTTGAACAATGGACTCAGAAGTTAATTTTAAGAGTGTCTGCCTCTATAGATGGATTGTGTTTAAAACATGTTATGGAAGAGAAACAAGTTTTACTGGACAAGACTGAGACTGATCTGAAAGTGGATTTAAAAATGACAGACTACAAGAATGATATGGAATATGATGCTACATTGGACTTACAAATGAAACCAGCTGATGTCTTAATAATTGAAAGGGATGTACAAATAACATACCAAAAGAGTGACCTGGATAACTTTCCTATATTGGATTTACAAAAGAGGCTTGTTAAAGCTTTGAAGAATTTTGTGAGAAGGGACAAAGGAAAAAATGAAAAGAAATCAAGTTCTAGGACATTATTTGAAGGGACTAAAGATCAAGATCAAGGAAGGAATATAAAGTTAGTTTATTTGATCAAGGTTAAAATAGCTATGTTGTTATCTCTGGTAACCCTTAATGGACTTTTGCTGACATTAGGACTGAAATGACAAGACTTTAAGGATTTGTTTATAGATAAGAGATGGGGTATGGGAAGAAGAGATTATTTTTAGTTTAAGAGAAGGTGATAAGTTACTAAAATTGTCTATACTTGTTGTGATGAAAGGGGAAGTCATTTCTTTATATATTCCTTTTCTTTTTCTTTACTATATTCTTATTTTTTCTTTCTATTTTGTTTCTTTTCTGCACTTCCTATTTTTTCTATTTTTTCTTTTCTTTTTTTAGTTTGTTTTCATTTTTATCCTTTTAACTGTAATTTCTAATAAAATTATTATATAAAAATATATAGTAAAACTAAAGGAGTGGAGAAGTGCTTTCAGACTTGCAAGGTTGATGTTACTCCTTTGAGGCAGTCCAGACAAGGAGCACAAACCATGTGTACTAACACTGCCTTTATTGTAAGGTTACAGTAACAGAATCTTGCAGGTCTGAAAGCACCTCCCCCCTCCCTTTACTTTTACTTTCCATAAAACTAGGGAGGATCCCTTCTGACATGATTCCCACACCCTTTTCCTTCTGAGGGCTGAGATACCTTTTGCATGATAGTTGTCTAGGGTGTGGCTCTTTCACCTGTCTCCCAAAATCATTCCCACAGACAATTACAGAAACTCAGCAACCTGCCAATGGAAGAAAACAGGACTCTCATTTTCCATGGACAGTTTGCTGTCCCTCTGTGCTGAGAAAGAGGTACAGATGTGTGTAGATAGGCTTTTGCTGTTCTTAACATTGGTTTTGACCTACCCAGTGATGTCATATGACACCCTGGATGGTTATCTCTTCAGGCAGGCATATGACTTCACTGGGTAGTCAGTGACATTCACTTAAGACATTCACTTTAATCAGTGTTCTTTAACCATGGATGGAGCTATGAGTAGTCTGTCTTCCAATTAAGATTGAATATGGTTTTTCAAAAATAGACACAAATAGGCATATCAGTACTGAAAAACAAAGAACCCACCAAGCTCCCCACCAAATCCAGGTTCATATACATATATGATGTGCCCCTTCCCAACTTTGCAGCCCATAGTCCTAAGAATGTTAAGGTCTCCCCCAGGCCACCTTGAGGTTACTCACTCCCACTTGAAATAATTACAATTAAAACATCTAAGATTAGAAAGGTCTTCAGTGAAGAAAGGGAGCACCAAAGATTCCTGAGGTTCGGGTATATGGCACATAACAGCTCATGAATGTGTTCCTGAGCAGCAAAAATCATTGGTAGTTCCTTGAACAGTGTGTGGTTTCAGCAGGTGTCCAACCCAACCCCTGGCTGATGTCAGGAAAAAATAAGAAAGAAAGTTGAGTACCGAAACAGAAATATTTTGTTCCCCTTTCCTTTTGTCTTGCACAATCAGAAATATTCAGAGAAAGGTACAAAATGAAACAATCATATTGCATCCAAGTGAAACACTTCATGAACTGAAAGTGTATGGTTTC
Source organism: Python bivittatus (assembly GCF_059951505.1). NCBI lineage: Eukaryota > Metazoa > Chordata > Lepidosauria > Squamata > Pythonidae > Python > Python bivittatus. Next base: position 40,179,335 of record NW_028277098.1, read on the forward strand.
AATTATTTGTGACTTACGCCTGAAGGAGTACTCACATAAGTGAGAATCACAGGCTGAAGTGCAAACGCTAAAGTCATGTATTCTGTGAAAAATTATATTATGAATGACTAAATTCAACTGGGTTTCAAGGGAAAGTTATGTTTGCCAAGCATTTCTTACTGAATGATGAATGATCCATTTTCATTTTATTTTTGCTACCCTTTTTTCCTCTGGGCCATAAAAGAGACAAGAGATGAAAACATTGAAGCTTGCAGTGCATCATTCTTTGGACATCTTTCATCTGTGCCTCTTGTTACGTAACAGTGAGATGTGTTTACTTAGGCTTGAAACCTAACACCAGACGTTCTTTCCCAAACAGAGGTTTTTCTCATAAAATCCACTCAGCCCCTTCTTCTCAAGTTCTTCATACACTTTTCACAAGAAAAAAGAAATCATTCATATCCAACAAAGAGAGTCTTGAATTCTTTAGATATTTTTCATTATAAGCTTTTGGCATCGTTATGAATTTCAGCTCATGTTACATGCCTGATCTCCCTTCTTTCATCTGGTAAAAATGGATTATTTCATTATTATCCTGGAACCGTTACTGTTCACAGAAATCAGGTCTGTATATGAACAGTTCCTTTCCCACTCTATTACTAAAATCCCAGAGTTGTTATAAACTTGGCTTCAGTTTTTCTTGGTAAGAATACCATGGTAGCTAACTTTCCCAAATGTTTTTTTGCACTAACAACAATCTTACAATATGAATGATGCAGAATACTGAAATGACCATTTTCTACATTTATAGAACTTTTAAGATTCAAATGTGGAAAGAAACCAGCGTGTAGTATCTGATAGCATTAATTAGCAGAAGTATGCAGATTCAGCTGTATAATGCCATAAAAGAAGTTCCTATCTCCCCCTGGCTCCTCAAGAACTTGGATGGCTCTAAAGGAGTAGTGTACAGTAACAGAAGTCCTGGGTGGATATCAAGGCAAAAATAATAACATGATTTGTAGTGCTAAAGTTTAAAGTCTTGGAGAATGGGAGTCAAATTATACATTACATTATTTGCATTTGAGTCTTTATTAGGAACTCCTAAATTAAACATCTACAGCCTGATCCAAATCAGATACCAAGACCAAAGAAGATAAAAGGGGGAAAGAAGATAGTTGCAAAACATTAAGAGCCCATGCAACTGAAGAGGAAAAGCAACCTGTACTGTATTTTAAAAAATGGGAAACACACTTTAAGAAGAAATTTACAAATTGTCATAATCTAGTAGCTGCAAATAATGACAACAAGAATTTGTTTAAAATCTGATATGTATTCTGATTATGAATTAATATTAATTAACTGAAGCTGGATTTTAAAGATATTTTAAATATGCAACCAATCATAAACATTTTCAGATGGTTACATGTATCAGTGTAAGGTTGGGGAGGGGGAAGGAAATCAAAACATGCTTCTATAGGTAAACTCAATATGGTGACTAGATAAAAAAACACCTGAGCTGAGGAAAAAAGAAAACATGTCATTAGACATTTTCCAAACAACTTTTTGATGTCTGGCTTTTCAAATGATGTGGAAGAAAGTTCTTCAAGTTAGAGAAGGCTGTCACAGGAAACTTGGATCTTCGGACTTGTGTTCTCAAACATTTTGTTATCTATACTTATATGATATGTAGGGACATGTAGGAATAATTACAACCAGTAATTGAGTGGTGAAAATATAGAGGTCATATTTGCCCTGCTAACCATGAGGCTATCATGATAAGAAAAATCCATGTTAAAGAAATCAGATTATTTCACTTGACATATGTTCATATGCAACCCTTCCCTCCATTATTCAGCTCTAAATAACTCTATAGCAATGAATAGTGAATTGTCCCATTATTACATTGAATGTTCCATTTTTTACTTTCTCTTTTTTCCTTTTTCTTCTTACATTCACACAGCCTCTCTTTCTGCGTCTATTAAAAGAATAAAATAAAATAAATAAGGAACCCAAACTGTAATTCAGTATAATAGAAAAATGAACATTTTAGTGAGACACTCTCCTCCATGGTGAAACACTCCCAAATCATACTGAATTGCTCCCGAAAGAGCAAAGACTCTTTAAGCTTTATAAATGCTGTTTATAAATGCTGTCTTCTAAAAAAAACCCAAACCCACTCTACATAAATGTTTCATGTCTCTCCTTGGTGGTGCATGGGCCCCAAACATTTAGCTGTGAGGGTGTTTATATTTGTGGAACTCTCTTGAACATTTGCTGTGGATTTCCAACAGCTGCTACACTGAACCACTGGGAATAGTAAGATCATGAATATTCAGGTGTAGCGACTGGAATGAACAGCCGTTAATAGAATAAATGCCTAAACAGTTGTGTAAGGCTTATTAAGACCTATTGGGGCTGAGATAATACATCCCCTTCCTGACATGTTTCAACAAAATGTAGCTGAAACATTTTGGATCATCTCTTCAAAAATGATGGGGACGAAAAAAAAAAGTTAGTTTTGTACAATAATACAATGGAACACCTGGAAATCTTGGCAAAAGATTGAGATTTGGCAGATAGGTTTTCTACATGCTAGCTCATCCTCCCTTTAAAATGACTGCTCTGTCTATTCTGTAAATTGTAAGGAATGGCTAGTCCACGTACAGTCTAGAAGGGGTATTTCTGATATGTAGATGAGAACAATGTCTAGATGCCTTTTTTAGTTTCTCAGACGCTGTGAAATATACTCTAGAAGGCTATCTTTTGTGGAAAAGGCAATGTAGGACAAAAAGTTGCAAACAAACAAACAAAAACAAGCAAAAATGAAACAACCACAGATGTTTGAAAAGAACCCCGTCTTGCTTTATGGTCTTTCTGAAATGTGGTTAGAGCTGTGCTCTTATTATTTCCCTTCCATCCCTTTTGCTCTGGACAGAAACAAGAGCCAAGAAAGTGGCAGGGAATAGATTTAGGGGCTATACTGTAAGCTGAATTCAGTAGTTGATGAGCAAATCATAGGAGAGGATGCTGTGGCAGCACTACGAATAAATGGGTACTACGTTCTCCAACAAGGTCAGTTCCCCGGTGACACATGGTGGGTGAGTTTTCGTTTTTTGGCTGAAATTACAGTTTTGATGCTAGTCATGCAAGTGATCATGCTTTCTGCAATAAACAGAACGCATGCACGCACACACACGCACACACACACACAGGTATACCCAAACACACACACACACACACATATATGCATACACACATAAAACACATGCACACACAAACACACACACAATGCGTACACACACGTACACAGAGTTACCTCTGACTTTTGGGGTGATCCAGAACAACCAGAATCACTTAGTATATAGCCAGATAGATTTAAATGATGGAACTTCCTAGATTAAATGATCCTACCTAATGAGAAGCCATTTACTTAACAGGATGGTAACCAAACGATATAGATACAGCCAGGTTTGGCTGAATGATGTAATTTTTAAAAGGCAGTTGAAAACATTTGAAACCGAAAATAAAACATTGGGGTAATTCTGAGGAAAATTACATTTATTTTATTTACTTTATATACTTTTTATACTTTTATTTACATTAATAACACTGCTGGGCCACCCTGCCTGCCACTAAAGTAATAGAAGTAGCATAGAAAGAGGAAATATTTAATGGCATTGCAATTATATAAATGAATGGACACATTTTTTCAAATAATCTTTATATTTAAAAAACAATTATAGTGAAGCTATTCAAAATGTTTTTGTAAGCTTTAACCATGTCTGCAATATTGGCCAAACTATGTACATTTTTACAAATGGGGAACCACCTCTTTCCAATCATTCTTGCTGTGTTGCTGTTTTCTCCGGCCCAGTTATTGTCAGTGTAAAGCATAGCTCTCCAAAGGATCTGGAATGTAATTGGTTTTGCAGAACTGGAAGAATTTTGTACAAAGGTCTTGTTAAAATTACTTCTCCTAAAATGCAATTTTTACTAGCTTCAGTGTAACTGTGCACTGACTTTGTTTCAAATAATATATCAGCTTGCACAAACCTTTATTCCATACATTAAATGGTTTAGGGTTCTGCTGCAGTAACCTTCCACTTAGGTTAAAAGTTTCCTTACAGCGATCAGAATAGTATTGCTTTGCTTCAACTGCAAGTTGGTTAACTGTTGTGAGACAACTGGAACTGTGTATGTCATCTTACTTGATGCCACGCAATACAGCTTCCCTATGCTACATAGTGAGTACAATGAGTGGGTATTACAATGAGAATGTCTCCATTTTCAAATCCAAATACAGTAATATTTCATCTGTTTTTTATTTGTTACCCACTGTCAGTTTTAATGAAAAGCAAATAAACTGACAACATGTTTTCCAACATCAGATTCACACTGGGTTAATCCTATGAAACCCTAGGAAATCTCAATTTCCTGGTCCAATTTAACAGTACAATTAAGCACAAGTGGTCATTTTTAGGTGGACATATAAAACAATCTGTAACAAATAAAATAGTCTGCAACCCAGAAATACAAGTTGGAATTTCTTATAATGCTACAGAGAATACCGGACACAATTCTTGGATCGCTGTGTAAGTACAGTGTGAAAGTTCTGCTTCAAAATTCTCTCTAACTTCACAAATCATTTGTGAGCATACAGTATATGGGTCATAATCTACTGTAACTTATAAATCCATAATGCCAAATTGTATTTTATCTTTTCTGGATCTATCAGTTAAAGTTAATTTGACCAGTTTAATATAAAAAATAACTAGGTTTCCACACTGCATTAAGATGTGTTTGTTAAAGCCTAAGTTAAAACTGGAAATTACTATAGCATGATTTATTTAATTGTGGTTCATACTCCAGTGGAATATTGGTGCTATTTCCTCATAGCTGTTAAGATCATTGCAGAAACTACATCTGACTTTGATTGTTTGCGGAAGGAAGGAAGGAAGGAAGGAAGGAAGGAAGGAAGGAAGGAAGGAAGGAAGGAAGGAAGGAAGGAAGGAAGGAAGGAAGGAAGGAAGGAGGAAAGATAGATCTGTTTCTAGGCTAATGTGTAGGGCCAACTTGATACTGAAGCTCAGAAGCCACCATTTTGTCCTGTCCATGTTGGGAATGGTTAGAGTAGTAGATGAAATAGTAGCTTCAATTAATAATCATATAATATAAATCTCCCATTGTTGTAGGGGAAAACCCACATAGGATAATTGTATATGTTACTATTTGGGTTATACAAATATGGTGTAGTTTTAGCTGCAGAAACTATTATCATTTTACTAAGTACTACAGATAATCCTCAAATATCTGCACATCTTTTATGTTTCTCAGTAATTGTAAACAGATTTTTTGTGTGTACACATTTATACCTTTTAAAAAACAAAAGCAACTCCACTAGAAATCATTTGAAAAGATACAAATGTAGATAAATAGCAACCCCAGCTTCTCTTCTCCAATCTCTGATATTACTGGAACTAAATAATTCATTCTGATGTGGGATACTTGAACAATGAAGTCTCTGAATTTAAAACAAACTAATTGACCACTATTACTGGATTAGTGGACAAGGGTCTTAGTAATCTATCTGCTTTTGCACTTCTCAAATGCTCCCAAGCTGTTTAAAAACAAAGTAATATGTATTTTTTAGGGATAGTAATATGGGGGGGTATATTCAGAAGTATATTAAATATATTGTAAGGGACTATGTTTAAAATATGTATATAAATGCAAATTCTCATGGATTTTTTAAAATCAGTGATGGATTGATACAGTATAGTTTGGCTTTGTCAATGAAGTAATGTGAAAGTGACTTTGTTGATTCATATTCTGAAGCACAAGCTAAATTCCACAGGTCAATGGGACAAAATATGAAATTGTGTCCTGGATTATAGAGCATAATGCTTCTTTGATCATAAATGATGTCTGGATAATTTCCATAAGAAACTAGGTCAAATCATAGAGTGCTATTGAATAAAAATGGTGCCAGAAACAAGAATTGCAGAGTTTGGTGCCTGCCAAGACCTTCAAGAGATTCCCACACCAACAAAATAACTGTTTTTAAAAAACCACTGAAATTTTGTGCAATTACAAACCTTTTTTTAATGTGAGATCTCAAAAATCATATGATCTTTAAGATAAGATTAAGTACCATAATCTTATATAATCTCACTGAAATCATGAGGTTTTGAATGAAATTCTGTGTTGTTGGTTTTGCATATGGTCCATTGCACAAAATTGCTTGGGGGACTTGAAAAGTTGACCCTTGACTACTATTAACGACTTTCTCCTCCCCCCCATTTCTTCTTCCTTTTCTCCTTCTCCTTCTCCTTCTCCTTCTCCTTCTCCTCCTTCTCCTTCTCCTTCTCACTTATATCTAGCCATAGGGCATCCAACAACTTTTAAAATGATTACAGTGGGTTAGTCGAATAGATTTTGTCATGGATTAAGTAATTCAGAAAGCTTTGGGGCTGAATGGGAATTTGATCCCTGATATCCTTAGTCCAAGTCCAGTCCTCCAACTCCATTATTCCACATTTCATCTTCAGAAAGATTAAAATAGGATGATGACAGTATATATACAGCTTTGCAAGTTAGTAACCAAATAGACTATCATCATCATGCGATGCAAAATGGTATGTGTCACCCCTTTGGGGTAACTTTTCATATTAACTCAGTGGTACAAATCATATGGCATGTGTAAAAGTACAATTATTTTATTTATTATTTATTTATTATGTTAATTTTGAGGCCACCCAACTCCCCAGTGACTCTGGGCGGCTTACAATTAAAAAATGGAAAAAAATGTAAAAGAAAACAACATATAGTAGAGAAAAAGAATGCAACAAATATATAGTACTATATATTTCAGACATGTAGTTCAGACATATGTCTATAGCATACTAGTTTTCCTTGCTTCTTTAAGTTGTGTGAATTGTATCAGATGTATTGACTTCTTAATATATGCATCATACTGAAGATAGCAGCAATCTGCATTAAACCCATTCAGAATGCAAAAATTACTCACTATTTTCCCTTCTCGGTCTCCCTCCTTGCCTCCTTCTTCATACCTCTCATTCATCTATGACTTAGTTATTAATATAAGAACCAAATCTGTTTCGGAAATGTCTATGTCATGGTTGCACTGGTAGAGGAAACAACAGATGGAATAAATTAATTAGTCAAAGCCTGTTTAAAAGGAAAGACGTTTCTGGGCCCAAGCTGCCAGAGGGCAGAGAAGAAGAACACTTACAGAAGTTAACAGACTTCTTGTTAACTTATCAGAACTGATTTGCTTATCAAATTGTATATTACCTTCCTCAACACTGTGAGGCTTTACATGAAAACAAAAGGCTCAGAAAGTACCTGATTTGGAGATGTCTGGGTTTTTTGTTTAATTTGTATTGAGCTATTCTTCACAAATGGTTTGTGGCACCCTTTCATGACATTCTGGAGATTTAAAAATTTTGTATGAAATACTTCTGACACAAAGTGTAGGTCAAAATGATAATGCTTCTATTTTAGCCCTGTTCAGACAAACTGAGAGCAAAAGAGTATTCTAGGAAAAAGCTTTCCCCTAGTGGGTATTCCAAAAAATAAACAATCAGGGAAACACTAATATGCAATAAAAAAGCCTTCAGATATATGGGAATATATGTCTGGAAAAAAATCATACATTATTAAATGTATATAAAAAACTCCTACTGAACAGACAGTACCAAGCCAGCCAAGTTATTTTGTAAGGCAGGAAATCCCTCAAGCATCTCTGGCAACAAAATATGAAATAATAACAAATTAAACAAGTACAGGTAGTCCTTACTTACCAACCACAATTGGGACCAACAGCTCTGTTGCTAAGTGATGCAGTTGTAAAGTGAAATGTCATGTGACCATGCTGACTTATGACATCAGTTCTGGGTTCGGTTGTTAAGTGAATCATCTGCTGTTATTAAGCGTGATGTCACATGACCACAACTTGTGACTTCCTGTTAACTTCCCCGTTGACTTTGGTTGTCAGAAGCCAGTAGGGAAGGTTGCAAATGGGGATCACATGACCGTGGGATGCTGCAACCATCATAAATGCACGCTAGTTGCCAAGCGCCCAAATCATGATCACATAATTGCAGGGATGCTGCGATGGCTGCAACTTTGAGGACTGGTTGTAAATCTCCTTTTTCAGTGTGTCGTAATTTCAAATGGTCGCTGAACAAGTGGTTGGTAAGTGAGGACTACCTGTAATAATCTTCTGCTCTTTTATGAGATCTGCCACTTAAGTGATACCACTTCCATATACCCATTGATATATCTGGCCATAATGAGATATGGCCTAGATCCAGAGTTGTGTTTTTTGTTTTAAATCATCATTGAGAGGGGAGAATTGAAAAAGATTGCTTTCTTCTTCCATTTGATCCATGAAAATAGTCCTCTAGAGTAAAATGGATGGAAGGAGTTCTTTCATTCGCAAAAAGGCATCCCTAAGTACAAGCCAAAATATTTTAAAATAGTAGAGATGAAAGTTAAGTATCATTATTTAAAATTAGGCTACAAAGTAAAAGAAAAACGCAATGATATTTTATATTTTACTAGATAAAAACCATGCAGAGTGAAATATATGGCATTTATCTCCACAGATATTGTGTCAAATGGCACTGATTCTAGATATATTGAAAGCCCAATAGTATTATATGCCCTTGTGTGCACTGAAGACTAGCATCAAATGTGTGTTGATAAATAATTTACTACCATGAGCATAATTATTTACTACCTGTGTTGCAGATGAGCATAAGAGGAGGTCCAAATGTATACACTGGCTCCTTATTCTATATGCAGATTCATGATTTTGTCATGCTGTCTTCTTTTAGACCACTGGTGTATTCACATCCTGGATGGAGATTTTAATAATACGTAACAGTGACTTAGGTGAGCCAGTCTGATGTAGTGGTTAAGGCACCAGGTTAGAAACTGGAAGACTGTGACTTCTAGGCACGAAGCCAGCTGGGTGATCTTGGGCCAGTCACTCTCTCTCAGCCCTAGGAAGCAGGCAATGGGAAACCACTTCTGAAAAACCTTGCCAAAGTTCAGGGACTTGTCCAGGAAATTTCTAGGAGTCAAGACTGACTCAAGGGCACCCCCCTCCCAAAAAAACAGTGACTTACAGATATGCCATTTTTTGGTGAGCCATTCCTGTATGGTACACCTGCCACTGAATTCCACTCTTAGGGTACTAGCCAGATCTGCTGGAGTGCATTGTTGCCTTGCAACAATGAAAATTATGCAATCCAGCCCACGTCTAACATTTCCCCAAAGCTATCACTGCAGCTAGGCTGTCTAACTTTCAAGGAAATTTGCCTTTTTTTTTTCCCCTGATCCCTTTATTGAGAAATGTCTATAAACTTCCAAGGGATTTCAGAATATCTCTAAATTTAGCTAGACAGCTGCTGTACAAAAGTGCATGTAAACTGAGCACAGTTATGGCTTGGGACTGAGAGGAAAAAATGCTGTATATCGTAGTAGAAAGAAAATAATAGAAACCAGATTTTTGGGGGAAAAAAAGAAAAAGAGCAGAGGAAACTTTGGGGAGCTGGTCTGGTTGTCTTAGGTATTAGCACCTAAGGCTGGCTCAGTGAGCACATGTTATCAGCTGAGAAGGAAACTGCTCCATTAGCCTGTAGCTAGAGGAAATGTGCTGGAACTGTAGCCAAGCAGAGTGAAATGGGGAAAGAGAATGTGGCTCGGAGCTAAGGCAGCTGTTTGTCTTTATTGCTGACAGCAGAGCAACAAAGTTAGAAATGACCACCAAAGGTTGGGCTGTAATTTGTCTTTTATGCTCATGCTTGAGAGGAAGGATTGCAGTTGTATTTTGTTTTTCTTTCAGGATGTTCATACATTTCTACAAATGAGGAACATATAACTGAAGGGAGCTTGTGAGTAATTGTGTATAGGTGTATTTTTGTGATGAGGAAAAGTAGACACACACATGTACAGATACTCATCATCCCATTCCCTTTTGGAGCAAGAAACATTATATGAAGTGCAAAAAACCAGTAAGGAATAGCAGGAGAAAGAAATTAAAGACATGGGAGGAGAATAAAGAAAAATCTAGCTTATGCCACTGTTTCCATATATCAGTTTATACATTGTCTTTTGCTCTTTAAATGTCTTGCCTCTTTCTTTTAGAGAAACTCATCAGCTCCATCCAGCCACAACCACACTGTCTTCCCCTTCCTTTCAGCAAAATCACTCTTCATATTTATTTGATTCTCATTCATTTCTTATATGATCGAACCACCTCAATGCATTTCTTTCATACCGGTCACTCACTTTTGTATTCAGTCCATTCCCACTGGCTTCAACTCACTTTTATGTTTCTCCTCCCATACCCAACTCTCGGTTCATAAAATAAAGCAGACAAAAGCTTGCTCTTAAATACAAGCATTTTTGCTACTTTTGAGCAAATTTTCATTTCTCACAACAGCTCATGCGCTACCCATTCCCTTTCTATCAACTTTTGCAAGTCTTAACATTTCTCCATCCATTTTCTCAACTTTAGTAAACATTCTACCCAGATACAAAAAATCACCTACTTTCCCTACATGTGTATATCAATTGCAATCGCTTACTCCATTTCCTGTGTCAAACAAACCTATTTTGGTCTTTGATATATTAATTTTTAGATCTCTACTGTTGCAGCATTTATCTGATATTCACTGTAAATCTTCAGGTTTTCAGTCATTAATGTGATACCATCGTGTAAAAATACACATATATTCATATCCCTAGGCCACATACCTCTAATATCACTACAAGCATTCCTTATTTATTTACCTTTGAATATACTAAACAATTAAGGGGAGATCATCTTTAACTTACTCCCTGTTCAATATTGAACCATTTGCAGTACATTCCATTCATTCTCACTCATGCTTTACTTCCATCATATACTGCATTTATCATATTTACCAACCGACTTTTATCATCACATTCATGCACAACATTCCATAATTCAAGCCTCCTTATCACTTTCTTTAAATCAAGAACCTTGCAATAAATGTTCTTTCCCCATTCATACATATCTCAATAACCTGCCGAACAACAAAACTCTACCACCTTAATCCAAAATTTTGCTAATTGTCACATTTTGATTGGATTTCTGCCCAACACTTTTCAAGACACCCTTAACATACTAACTCCTCCTGCACATGTACACAATCCCCTTTTTATGCCTGTATTGAAGTAGTAAGTTTACTCTGATTTAGTACTTCAAAGGGTGTTTCAACTGAAGTTTTGCTGAGGCAAAGCTATTCCTTCAAGAAGAACTTGACTCCTGGGGACTTCATGGCTACATCCATGTAGTTTTCTTGGCAGCAATTTCGAAGTGGTTTGTCACTGTCTTCTTCTGGGATTTTTTTTTTTTTTGAGTTCCCAATCTAGCCTCCAGCTGTGAGATTTCCCAGAAGTCTCCCATACAAGTATTCCCTAGACCCAACCTTGTTTAGCTTTTGAGCTCACCTGTTGAGACATGCTTTCATAATGAAGGGAAAGAAATGCATGCAAAATGTATTAGTATTATACCCATCATTATACCTGACTCCTGCAGTCATCAATGTGCCAGGAGAAACCTTGGAATATAGAGTCTGATACTAACTTAACCAGCCAAGCCTAGTACTAACCAACCATGGTAAACAATATGACAAGCTGTAGAAGCATATCAGTAAATCTAAATGCTACAATCCTACGTATTTACCGATTAAGCCTATCACATTAAACAAAAAATGGATTCTCTGAACAGTTCTCTGTTTCTGCTTCTCTCTCACATGCAAATACACACTGACCACTTACATAATAAAATAACACCCAATTAAAACTAAGTATGAAGTTAAAAGAGAAATTTAGACCATGAACATAAGACCATAAAAAGTTAAATTCATTTTGGATGAACCAAAAAGGTCTGTATCTGGCAACGAAAAAAACCCAAATCATGGTGCCAGACAAACTAATCTGTCTAGGAAGGTTGTGTCTGAGGTAAAGTAATAGCACAGAAAAGGCCCTTTCCCTTGTCGTCATTTGCCACATTCATTAGCCAGCCCTCAGAGCAGGTGTCTGGAGAAGATGGTAAGATGCCCATAAGGAAAAGGTGGCCTTGATACATGATGTGGTCTACCCAACCTTTTGAACCTATTCTAGAACAATTTTCGGATTGCCTTTCAAGCCATCCTGCACATGTTGAAAAGTGAAGTGATGGAGATTATTTAGTCTAACTGATTTAAAATGGTTCTATTTTTATTTTATTTTTTTGATACTGGAAGGGATAGTGACATTCCTGGTTAATCTTTTTAGTACAAAAGAGCAGGAATGAAGAACTATGGCTTCATGGTGACTTGCCTTGACAAAAGGCTTTGAAAAACAAGCACATGCCTAATTTGTATTCCAGCTGCATCTTGGGTTCCCATCATTCAGTAATACTTGAATAGACTGTAGCATATACAAACCTGGCAATAAGTCTAAACAAGGGTGGGCAATACCAGGAAAGTACTTTTGAATCCTTTTTTTCCCTTTAATTCTATGTATTTTTGTTTTTTCCAAAATGAAATCTATTAATATTTTTTTTGCATGTTGCCTATCATTTATGTTTTGGATGGAAATGCTAAAGACTAGACAAAAACACATTTTCAAAACTCTGTTAAAGAATCTGTGCCCTTGCACAGCATTTGTTTTAAGTACCAGCCTCCCTCAGACCAACTCTTTTTTTTTTCCCCAGCCACAAAAGAACTTGAGTCAGCACAAATTTAGAAGAAGCACAAAACCCCAGTAATAGCCTTGTGGCACTATCAATTTTCCACTTCAGAACATCAGGTTCCTTTGTCTATTTTCAGAAGCTAGTTACAGGGAGATGGCATGAAATATATGACGGTCCACCTTGTTTTCTCTTTTTCTCAGATTGAAACTTAAAAAGATACATAAAATATGTCAGGAATGCAACAAAGCAAGATTCAGGGACTGGAGTTCTGAAGATAGCCAGCTACCAAAAGACACTCTACAATTTTCTTTATGTATTAGAGTTTCAGATCTTTCTAATCAAAAACGGAAATTCTCTCCTGATGGTTCTTTCTTTCTCTCTTTCCTCCCTCCTTTTACCAGTAGGAGTCTAAGATCTGTTTCCAGTTTAAAAATGAAATAAAGGGTGCATTTACATTATGTATCAAACATAGTTGAATTATACAATTATATGATTTAGGAAAAACTCAACCCATGTAAAGCAGGCTAATCATGATCCTAAATTGAATTTTCAAACCTTTAATTGATCCCATCCCACAGGTAACATTCTATTTTAATTGCCAGGCCGAGATGGTTGCAATTAAGTAAATTAAAAACTCCATTCCATGGAAACTGGGAAAGCCATCTAATTGAACAGATGATGGCCAGGTTTTCAAACACTTGATTGCAAAAGGATGTAACCACTTTGCTCATATTTCCTATTCTGGTTATATCCATCCAAATGTGCATCTAGTTTATGTTGAGACATCCACCACAACAAATGAATGTAACCTAATACCATACAGTTTTTAAATCCTAAAATCAGATTTTCAGCCAAAGATAACAAGTTTTAAAATTCATGTAAGGAAGAGATAATCAAGTTCAGGGGTTCTTGTATCTTTTTTGTATTACATTCAGGGAGTTCATTAATGGAATCTTGACTTTGTTTTGGACCTATTTGTCATGTTTAACTCCTCACTACCTGGAAAGGAACTGTATTTTGAAATGTAACACCAAGTGCTTCAAAATTACTATAGAAGTGGGTGAAATCAGACCATGAGAAGACACTATTAGAAATGCCTCTCCTATGTACCATCTTGGAATCATCTTGATTACTTATGGTATTACAGGCAAGGCCTACTTTATATGTCCCTTTATCCTCTGGCAGAACTGCTTTCCTCTAATTTTTTCCCATAACAGCAACCTTGTAAGGTAGGCTGGGCTGAGAGAGTGACTGGCTCAAAGTCACCCACTAAGCTTCCATGACTGAGGGTGAACTTGAACCTAGGTCTTCTAGCCCAACAACTAACTAGCAAAGTTCTTTTAACTCATCCATATAGCAGAGGTGATCCTTTGTTATATGGGTGAATTAAAAGGAACAGATTCTATGAAGTTGCACATGTTGCATAAATGTTCCATAGTATTGCATAGATTTATATGACAAGACAAGACAAGATGTGTTAAAATGTTTTTGGGAAACTGTGGCAGTGTGAAGAAAATAGCTTGATTTACCTTACAGTGACTATAGTTGCACAGAGCAAATTAATATAAACCTATGGATAGAACATATATGAACCATAAAGTTATATAATGGATGTAACATACACCAACCATATCTTTGGGAATGGTATTAAAAACAAGACCTTATGTTAAACTAGTAACCATTTAACACAGTTCAGAATGTTTAATTAAAGAACGCTGCAAGTAATCAATATTGTTTCACCCGCTACTACCAGCTGTAGATCTGAATGGGTAATAGACATGAATGTTTGGGAAGATTTTATTGAAGGCTCACAGAAATGTTCCATCCCCACCAGAGCTTTAAACTTTGGCATTGATTTATATCTTTTGCCTTTCCTCAATAATGTTAAAATGGACATTTCTGTTGGCACAGAATGAACCTGGATTCAAGACCTCAGGTTTTAGGACAGGCCTGTTGTGCATCCTTTTTACTTTATAAGACAAGAAGGCAAAGGTTGGTCCTATCAGAACCTAGGAGATCCAAGAAATCCCCAACTATGCATGTTTAGGTGGCAAGTGAAACCATTTTTGTTTTGGAATGCCTTACTCTTCTTTGTTTGCTTGTTTTTTTAGTAAGAGTTGTATTGCTTTAAATTATTTTTTGGTTTGTGTAATTTATATTAGTAGTTCTTAAGCAGTGGTTAAGAATTAGTGGTTAAGAATCTGTAGTTCTTAACATGTATCACCCTTGGGACTCAGAAGTAATCTAGGGAGAACCCAAGGTATGTCACTGAAACTAAGTAAGTCTTTAAAGCTTACTGTAAATGATAATTATAATAATAGAATGCCTATAAACTTGTAAATACCTTTCTTAAAAAAACATTTTTTTCATGTTTATCGCAATGACCCAGGAATTAAAGTGTGGTAGATGGGACTTAAGATTCAAAAAGTTGAAAACTGTAGGCTTACATAACACTTTTCAATAAAAGCCTCCATAGTGTATAAAGAAATATTATTATAATATCTAGACATATCTATTAAAATATCAGATAGCAACAGAGCAAAGCAAGATATGGTTTTGGTTCAACATAACCAAAACCACCAAAATAGCTAGGGGTGCAGATAACTTCAAATTAAAGCTTTGTTTAACTAAGGGCTACTTTAAGTAGAATTTGTAATGTGTATTGTGTATAGTTCATTATGATAATTCCATACAGTATCCTTTAACCAGCTTAGTAGTAATAAAGATCATCATCATCATCATCATCATCAATCATCATCTATTTGGGTAGATTACCAAGAGATCTTTGAGAGTATGGATGTTTTTCAGTGTTTTTATCCCATAACACTCTGAGTTGTATCAACAAGTGATGCACTCTTCCTCTTCCCTGAATTTCCAAATTGTTGGGAATACCCTTGATGGTTTTTTGCACTTATTAATTGTTGTTTTTACACTATAATTCCAAAATGAAAAAAGCAAACAAACAAACTAGAACACCCATTTGAAATGGAGTCTCTCTTCTGCTTAGCTTTTCACCTTTTGCTTTCTGGGTGGAAGAAACCTTATTGGGTGGCCATTCAGAGACGGCCAACCTGCTTGCTTAGAGAGATTCATTACAAAAAATTCATCTCTGTATGATAAGATTGATAATGACTGGGAGAAAAAAGTAGACAAAGTAATCTCAAACTTTATAGCAGAATAAGGTCCAAAAAGATTTTCTTTAAGGGCAATTCCTTTACACATTAATCTGTCAGACAAACTGATCTCATGATCTGTATTATGAAATATTTGATTGCAAAGCAATGCTAAGTGGACTTCTTTCTTTGGTATAAAACTTAGCAATACCTATTTTATGATAGGAAGGGATGTCAAGGTGCTTAATAACTTAGCGATATTTTGTAGTTCCAGAGTTGTATAACATGGCAACACTTGGGCAATCTTTTCTGGGCACAGAAGATAAGCAGGATTGGGTTTAGTTATGACTTGGTTGGGAGACACCAGGAATTTTCAGAACTGTAAGCTAATTTGAAACTTTATAACAAAATTTCCACATTGTTGCCAAGGAAACAAATACATTTATTGATGAAGTCACCAGAAATTAAACCTGACTTGAAGGCATCTTCACTGTTATAATTTTGGTGTATGAAATAATGGTATGCATGGTGGTTACCAGTGCTATAGCAGTGGGGAGAATGAATAAAGAAGAGATGAAAGGCTGAGATGGGTGGTTTTTATTTGTAGAAGTTCAGATTCATTCCATCATGAAGAAACTATAGGCAGGTAGGATACAATCACATATTTAATGGGAAAAAGGTGAGACTATGTCTTCTTGGCTGCTTTGGGAAATCTTAGTATAGCAGAATATAAATCAAGAAAAAAGGAAATAAGAATTAAAAGTCATAATATAAGTAAAGTAAGAAAGAACATGCAGATTTGGGGTAAATTGGTGGCTACAATTAAGCTTCTGGGGGGCACTGAGGTTCACAGGGAACAGGCCAATGATGCAAGTGGGTGGACCCCTGTCACATACTTGGGTAATACCAGGATTTCTCCCTTTTTGTTTGGGAGAATTTTTTTGGAGGCAACCACATCTGACTGAATTTGTTCTTCACTGTAAAGGTTTTCGAAGTTCTTTCTTGTGTTAGGGTTGTGCAATTCCCTAGAATTTTAAGTAACATTGATCCAATGAAAGATGTACTTTAGTGCTTTAGTGTTTTGTAATAACAAATCAAACCTGTAATAAAGAGAACTGAATCATTTGTTCATTTATAAGCATTAAGAATACAGACAAGTCAACCAAACATGGGAGTCATTGTGAAAAATTGTTGGGTGATTTCCCCAATTACTTCAAAAACATTTGACCAAAACCAGACTAGGCACTGCCACCAAAATTGGTAATAGGTATCAATCTGTTCATATCCCTATCAGTCTAGTAAAATGCAATTGCAATTTCTTTAGTATAGGGCAAATTTACTTTGTTTCGGTGATGCTTTGAGTGAAGCATCCCTTTGAAGCTGCTTCAGCCAGCAATGTATTCTCCTTTCTTCTAAAGAGAGAGAGAGGCAGGCAGGCAAGCAGGCAGGCAGAAGTGACTGTACTTCTTTGTTCAATGTTGCTCTGAGGCCTTATCTGCCAGTTTAATAAGCCAGAAATCTGTTTTCACTCAGCTGCTGAAATGCTGGAAGAGGCTTCTCATGAATGAGTGTAGCTTTGGAGTCTTCACAGCAACATGAGGCACCTCAGTGAGGAGTTTGCCTTTGTGCCTCAGCGAAGCTAAATGCATCACCTCTGTGCTTCATGGAGCTGTGAAGTGTAGCTGGCTTGCACAGACCTAATGGCTGATTCCTGATGACATGTTGCAATAGATTTAAAATGAGCCATAGTAAACTCACAGTCTGATAAAACGGTGCAAACTGAAATGTGGCTGGACTTGTTTTCAGAATCCACTTTCAACTGTTCGTTAGAATTCAAAGCTGTCTTAAAGAAATCTGTATGACTAAAACTCCCTTTCATTCAAATGTCTCAGCATGAAAAGTACTGGAGATCCTACTGTAACACCATTACAGTAATTGCATATTAGATGGTTTTCACTATGGTGCCTGCCAATATGCCATTCCTTTGCAAGTTTTGACATAAAGAAATCAGAGGTAGTAGAGAACTCAGCTCTAGTTCTGGAGCTGAGCCTGTTCAGGAAAATACTTATGCAAACAGATGATCCATTTTGATTTCTACTCATTGATGAAAGCTGATGATTCAGAAAACATACCCATGTATTTATTTGTTTTGTTACTACTGACTCCTAGAGGCTTATATGTGGCTACAAAACGAACTTCCCTGCTATGATTCCCAAGTGTATGGGATAAGTGTATCCACATGGCCTTTAAACTGATTATTTCTACAACCACCCTATTTCCCCAAAATGCCACAATTTTGCTGAAGCAACACCCCTTCCCCAACCTTTCCCATTTTTAACAACTGGCTTATAGCCAAGCCCAGCCAAGTCTCTGTCCAATCTTGGAAGTAAGTGTTGCTACTGATATGCCTCAGAATTCTGTCCAATTATGAGACTCCAAGGAAGTTGCAATTGCTCTAAGCAGTTATAACTACTTCATTAATTGTTATGAGTCTCTCTTTGCTCCCAGAGCCAGACTTCGTTACTGCTAGAATCAAGTTGTGAATTGCAGTCTAACATTTTCTGTCTTCTTTAAAAGGAAGAAGTAGAAGAAAAGTCCAGTGACTGAAGTGACCTCCCCCTCAGAAAGATGGCTTGTGCATTCACTTACAGATGAGAGATCGATGCTTTGCCCATCTGTTATCCATTGGGTGATAGCCAACATTTTTCTTGCCACTCTCCTATGCAATCCACCCCTGCAACTTTTCTTGAGGTTCCCACAGTTTACAGATTTGGGGATTCTGCAAGTGGGCTGCATTAAGGTAATAGGAATTGCTTGACTCCAATATGTAAGCGAGTACTTGTTTCATAGTGATGTTGTCAGGAACTGAATAAAAAATTAATTTAAAAAAAGGAGTAAAATATGATGGCATTTTCTTGGGCTTAACTGAGGGTGGAGAGAATTAGACTGTGGCATACTAACTTATTTTTGAAGAGGGAATATTAAATACAAAGAGGGAACCTGCTGCCCAACTCAAATGAACTTTATAAGATAGGCATAAGTGATAGTGTGAAGGAAGCTAGTCCAAAAAGTGGCTCTTTCTTGTCTGAGGTTTGTATTTTGTATTTGTTTTATTGTTCTTAATTGTAACAGAGGATTATATAGTCATTAGTACCATTTACAAGAGATTGTTTACCGTTGAGCAATCTCTAGTACATTTTACAAGAGAATGTTAATTTACATTCTCTTGTAGATTTGTCACTGTGTAATTGTATACTGAGGTCTTGGTTGCTGAAATTAAAATATTGATGCAATGACTCCCAGGAGGCAGAGTACATTATGACACATGGCCCACCTACCAGGGATATTGTATGGAAAATAGATGTCCACCCCATTTATTTGTCTGTTTATAATAATTTATGAAACATTTATAAAAGAAACTCTCAAAACATCACCTATTTGTGGTCCCATTTTGACAGATTGTGTTGTTGCAGTAGCATCCTGAACTATTTAGCCTCTTGGAGCAACTCTTACTGATATAAATGTTAAGGCCAGCCCTTGGTCCATCTACTGACAATAGCATAATTCAGTCATTATGCCTATATGAGTAAAGGGGATATGCCTAGGATGAATGGAGCATGAACACTGCCTGCAGTCCAACTTTTCCTTTTTAAATTATGGCCGGGTGATGCAAAGCCTTTCTACCCGCATTGGCTTCAACAAAAATAGATAAACCACAGCCCTGGGTTACATGGACACTTGTATTCAATTTATACAAACATGACAAGAACCCTGTTGCAGATCTTTCTGTGTTATATTAGGGGTATATCCCGTCTGTGTTAGAGGACACTGGAAGCATAGCTGGCATGTACCTAAAACAAGTTTCACCCAAACTTGTCTCCACACAGCACACAATGTGGGGAAATCATTGCCACAAGAAATGGTAATGGTCACTACTTTCAATGTCTTTAAAGGGGGATTGGATAAATTCATGGACGACAAGTCTACCAAGGCTTATTGGTCTTGCAGACTCAACATTACCTCTGAAGCGTCTCCAAATACCAGTTGCAAGGGAACAACAGGGAATAATGGGTATATCTCCATTCAACTTGTGAGCATCCCAGAAGCATCTGGTTGGCCACTGTGAGAAACAAAATGCTGGACTAAGATAGACTTTGGCTTGATCTAGTAGGCTATTCTTATGTTCTTATTCTTGCAAAATCTATGTATAAGTTTGTGCAGTTATTACTTGGATACCTTGGAATGGTATAAATTGTAGTGGAGAATTTAAAAGAAAAATTGCAAATAGAAGTTGAAAGTTGATAGAACAAACTTACGACACAACTTGCAGAATTGTCACAAAGTATACTGACCCATCTAACTCTGAATCTTACATATACCCAATTTAGTTGTGTTCTATTGTTGATTTGTTTATGTGATATTTCATGTTAATTATATTTCTTGATAGGTTTATTATGGAATATAACAATTTATAACTACATATATTTTGAAAAGCATCTTCTCTGCTTCTCTGCTTCACTACGGGCAGTCTCTGAGGGAAGTTACAGTCTGATAATGGATCATGATGACTTCCCTGAGTGTCTGTTGATCAGATGATTGTAATGGTATATGGGAATTACCTTGGGAGACAGTAGGAAGAGCCACAGACTAGACAACTGCCATGCAAAAGGCATCTCAGTCCATAGAAGCAGAGGGGGCATGGGAAGCATTTCAGAAGGGACCCTCCCTAGTTTTCTGAAGAGGAAAAGGAAAGGAGGGGAGAAATACTTCCAGACTTGTGAGATTCTGTTGATGTAACCTTACAATAAAGATAGAGCTAATATTCATTTTTAGCACATTTTTGTGCTAAAATTTGTGTTAGCTCATCCTCGAAGGGCTAACAATGATATAATGCCTGGTATTTTATAAAAAAATTATCTATCTATCTATCTATCTATCTATCTATCTATCTATCTATCTATCATCTATCTATCTATCTATCTATCTATCTATCTATCTATCTATCTATCTATCATATCCTTGAAGGAACAGCAGTAATTATAATATCCCTCCAATAGCTTTATCATATTTCCTGCCAACAGCAGATTCTTTCATTAATATAGAATCTTGACCACCCACCTCCTAGCTTCTATACTTACTTGTAGCATGGATTGCAAGGCCAAACAGCAACATCAGAAAATAAAAGGAGAAATGTAACCATGATGAACATGGAGGTATGCTGCAAAAAATATTAATTTATTTCTTTGAAGAGCAGAAGGTAAATAGGTAGAATAGTAGAAGGTTGAGGTATGAACCTGGGGAACAGGGGCATTAAGAAGGCTGAATGTAAACATGCATGTCCTAATTTTATCCTGATTTCTGAAAGCCCACAGCTGGTCAGAGCAACTCAGAACAATATCATCAGGGCTTTAAACTCTAACCATAACTGTTTGGGGAAGAAAAGTCTTATCATCAAGTATGTGAGAGGATTTGTATGGGTTCAAGGGATCTAACTGAAAGGCAGGGCCACACAGCTTTCTACTTTTCACCCCTTTTTTATAAGAACTTTGTTAAGTTATAAAAAGCATACAGGTAAAAGCAAACAAGAACTAATGATCAGAAAGAAAGGTAGAGAACAAAGATAAAGAAGGAATACAAAAATGATAAAAAATAAAGAAAAAGGGGGAAAAAAGAAAGATTACAAAAAGAATGACTTCTGACTTCTTATACAGCAGATATAAATGAATCATATAGTGACCTCTTACCCTTAAATTACATCTTAACATACATATTTTGTATAACGTATTATTTTAACTAATCATCAAATCCATAAATCATGATTTCGTTTTTTTCTGTCTCCTACAAAAAGTCCAAAAGTGGCTTCCAATTGGCAATAAAACTAGTCAATGTTTTTTCTCTAAGCAAAGCTGTCGATTTTGGCATCTTGGCTAACTTCATCATCTTCATGATCCATTCTTCCATTGTAGCTAATATCAAGTCTTTCCACCTTTGAACATATAAAACTCTAGCTGCAGGTATTATATATAGAAACAAAAGTCCATGAGCTTTTTCCAATTGTTTGTCCATCAGTCCCAAGAGGAAAACCTCTGGTTTTAACTGTATATTAACCTTCAAGATCTTCTGAATTAATATATGGATTTGAACCCAAAATTTTTTAGCCTTATTACATGTCCACCAAAGATGATAAAAAGTCCCTTCTCATTGTTTGCATTTCCAACATATATTTGAAACCTCTTTCTACATTTTGGATAATCTTTCTGGTGACAAATACCATCTATACATCATTTTATAAACATTCTCCTTCAAATTACAACACAATGTAAATTTTAACCCTTTCACCCACATATTTCCCATTGTTCCATTTGTATATTATGTCCAAAATTTTTTGCCCATTTTATCATACGTACTTTAACTTGTTCATCTTCTGTTTCAAATCTCAACAAAAGGTTATACATTTTAGCAATAAGATGTTTATCACTGGTACACAATTCAATTTCAAAAACAGCTTTGTTTTGTTCAAAACCATATATCTTTTTATCAACTTTAAATCTTTCTCCAAGTTGTACATATGGAAACCAGTGGCATGGATATCCTTGATGTAAGGTTCACTGCATTCGGCACTGGAAATAACTCTCATGAGACATGGACTCGAATGAAAGCTGGTTTACTCAGGCGTAATGTGTAGCAGTTACAGACAAAGCCAGGATTGGCTTGGTGCGGTATTTAACAGTGTTTTATAGGGTTCCCCCTTGACCCATAGTACCCCTGGGTTCCATCCCTGCCCTTGTCCCAGGTCACCGCTCTGCTTGTCGTGATCTCCCTCCCCTCTCCTTAATGGCAGATTCAGTCAGGTTTCATTGTCCTCATGATCGTCGTCTTTTGTCTGCGTTGTCGGTGTACTCGTGGGGCTTTTCTCATGCGGATGAAATGGGGTTTCTTAAGTCAGGTTCCAACTGGTCGTTGATTGCCTCCGGATTGCTGCATTCCTGAAGTATTGTAATTGGTGTTGCCCAGGGCGTCTGGGGAGCCTCCTGCACTACAGTGTTGCCGGTTCCAATTTACTCTTGGCCATGAGTTAATTGCCGCCACCTGCTGGCAATTAGCTTGCGGTTTGCCTTGTTTCCCTTCCCTGACGCCTATGCCTGAGACAGTGAAATTGACTATTGGTGGTGAAACTGAACAGTGGCGCTGGCTGTACTAGGCTGAATCTGACACTTGAGATATCAGATCCTCTCTTGATTTTATTTTAATTTCTCCTTGATGAATATCAAGGATATCACCATAAATTAACCATTCCTGCTTAGTTACCATTTCTTTCCTATAAAATGCTTCTTGTGGAGATAACCATAGGGGTATTCTTGGACACAATCTGAGTTTATATCTATTCCAAATTTTCAAAATGGCACATCTAATAAAGTGATTCTTAAAATCCACGTTCACCTTAACTTTGTCACACCATAAATAGCTGTGCCACCCAAATCTCAAATCATTTTTGAGATTTTACCCCTTTTTTAGACATTTAAAAGTAAATAAGGGCATTTCTGGAGATAAAACTTCATTAATTAATATATGATTGATCTTAACAAACTTGTCTTGTCTTGCAAAAGTCCTACTATGTACAGTTTTTATCTTATAGTCAAAATTCTTTAGAATGTCTTTGATGATCTTTTTTTCCTGTTTTTCAGAAGAGTTGAGCAGAGGGTTTTCCTGACATTGTTTTCTATTCTTTATCCCTCGATGACTCCACAACCTCCCTGGCTGTTGAGTTGTGTGATCCGAAAAGCTCCATGGGAGGAGTTTCTCCAGGATAAACAGAAGAAATGAGGGAAGTAACAGTGTTTTGAGAAAGGATTGTGTAATCACATTTGCTGGCACTCCTCAGCTACTTTGTGATTAAAGTAAGTATAAAAAACCTGTATCTTACCCATGAGAATTTCCTCAACATTTATTCAAAAACTGAAAAGCAATTTCTTTTCCCTCAAAGTAGATGTAAATGGTTGGATAAAATGCAGAGGAAAAGTTCAACGTAGCGCTGTTTTCAATCCAACCTATTAAAACCTATGTTCACATGGTTGCAGAATTGTTATACAATATTCTTTAGTTGTATTGCATAAGTGGTTACTTGCAAGGTTGCCATTGCTTATGTGCTGTTTAATAAATCTTTCCTACATCAAACCAAATACCATTTATCAGAGAAAAATCTCACAGCAACAGCCTTTATCCATGCTCCTGTTATAATTGTAAGGCCGAAGTTGTGTTTTAATTGATGAAATGTGCTATACAGTATGACAAATTTGAAAAAAAAATCCTAGCAAACCTCTTGTTGCCCTTTAGAAATGTGATGAAATTGACAGAAGTTAAAACTCTTAGGACTGAAGTGAAATAATTGAAGCTCTCTATTCTTTCTCAAAGACACTTGCTAGATTTCACTTCTCACATTCTGTTTCCATGGATTTGATCCAAAAATAATGGATGGAAAGTTATTAAGTAAGTGATAGTTGCAAAACTCCAAGTGTCATCACTCATTGAGGTAACACTGTTATTCAGGCGGGGAGTCTTTATTAATCTTCCACAAAGGACAGAGAGTTATTGTAGAGACGAGAGTGTGAAAGATACAGGGCAGGATTCTGACTTGTATATAAATATTGTACATAAAGATTGTTTGAATGTTCCTACAGTTAAATGTACCAGCACTTGACTTGTACATAAATATATAAAATAGGTTTGAATGTTCCACAGTTAAATGTACCAATGCTCATTAAAAACACCATACTGAAGGATATATGGGTCCCTTAAGATGCTGGCTGATAGTAAGTTAAGGGGGTTCTGTGTTCAGCCTTACCATGGCTTTGTAGTGGCTTTGGATGGGAGATTTAGAAAGAATATGCCATTTTTTCCCCTCCAAACAGATAAATAAACACACAAAATTTCTGGTTTAGAGAAGGCAAACAGCAAACAATATTTTGCTTGAGTAATGAATAAAATCAAACATGAGCGCCACTATGATTAAATCATAGTAACTTGTTTTTAAAATTGAATAAGATGAATGAAGAGTCACACTACATCAATCAAGCTCAGGGTTTCTTTTCCACAATGGTCAATCATGGGCCCATAAGATGATCAATACTTAAATGCATCAGTACCTTCTGCTTGTCTTTTCCCCAAAACTAATAATCAAGGGAATATTGACTCTGGCATTGGAAATTATTACATAGCCATCTCAAATTTATGATAAATGGACTTACAGTATCTGTATGATTGCTATTTTAGCTTCTCAGCTCCCCTAACCCTCAGGATGAGATTTATTTCCACTTGTGAACATTTTTAACTACTATAGAAAAGCTAATCATTGTAATTTCCATTCATTTTTATACAACCAAAAACTAATATTGATAGGCCAACCAAAAGTATTTTGCCACCTCAGTAGAATAACAAGATCTCCTCTTCTCAGTTCTATATACAGAAGCTGATTGACCTGGTTGCTAATTCTTATTGTATTACCACCAGTAATAAGATATAAGGTATCTTCAACCAAGATAGCATGTTTGCTGAGGCAACACTGCATGGTGTTCAGAGATGTATTATTGCATCCATCCAAGCTACACGTCATCTCCCAGGATATGCTCACTCTGGTTAATGGTAGAACTGGCCTTGAAGACTCAACATGAAAGCACCATAGTAAGATGTCTTAACAATAAAATGTTAAATTTTAAAAGGCTAAGTTCAGACATCTTGAACTATTAGGATACTAAAATCTTGAAGTGCAGAATGCTAAAATTGCTTCTTCAAAAAGAATGCCAGAACAATGAAAACAAATGTTGATGATTAGATTTTTCACTTTTATTTAACTTATTTTTCCTTGAGTTGTCTTGGTGAACTCAACTAGAGTGATGTCATCAGATAACAATCATATAATTATGCCAACTAACCACAATGTATGTATTTATGCAAAAAAGTAAAACACATTTAATGTTTTAGTTGCTAAATTATTTTGCCCAGTTTCCAGGAGATTGATATGCTATTGTTTTATAGATAGATGTAACATGGTGCCTCCTGGTGGTCACTGTAATTTAAAACACCACACAGGGTATACACTGTATAAAAATAGAGAAATTGCCCCCCTCCAAGAGGTATATGTGGAAATTATGTAATTCCCTGAACATGGGGGCATGACATGATATATAATATCTGTATCTCTCTGCTCTGAGAGATAAAGGAAGGTGGACTGACATACCATTTTAACAGCCCTTCTAAGATGTCCCTTCTTGCAACTGCTACTACATAGCTCATAAAGCCAATGCACTGTTTACAGTCATCTATACATCTAAAGTATGGAGGTTCAGTTCCTGGTGGAGGGTTTGAATACCACTGAATAACATCTGGCTACATGTATCTGAAGATTCGCAATAAGGATGAAACAGGTAACACAGTGCCTCCTGGTGGTCACTGTAAGTGAAATCAAGAAACAGATGCAATATGATCAGGAGAAACTCAGTATTTACACTTACAGTTCATTAAACACATACACATATACAGACACACACATACCCACACAGAGGTGAAGAGCAGATGGCAGCTGTGGCCAGGAGGACCTGCACACAAATCCATCTTGCACACCAATTGCACCCATTTCTGGACTGGAAGAATCTACTCACTCAAGCCTTGGTCACCTCCTGGTTGGACAATTGTAATACTTCTATATATGGCTGCTCTATCCAGAATCTGCAACTTCTTCTTTTAAACTCCCATACAGAAGGGAGAAATGTATTGCAAATCAAGTGGCTAAAGGGGGAGGTTTAAACATCTTCCATCCATGTAAGGAGATCAAGCTCTTCTTACTCTAGTAAGGAAATGACTAAGCACCTTTCAGATAAAATCACTCAGGTTTGCTCCATGATGAACTCTGGCTATGTGGTCTTATGGAATTGATGGAGGCATGATCTGGATTTGTTATCTGGGCTGAGCTTGATCCTGTTGGCCCTGAGGAAATAGACAGGGTTCTTGGGGATATGAGCTTGGCCACGGTATAGTAGATCTATGTACCTTCTGGTTAGCTAGGCTCCCCAGAAGATGACATGTGGCTGGACTCAGTTATTGGTAAATTCATCCTTGAGAGAGGGGGGTGGTCCTGCCAATACTTAAGGAGGTGGTGGTCTCTTCAAGAAACCACTGATGGGCCTCACTATGTTGGAAAATTTTCATACCATCTCCAACCCTCTCTTTTTAAGGAAGGTTGTTGAGAAGCAGGTCACACTGCAGCTTCAGAGAGACCTGAAGGACATGAAATATCTGGACTCCTTCCTGTCAGGTTTCAGATCTGCATGTGGGACTGATAAAGCATTGATTGCAATTGTGGATGACCTCTGGGAGGAGTAGGTTGGGGCTGGTGCATCCAACCTTGCTCTCCTTGATCTTTCAACAGCTTTTGAAACCACTGATCATGGTATCCTTCTGGATGAGCTCAGAGACTTGCACTGGCTCCCAATAGGCTTCCAAATGCAAGGAGGTGGATTATTTGCAGGATCGTCTTTCTCCAATTGTTCCTGCCCAACCCACTAGATCAAACAGAGTGGGCATGTCCTGGGTCCCATCTGGTAATAGTGCCGTCTGTCAGAACACAGGAAGCTTGCCCTCCACTGTTGCCTTCTCCACTGTTATGCCTGCCCTTTAGAACACCATACCCCCACCCCCGAGACTCCACTGACCCTGATCCTACTGGCATTTTGTAAATCCTTGAAGATCTGGAGGTTGTGTGAACCCACTGATGTGATTTTTTTCTTGAGTGATTGCTGTTATATGAGTTGGGTTACACTGTCCTTGGTCACCAGTATTGTTTTATTATTGTTGCTATTATTTGTGGTTTCTTTCTTGTTCTTGTGTTGTTGTTGTTTTTTTTAATCTAGTGTTCACTATCTAGAATCACAATTTGTGAGATGGGCAGCTATATCAATTGATATAACAAAGAAACAAATAAATAATAAAGACAACAATTTGACATTACATATTTAATAGATCATACAATTTAATCTTTAGTTTTTTCCCATTCCTTATTCCATTCAACCAGTAGTGCTCAAAGTTGCCCAATAGAATTTGGAAAGGTGTGGGTTGTGCTGATTTAAGCTTTAATTTTCCAGAAGTCTTCATCAGGAAAGATGGTAAACAAAGTAATAACAGGAGAGGGGAGGGAGATGGAAAAGAGTGATTGATGTTCAGGCCATTTAGTTACTGTCTTAAGATGAATGTGGGAGGAAGTTGCAGACATACAAATTAAGTTTCATATGTGCTGTGATATTTTAAGGTTGCAGCTTTCTGGAACTATGTGGATGAAAGGACAGTCATATGATGATTTAGCCCACATTTTAGAAAAATAAAATCCAACTTGTAGATAGAACTATCACTATCTCAAAAAAACACGTAGGTGCGATCAGAAAGAGAACAGAGAAGAACTAACCCTAGGCTGTTTTTATTAACTGGAAATTTTAATTTATGCGAAAGAAGTAGGATTGCTAGGAGAACTGAGTATTAATTTCTTTGTAAATGAAGAGACTGAATCTACAAAGAAGAGGTTTCTTATGATACAACTGAAAATTTAATTATAGTCTACCAATATTAATTTCAAAATATCTCAAATTGAATAAAATGCATATATCTGAAAGAATTATGTATAAAACCCATGCATTTGGAAAGTTGTGAACAAAAATGTATGTATTTAGAAAAACTGTATATTAAAAGACATATATTTGCATTTATTAGGAAAGTTGTATACAAGATGCATAGATTAGTAGAAATTGAATACGACAATGTTTATACAAGGGAAATGTGTATTCAAAACAATGCAGATGTTGTCTTTTTAAAAACTGAATTTCAGAATAATGCAGAACTTTGGGGGTCAAATTAACACTTGAACATGTGTTATTTACATGGACGTAATCTAACCATAGGAACAAGAGCTTGCTTTGCCTTATTTTGCCTTTTTCCAGGAAGTTTATTTTATAGTGTAATGAGTGCCCAACAAATATATGTTAGATGTCAGGTCAAGGTTTGTGGTATTTGGTTGGACCCAG
Source organism: Python bivittatus (assembly GCF_059951505.1). Taxonomy (NCBI): domain Eukaryota; kingdom Metazoa; phylum Chordata; class Lepidosauria; order Squamata; family Pythonidae; genus Python; species Python bivittatus. The sequence continues at coordinate 40,208,227 of NW_028277098.1, forward strand.
TGAAAGTATTGTGGATATTTGATTTTTTTCTCTTCATGTTTTTGTGTGTGTGCGTGTGTGTGTGTGCATTCAAATCAGTTTTTGACTCCTAGCAACTGCACAGATTAGTCCCTCGAGTTTTCTTGGCAAGGTTTTTCAGAAGTGGGTTGCCATTGCCTGCTTCCTAGAGCTGAGAGAGAGTGACTGGCCCAAGGTCACCAGCTGGCTTTGTGCCTAAGGTGGGACTAGAACTGTTGACTAGAATTCATGGTCTCTCAGTTTCTAGCCTGCTGCCTTAACCACTACACCAAACTGGTTCTCTAGGATGGCTATTTTTCATTTTTTAAAATTTATTAGACCAGGGTTAGGCAATGCCCAACATCCCAAGAAAGTCAGATCAATGGTGAAGGATGCTGGGATTTGTACTGCAGCAATATTTGGGGGTGTCACAGGTTGCCTAGCCCATACTACCTCTATATTCTGATACCCTGAATGCACGAAAATGCCAACTCCAGCAGCTGCTGGATGATAGATACTGCCAAATCGGAACTGCTTCAGAAGACAGAAACCAGGATGACTCAGTGCTTAGCAGTATATTAATATATGTTCGCTCTTACAAAGGCATTGGGTGGGGAGGGGCCCACTAGATTGTATAACTGTTATGTCATTGCATGAGTTCATTGCTTCTTTATCTCTTTTACAAAGCAATCCTCTGTCGGTATCATCTGAACACTGAACTGCTCCCATCAAACCATCTTCCTATCTAGATGTCCTAAACCTCTCCATGTAGCTATTCCCTCTGCCAACTGACAAACATGTCAATTTGCAGAGTTCTACCTTCAGGATTTCTGAAGATTCACTCTATCAGTGACAGATACTTGAACATCATCTGGAACCTGTATGAACTATAAGCCAGTGCCCTTCTTTTTCTTGTGATTCTCTTGACAGAGCTATCTGGATGTTGGGAATTATTACCTGGTGGGAGAGTTGGATTTCTACCCATATATATCATTTTAATGTCCCTACTTCTTTCTTTGATCCACACTTCAGGCTGAGGCTCCAGTCCCATTCTGGTGCATGTGCACACATGCCAAACTATTAGAAATCAGAGTTTACTTACTTGGCAGGTAGTATGGACTAATTTCATTCCCTCCATACCATGTCTGAGCAGCTGATCACAACAATCAGTGATACGCAGGCATTAAATTAAGCCCAAACCAGTGTATCAGGAGCTAAACTGTTAATGCAGATGTCTCAGGCACAACCTTTGAACCAGTTTAGGATCTGCATGTGAAAGCTGGCAAGAGAACCGGTAGGAGAAGTCTGAACCTCTGGCTGTGGCCACATATGCTAAACCACAGAGAGAAACTATAATTAAGCAGAGATTAAACATACACTTTCCAAAAGGGCCACAGATTAGAGTTTAAATTAGCTAAATTGACTGATGTTTTGATTTCAGTTCAGTTGACTAATTGTGCCCTGCCTCAGGATTTCAGTGAGTTTTGAATAAGGCTTAATCTGAGTCTTAGCTTTTGGCTAAGCTTTTGGCTAAGAAGAGATTTTTTAAATTTTTGCAATAAGACATGTGTGTGTGTGTGTGTGTGTGTGTGTGTGTGTGTACCACAAACACCCCACCGCCACTCGTCTTTTAATCATACAAGTCAACAGCCTGACTATGGGCAGCCTTTTGACAGAGAACAGTTATAATATAGTGTCAGCCTTGTGTTGCTTCCAGTTTATTTGTTCAGGACCACTGAGAATTCCACTAGGATTTTATGAAGGGAAAAGGTGAAAGAAGGAAGTTGTATTTGTACTCCATTCTCTGATTTTCCCATGGTAAGAAGCTGTGTAACCAAGTATTCGATTACAAGTTGGAAATTGTATCTTCCATATACTGTAAGCAATTATTTCCAGTGGAATGTATATTCCATTGACTTGGGCTAATTTTTCATATGGAAGTTCACAACGTGCTTTGGTTGGACAACATGCTACTGAAAATGGCATCTTGTTTGTGATAGGTCCCCAATTCTCCCTATTATAAAAGATCAAGGGAAGTAGGGTAGATCTTTGGCAGGAACTGGGAATCTGTGACCATCTGGATATTTCTGAACAAGTCTCAGCATATTCCTTATTGGCCATATTGGCTGGGGCTACTTGGTGTTGTAGTTCAGCGACATCTGCAGAGCCACAGGATGCTCATCTTTGATCAAAGAGAAAAAAAATGCAGTGCAAAATCTGAAGGTCTATAGGTGGAAAATCAAAATACAACCACAGAATATTTTAGTTTGCAAATTCTCCAGATCTCTTCATCAGGCTAGGCAATACAAAAAAGTAAGAAATGGGAGCAGCACCCCCCCCCCAAAAAGAATTAGGCATGAAAACTATATTTTAGATGGTTTGTTAGATTGTTTGAGAATAAAATAAATTCCCATTTTGTTCAATAAATCCACTATTGCAGTGACCTTCAAAGGTGAAGAAACAATGCAAGATATCTCTAAAAGACAGCAAAGGAAGAGGAACAAATAAATAATTGTCCCATATTCTGATGCTAAATACTGGTACATAATTATATATGCATAATTTAAGGAAGAGGAAAATGAAATCAACAGTAAAAATTAAGCTGATATTATCACTAGAAAAGTCTTGGACACTGCATAAAAAATGAGACTTTCAAAAATATACTTTGGTTTATTTTTATCTAATTTATAGTGCAATCTTATGCATGTTTATTTAGAAGTACATTCCATTATGTGATATAGGACTTATTTCTAGGTAAGTCTGCCTTCTGTTGCATCTTAGGTTTTCTAAAAAGCAAGAGCAGAATTTACAGGATAACATTTATTTCTCTTCCCTGCTGTGAAGCCACCTGTTTCTGTTAGCCTCAATGTCTCACTACTTGTAAAAAATTCTGGGTTACCCTGGCTTGCTAAAGGAGGTCAAAAGGATAAACTTCCGTGAAGATAACATTTGCTAGGGAATCCACACAGATTGATTCTTTCTTTCTTTCTTTCTTTCTTTCTTTCTTTCTTTCTTTCTTTCTTTCTTTCTTTCTTTCTTTCTTTCTTTCTTTCTCTCTTTCTCTCTCTCTCTCTTCTTTCTTTCTTTCTTTCTTTCTTTCTTTCTTTCTTTCTTTCTTTCTTTCTTTCTTTTTCTTTCTTTGCCTTCCTTCCTTCCTTCCTTCCTTCCTTCCTTCCTTCCTTCCTTCCTTCCTCACTCCCACTCCCACTCCCACTCCCACTCCCTCTCTCTTCTAAAACCATATTTTAATAATTGTAAGCATTTTAGCAATACTGCAATTACTAAAAATCATGCCAATATCTAGTACTTGTTTAACATCTATGTTTCTAGGTATACAATTAACACATGGGTTGCAAGAAGCAAACTGAAATGGGATTGTATCACACTAGAAAGCCCATATGTTTCGAATACCATATTCACTGTATTGCAAAGGGTTTGCCACTGAAGCCCATATAGCAAACCTATACCATATGAAAAAGTATTAACTGATGTCATAAATTATTCGCTAGGGGCACATATAGCTCCATCCTAAAAAGAAGGGAATTGTTTCCTTTGATATTTTCCATCTGAAGCCTTTGCTTAAAGATAGGATTGGTCCTGATAATATGTTTAGATATTTTTCTAATGGTAAATTTGCTCTCAGCAAGTGGTAGTACTTGGCTGACTTTGAGTTCAGAAACTACGAAGGGTCAGATCTGGTTAGCAGTTGGATGGGAAGTCCCCAGGGTGGTGGAAAAATATTGCAATGGCAAACTGCTTCTATACTTTTGTAAATACGTTTGCATTGATGCATTCCTGCAATCATGAGGAAATAAATTTGACTTTTAAGCGGAAATTGAGATGATGGGTATCAATAGATTCTACTCCAAACTGGCCCATTGGGAAATAGTTAGGAGAGGTGTTATCAACCTTGAAGGAATTCCAAAGTCTGTAGGAAGGGTGGAGAACCAAGGTCGCTTGAAGAAGGACAACCCATTGAGAACCAAACACTTCCCTCACCTTAGAATGCTATGTCATTGCTCATATATGGATGAGAGAAAGACTGTTAATGGATAAAAGGAAATTTAAAGGACTATCCAGGAAGAGCTATAATTGACTAACTGGGACAGTGAAAGGCATACTCCATGGTTCAATGTTATTTCATGATCCATGTGTTTATTGGCCATGTCCAAAGTCTCAAAGTGGGTTTCACTTCAAGCAATGTCTAGATGGAAATGACCTAACACTTGCCAAAAGCTCAGTGTGGCTGAGTGTGCCAAACCAATCACTGAAAGGGCTTTCTGTACAGTTCCAAAAAGCTTAAAGGGCTGGTGGAAGTGAGCAGCCCACCATAATCTTTTGACTGGACTGGGGGCAATGAAGTGAAGTACCTTGGATTTTGAAGCAAAGACCCCACCTTAGATTGATTTACTCCTTTAAACCACATCAGGATGACTTGTGCAGCTGGGACCAGGTCTAATGTTATCACTATTGTAATTTTTTTTAGTATGTTAGGTTTTTAAAAAAAGATTTTAACTGAGGGTGGATATATATATATATATATATATATATATATATATATATATATAAAACTTGACAGATAAAAGGCCCTGTAATCTGCACTAATATTGTCTAGAACGTAGGTTCTTAAAGTGTGCAATAACATGACCTCTAAAAAGCTGAATGATTTTATATGATACCCCTTCCCCCAGGAATAAAATCAATACATTCATCAGTGTTAGGCTGGGCAAAAAAGAAATACACCACTTACTTCTAATAATTACATTTTATTCCATAAATAAATGAGGAAAAAAACAATTATGGAACACTACAACTTTCTAAAATAAAACTATTTCATGAGAAATGAAATAATAACTAAATCATATTTTTCAATGGGGGGATGAGGATGTTTATTTCATTTTTGAGACTGGCATTCTTATTTCTTATTCCCCATTTATTTATAATTGATGTTTGGTCTTTTTAGCAGTAACTTTAGAAAACCCTGACTCGCACAAATTGGATATTGCAAATTGAATCCATTTACTCATAGCCTTCTTTGTACTGATTTTGCATGCTTATCCAAAATTCAGGGAGAGACATTATCAGGAATGTTATTTTCAAGGAACTGTCAGAAGAAGCATCAATGGATTGCTTCTTCTTAGCAGTACTGAGTACGAGTTTAGCATCAGCTGAGTATGCTAATCTCCTGTACATTTCTACAAACACCATAAACACTATAGATGTACTACAATATGCCATGTTGGAAGAGATGCCAAAAATACATGAGTATTTCTGAGAAAAGCCAAACTCAACTACCTGTGGTCAGTTTCAATGGATCTCCACTATCTGATAATAATTTATTGTATGTTCAATAAGCATTAGTTATTAAACTCTGAAGAAACACACTTGGTCCATTTTACAATCTATAAAATACATTACACATTAATCAAAGCAAGTTACACATTTTTATCAACATCTTTGATGTGACACAGATATTTTGATATGTTTGAACATATCATGACAAAGTACAGTGGTGGTTGGAGGGTTACCACAACGATTGTGGTTGTATTGTTGTGGCCCAGGGTGTTTGTAGTTATTTGGGGATGTTGGTAACCCCTACTGGTACATCCAGAAGGTGAGGCAAGATCCTCAGGGGAATTTGTGTTTCAGCACAAGATGTTACCTACACTGGGGGATGCCGGGCACTGACAAAGTGGGCTGCAAGGTTGGAGTAGCTAGAGTCAGCCAAAAGGTTGGCAAAGTGAGCTGGGAAGTTGGCTGGGACGTTGGGAATCTGGAGCCAGCTTGGAAATTGGAGCCAATGGGAGACTGGAGCAGATCTAGAGATTGGATCCAGTACCAAATTAGAGATCAGACCTTGGAGGAAGTTTGAGGTAGAGCCTGCCATACTAAGATTTGCCTACCTATTTGCCCCATGGAGGCATCAAGGGGAAGTTGCCATGGCTGAATGGTGGTAAAGGAGGAGATAGAGATGGTGTTGGAGTGGTGGTGAATGGATCCAGCTGTCCAAGTTGGATTCTATGAAAGGCCTGGCTAGCCCTGTTGGCTGTCACTGGTGAGGGCAGCAGAGGAGAGGTGCCTTGGGTGTTAGTAATTTTCCCATTACTAACACAACAGTCCAGGAAACTGACCAGGTGAAACAGTGGCAGTGGAGGAGGCCCAAAGACTGTGGGTGGCAGGTGAGGCTGGATTTACCTATGATAGTCCCACTAAGACTGATGAAGGAATTGCCAGGGAAGCTCTGGACCCAAGAGTGCAGCAGGGTGGACTAATGCCAGTGGGGCAGAAGCTGAGCTGCTGCTGATCTGGGTCCCGTTGTGTTATGTAACTGATGGCCATGGTCTCAGCCTGGGCTTGGGATGTAGTTTTTGTGTGGTACTTTTTACTAAATTTTCTTCTATCTATCTCACCATCCACTAAGATATTAATCTTAGTTTCAACTGTTGTATGGTGAGGGCTGCTAGCCAATCGTTTAGCCGGAGCTTGATCATTCCTCCACTTTGAATTGATCTTGGGGGGAGGGGTTGCGGCTTGAGGGATTGGAGTAGGTGATGAACATGTTGGGAAGGATGTTGGAGTGTTAGTGGTGTGGCTGAGCCCTGTGCTGTAGCCTCGCCCGTCTGGCCACTGACTGCCTCTGGCAGAATCAGCTGGGAGAATGCACGGTACAGGAAGGTGCAGGTAGTAGTTTCAATGGCCAGGGAGGTGAGGGACGGGACAGTGGATTTGGGGGGGGTGAGATGAGGGAGGCATACATTGGGCATCTGAGGGCAAACCACTCATGGAGTTGAAGGGTCTGATGGCTTAGTTTTACTCTGTCGGCCAGCCCTCAGTGTTCATCCCCAATATTGGGTCCATGGGATCCTAGGAAGCCTTGGCTGTAGCTGTTGTTTTTAAATGCCATGTCAGTGTGCAATAATTCCACCCTCGTTCATGATTTGATCATGGATAAAGCAGCCAATCTGGCATGTATAACCAAGACCTGGTTATGTTTCCCTTCTCAGAGATGTGCCCTCCTGGGCTTTGGCATCAGCCATGATTGCAGGAGGACTGGTTGGGTAAGGGGGGAGGTGGCAATTGTCATCTGGTAAGTCTTGAAATCTTCCAGGGGCTTTGTGTCACAGATATCCAGCATATTATCACTGAAATTGGGCCCTAGAAAGCAGTTGGGTTTGTTACTGCTGTACTGCCCTCCCTGCTGTGCAGTGACAACCCTGCCAAAACTGTTTGATTCTGTCACTGGGTTGGTGGTAAAATCCCCAAGGCTAATAGTGCTTGAGAATTTCAAACTCTCTTTGGGTGGTGTTGAGTTGGGAGTAGTTCAGGAGTACATGGCAACATGGTAATCCTAGGCTTGATCAAAATAATTGAGGGTCTGACACACACTGGAAGTTGTACACTTTTGTCTCAGGACAGTTGCAATGTGATCTGAAAGTGGAGAATATTAATATCTGTCCTTTGGTTTTCCAAAGAACTTCAGGAGATGAAATGGCAGAAGAATCCCATCTTTGGTGGGAGACAAAGAATGAGTGTGACCAAGCACATAAGAGTCCATATTAGAGATTACATCATGGCTATAAAGGTGGTGAAATGTAGTTATTTTTCAGTCTTATTGTATTTATCAATAGCTGGCTGGCAACCCTTTTTCAGATTACTCTTTTCTTGCTCGGAGGAACCATCTGTTGGGTCACTGTAGCAGATAGACTCATTTAGATTTAGTCAGAGCTGGACTCTGACTGGGCTGATCCAGTTGAGATGTTGGAGGTACAGACTTATTCCCTAACCTGAGAAGAATATTAGCCTGTGATTCCTAGGGAAGTGGATAGGTTCATCTGTTCTGTTAGCCCATCCACTGTGTATTAGATCCCTGCCCTTCCTGATTGGTTAAGGCCACTCAGAGGTGATAGGCAACTGTGTACATTTGATTGTGGTAGCTTCTTTGAGAGACGGAGTGATCCCACCAATTTCCTCAAGTAGCCTTCCCTGGACCCAATTGTGTTACAGAATTTCCACCCCATCTCCAACCTTGTTGTTGTTGTTGTTGTTGAGAAATTGGTTAGGTTACAGAGGGCCCTGGAGGAAATGGTCTATCTGGACCTTTCTTAGCTGGGTTTCAGTTCTGGGGATAATACAGAGAACATGCTGACTGTGCTGGAAGATGACCTGTGGCAAAGCTTGGTTGGGAGAGATGCAACCATCCTGGTTCTTCTTCATTTCTCAGCATTATCCTTCTGGATCAATTGCAGAGAGTGAGAGTGGGAGGAATGGCATTGTGGTGGTTCTCCTCCTTTCTCCTTGGCCAGTTACAGTCACTGTTGGTAGGAGGAGAGAGGTCAAGCCCAATGCCCCTGATTTGCGGAATGCCTCAAGGTTTGACACTCTCACCCTTCCTATTTAATATCTACATGAGGTAGTGTTGATATGAGATAAACTGGGTCAGGTCATCTGTCAGTTTGGTGTCAGGTATTATCAGTGTGCTGAGGATATGCAGCCATACAACTTTCCCTGGGCTGGCCAAGTGATGCTGATGAACTCATGTCCCAGTGCCTGGAGGCTTGACAGAGGGAACAGTTCAGACTCAATCCTAGGGAAACTGAATGGCTGTGGATGTTTGAGCCTCCTGTTACTGGGTATCTTCCATCTCTGGCCCTAAATAGGGTTGACTATCCCATCTGAGTCTAGTGTGCAATCTGGGGGTCCTCCTGAACTCACACCTCCTGCTTGAAGGGCAGGTGGCAGCTATGGCCAGGAGGGCCTTTGCACAGGTTCACCTTGTGTGTCAATTGTGCCCTTTCCTGGACTGAGAGGCCCTTCTTACAGTCACTCATGCCTTGGTCATCTCATGGTTGCAATGAACTCCACATGGACTGCCTTTGAAAACCATTCAGAAACTACAATTGGTACAGAATGCAGTTGCACAAGCAGTGAGCAGGCTATAGCATACTCATGTAACATCCATGCTCTGTATGCCGCACTGGTTACTAGCTGGCTTGCAGTTGCAATTCAAGGTGTTGGTTATCACTTTTAAAGGCCTAGGGCCTAGTTATTTGAGGGACTCCCTGTCTTACATAATTTTGGCCTGCCCTGTAAGATCTGGCAGAGTTGACAATATCATCTAGCAGGATCCAGGAGGTGGGCCTGGGCCTTCTCCATGTCAGCACCTGCCCTCTGCAATAGCATCCACCTGGAGATTTGCTTGGTTCCACATTACTGGCCTTTCCTTTAAATGAGCGTTAAAAACATGGTTTTTCCCCAGTCCTTAGGTTAGGGTGATGGAGGAGGGGGATTTTATCTGTTTTGTATTTCCATAGGTGGGAGAAAGAGTTGGATATTGTTCCCCTTCTGATGATAGCAAATCTGGGGATTTTATTTTTTATTTTTTTACTGTTTTAATGTAAAGCTGCCCAAAGAGGCTGAAATTGGGCAGCATGGAAATTTGAAATATAAATAAATGAACAAACGTTTGTAAAATTAGTACATTTGCAAGTATAAAAAAAGTTCATTTCAAAAGAATGTTCTATATCCTAAATAATAATTTAAAGAATACAATACTTTGGGTAGTTCATAAAACTCAGGGGCCTCAGCTAAGAAAGAGAAACAGGTGGCAAACCAATCTGTAAGCTTAATGATACTCAAAAGTCTGAGTTCAATTACCAAGCCTAAGGCAATTTTTTTTTTTAAAATAACTCTTTCTAAGTTACTCCCAATCCCCGGGACCTATATTAAATAACCTCTTGTCTAGAACAATTCTATCTAATTTTGTTTGACTATAAAATAATGGCTCTTACAATGAAATCTCTGAGAGATCTACTCAGAAAATAAGTATTACTGAACTAAAAAAAATATTTCTGAGTAAGAAGTCATAAGTTTATTTGTTACGCCCTATTTGTATATATAACCTTATCTCTTGCACAAAGTAAGTCGAACAAACCTTTGGTACATTTAGTTTAATATATTGCATATTTATATGTAGATTAATCCATTAAATTATATTATATATATAATTCTATATAATATATAGAAATGACTCCTGACTATTATCCTGAATTTGAAATGCTATTTCCTTTTTCCTAACTTTCACTGATTTTCACGGTTCTGATATTGGCTAGAAGTGTATTTGACACAATTAGGTGTGACTCACCCTAGGCTTCATATCTCTCCTCTGCAAAAACTGAGGAAGCATAAGAGTAAAACTGAGAAGAAATTTCAAACAAAACTTTGGTTCTAGAAATGGAGAAGTCTTGGCTGCATGTAATAGTATTTTGATGTGTAAACCAATCAGGACTGCCTTCTTCTTCTTTGCCTTTGAGTCAGCATTGACTCCTGGTGACTGCCTGGACAAGTCCCTGAAGTTTTCTTGGTGAGGTTTTGCAGAAGTGGTTTGCCATTGCCTCCTTCTTAGGGCTGAGAGAGAGTGACTGGCCCAAGGGCACCCAGCTAGCTTTGTACCTAAGGCGAGACTAGAACTCACAGTCTCCTGGTTCCTAGCCCAGTGCCTTAACCACTACACCAAACAGGCTCCCACCAGCTTCTACCCAAACAATTAGGTCTAGCAGGAAGAAACTGCTACAAATCCCACACTTTCAGAAGCTTTGGGGGGCTGAGGCAAGGGGGTGCTACTCTTCTGTTGCAGTGTTGACTTTGTGGAATAGACTCCCTGTGGAGATCAGGCTGGCTCTTTGCTGGTTTTCTCTAAGCTCCTAAAGACTGAGTTTTTCCAAACAGCCTTCACCTCATTTGACTTGTTTCCATTTTTTATATTCTTTCCATTCTTGTAGCGTGGTTGTGTTTTTATGTTGTATAGGGTTGGTTTTATATAGTCTTTTTCTATGCTCGGGTGGAAAAATACTGTATAAAACCAAGCCTATATAAAATAACAATATCACGAGAGTCATTTTTATTGTGGAGATATACAAATATGCTACATAAAGAAATGAACAAGTAAAAAAATAACTGAATGTGCACATCAATTCAGGTTTCCATGAAAATGCAAAGCTAAAATGAGACACCAGTTCTAAACAATAGTATGCTGGGGTGGTGAATGTGTTACTTTGATTCACCAAGGAAAATAAAGAAACTCTTGCTGGAATTGTTGGCCTCTCAGAAAATGATCATTTACTTCTCAGAGGGAGACAAGATTCTCAGTCTGAGAGAAGCCAGAATATAGTGTCAACACTATATTTGCACCCTATTCCACTCAGCTGGGAACGTTTGGGCATCTGTAATATGAGTAGAGATCTGCCTATGAGTCATGCAGAAAAAAATAGATGAAACAGCGCACGTGAACATTTTTTTCCCCCTTGTAAACAAAGCTGGTGATCAGCTGAAGTCATCATTCTTTGGCAAATGAAAGAAAATGCACACTGCAGAACCAAAAGGTAAAACAAAAAGAAATAAGTCCAAAGCAGAAAGATTGACAACATTACTTTTTTTCCCAGAGCCAAAATATGTGACAGATCCAGAAGCAACTCCAGAGCAACCAAATCAACTGCATGTTGAGTCGCTGCCAAACAACCAGATGCTGTTATTTTAAAAATATCTTCCACAGCTGAGTATCTGCACAATCTGACTGCCATCAAAATGAGGAGCAGGAATTGGGGTATGGAAGAGCAAAGACATTATTACTACCTTTCCTTTTCTGTTCAAAGCTTTCCCCAGTGAATCCTAAGGAAGGGAGAGGTCACAGGATTTATTCACTTGATTATCTGGATATGTGGTGGTCTCTTGAAGTAGATGAATCAAGTATATGCACTTGCACTAGACAAAAAAAGTTTTTTACATTATTACTAATACCCATGTAGGGAACTTTGCTGCTATACACAATGATCTCACCTAAAGATAGAGGGTAATTTCCCATGATACTTTCGAGCAGATTCATACTAGTGTTCTTGTGTTGAAGAACTCCATGAATCAGGCTTTACATAAATGTGAAAGTTATGACTAGCTTACCTCCCATAGTTGCTGGAAATTCAGACTCCATATGGATGGTATTAGGTGGGGAAGTCAGGTGGTGAGCATTCTGGCGGGATATTTTTGGAGTTGCATTGCTAAGACATCTGGAGGTGCACTCTGAAGAACACCTAACCTAAACTGCAAATTCCATTTCTTTTGGGAGTTACCTCTTTATAACCTTAAGGCTGAAGAATTCCAGGAAACATTAGGCAGTGATCAGCTATGCAAAGTCTCTTAAAGTGAATTAAAAGGCTTCTGCATGGCTTTTTGAAATGTGTCTTGATTCTAGAGTGCACAGAAGAGAGAAGTCCCATCCTTCCTCCCATGTAGTTGGTTTCAGAACATTCACAATCTATTTCAGCAAAGTGCAAGTTTTAAAATGGAGAGAGGAAGAATATTCTTTTAAACCCCTGTGGTGGTGGTTGTACTGTTTATTAATTATTATTTTAACTTATTACATTATTATTATAAAATTATTATAAAATAATGAATTATTGTTATCCGTTAATTAAAGTTGGTGGAACAAGTGGCCCTGGGGGAAGGATGAAAACATCACTGTACCTGATCGTGGTGGCTCTGATGCAGGTTGATTTGCTGAGCTAAAGAATAATCACTGGTGTAGCTAGGCATTTAATGCATCAAGTAGTTTGATTTTTGGGTTTCTATATATAAGGATATATGAAAAATAAGCTTTTAAAAATAAGCTAAGAAGCCAGAGGACAAAAAAGGCATCCTAGAAAAGGTAAGAAGAAAACTATATGGATATTTCCGTGAAGTCACGGGGAGTTATTTTCAACCCAAAAGAAATTTTAATGTAAAGTGAAACTCTTCTGAAAAGGGTTCAACTATTAAAAAGGGATGCAATATGACATACTGTATATGACCTTATCGTTTGGGCAGGATTAGTGGCTTTGGAATAAACCTTCCATTCCTATCAGCCTTATCCCGTCTAATGTCATTTCTATTGGTCAGCTATAAACAATCCATTAATAGTTGCTTCTTCTCTTGACCTCTTTAAAGGGACGGTGACACTGTTTCCACGACATGCTTTACTAGATCAACAGAAAGTCGTGCGTGTTGAATGCGCATCAAAAAAGGGTCCAGTCAAATAGCCCATTCAACTAAGCTCTAGGAAGTTAAATTTAACCCAGGACAGATCCAGTCATGCACAGGATTAAATTAACTCTACTGCTAGTCATGTGGAAACACCTAAACCCAGCCAGATGACTCATTTTGCATATATAACTCTCTAAGAAAAAGAGCAGGAGAGAAAGAGTAGCTGAAAAATCAAGCCTCTCCATTACTGAAGATATTGCCAACACAACAGAAAAATACACTCCCAAACACTGATTGGCTGCAGTGGCCAAAGTCATATTTACTTTTTCCTATTAAACCAATCATGAAGGGGTTAGTGCCATAAACAGTTTAGTATATATTCGCAGATCACAAGGCCCCATGTGATAGAGACATTTTCTGGAAAAAGCAAGTAGGCTCTGTATCCCAAACAGGGTAACGTTTAATGTGATTGGGTGCAAGCAGAACCACTGGTAAAGAGAAGCATTCTTAGTCCCCCAGAAATCAGGGAGAAAGGGATCCAAAGAAAGACTTGTGCATAACAACTGTGCCACCAAAGGACTGACCGTAGATGAAATGAGTGGCATAATGTAACTGTACAGAGGAAGAAAGCAGGAGACCCAGAACTCATGTGTAAAAATAAAAATCTGGAGACAAATCTTGGGGCGAGGAACTAATGAACAAGATCTGCAGGATGATTCAATACAGAGAAGGAAAAGCAGGCTGACCAAGCATGGGAGATGAGAAAATGGGGAGTGTACGTTTGAGAGTTTGGGGAAAGGTTGATCCCAAAACAGAGAAATGAATGATAGCATGGCGTGTAAGACCTTGTGAGCCAGGAGTATGTGTTAAGAGAGACACAATTTGGGGACTGATCTAGAATAAGAGAAGAATGAATTGGTGTTTTGTGAGTGTATTTTCATTTTGTTTCTTTTGCCTGCCAAATAATAATGGTTCGTCCACTGTGAAACAAATTTCTGTTGGAACATAAAACTGTGGGTTCAAAGGAATATTTGATGTTCTGAGCTCGGACCTCATATCTGCCTTGTATTAAGTTCTTTGTCTTTAGCCCTACCCATCTGTGAAATGGGTGTATTTTCATAGAAGATATTTTGTGGATCAGCACCCCATTTTATGATAATGTTCAGCATGAATCTCCTATTCTATATGACTTAATATAACACCAGAAAGTCCAAATAGTCCTAATGTACCTGTTAAATAAATAACTAAATGTAGCCTTTATTGTGTGTGTTGTGTTTAAAACAAGCAGGAATCTAAATAAAGTGATGAATTCTATATTTGAGAACATCAAAATGAAGAAGATAATACTTTTTTTAAATGAAGTGTATGTGTATACACACATGTGTTTATGTGTGCATGCATGTATGTATGTATATATACACATACAGAGATATCCATCCATTCATATGTATATATGGTGTAGGAAAGATATCATAGAATTGTTAATGAAGTTCACAATTCTTAAATTACAATGTACCATTAAGTGCATAGCCTGGAACTGACCAGCAGAAGAATAGCTGGTTTAATCTGAAATGTCTATATCTGGAATGTCTGTGTGTAAAGGACAAGGCCCTTCCTCTTACACCTAGCTCTCCTAACCAACACTTCTCAAATCAGGAAGCTCTCTTCAAATCTCTATAAAGATTGCAGTTCAGAACACTCCATGTTTCTTGGTCTCTAGTAGCCACACTGGCACAGGGAGTAAATGATATGAGAAAACTGAATGCATTTGGCTTCAGGCCCAAATACTACTTTTAAGAACTCTACTGACTGGAAATAGTTAGGAACCCAATAATCTAACTACAATCCTTCAATTGTTGTTTCCAAACACCATTTTTGTCAGATCTTTGATCTATGTTGGTATCTGGTACTCTGCATGTATGAACCTGAACTCTCTGTGGGTCCTCTTCTGCCATGATTACTTTACTGTACTGGCATTCATGATCTTGATTTCCCTAGCACTTCAGAAAGTCCAGATTTCTGAACTTTTCCTGGCTCTTTAGCTATCTCTGGGCTCTTCTATCCCCAAAAATAATAACTAATTTCGTTTGAAGGCTTCATGCACTGATACACAGATATCCATATGCTTTCCTAGGAAAAAATATAATTGTAAATATGACCACTATATATATGGGGGTAACTCTTGCCATATTTGTTAGAAATATTTCCACCTGCTCTGCTACTATCAGGAAAGAATCAGAATAAATAGAAAAAGAAAGAAATCAGCCTAGATACACACATGAATTAGAATATCGTATCAGTGGTATTTAACCTAAGGCAACGCTTTGTGCTGAATATGTTGGCATGAATGGACTTTCTTGGTTGAGCATGGATTTTAACCTTGGCCTCCTAGTCCAAGTCTAGCACCTTAACCGTTTCATCACACCAGCTGTCTACCCAGCTATTTGCATGAGTGCTTCTGGTAGTTTTTTTTTTTTTTTTTTACTTTGATGCCCCTTTCTTATCAAATGGAAAGTATTTTTAGATCACACCAAATGTAAATGGCACGTTATCACTAGCCAATAGCGAGCTTCCTTCAAAACCCCATGGAAGCCATCTTGAGCTTCTGGGTGAAAAGATGGGATATAAATCTAACAAACCAATAAATAAACTTTTTCATAAACTTTGATAAACTTTGAAAATGGGCCTTTGGGCATGGACTTCTCTAGACTTTATTCATGTGTGATCCCAGAAGATTTGATCAAAGGATTGTCCAAATGGAGGAGGAAGGATAGTTTGCAGGTAATTGGTCTAGCCATGTCATATTATTTTTAATGTACAGTCCCATGAAAATTGTGGCTTAGATATTTAGGTGGAGGTATTTCTTGATTTGTTTGTTAGTTTTATGTTGCACCTTTCCTTTAGGACTTCAAATTGGCATATATAATATTGCTTCCTCCACTTTCCCCACAACAATAATTCTGTCAATTAAGCTGTGCTGTGAGAGATAATATGTGACCCAAAGTCATCCAATGACCTTTCCCTGGTCTTAGTCCAACACCTGAACCATTACATCACACCAGCTGTCTACACAGTTATATTCAAACCAGTGAAGTAGACAACAATCTGTTCTAAATGAATATCTTTCTCCTATAGTGCTCACTTCAATTCCTGACCACATTTTTTCTTCACAGCAGCAGATTCTCATCTAGAGTATGAGAATACAGAGTATAGCACCAAAATTAAGTCAAAGATCACTTTTTAAAAACAGTATAATAGACTTAGACTTAGTCTTTATGTCATTAACTGTAGGGTATTGGAACTGAGTTTCATTGACTGTTTTCTAAACACTGAATGGGTGATAAAGAAAAACAAGTTTGAGAATATAGAATGGAATCCAAAGAATTAGCTAAGTTAATGCAACAAATATGCCATAACAGAATGTCTAATTTCTTTTTCATTTTGGATAATTGATTCTTGTGCCATATCACAAAGTCCTGCTACCATTTCTTTGGTCTGATAAACAGTTTGCTATGAATCCTTGGGACAGCAGGAAGAAGTGGAGAGGTGAAGAGCCAGAGATGACTGCTTGAGAAAAACAAAAAACAACTCATCACATCTAAAGACTTCACTACCTTACAAAACTGATTTCGCAGAATGTTGGCTCTTGAATCAAATAAGTACAGTTTGGAATAATGGTGGTCACAATTTAGTAATTTGGAGTGGAATAGAAGACTCTATTAATGAGCATTTGGATAAATATCTAATCATGGCAAAACCATTCAATTATGCCATTTTAAAAGCAGCCGCATCTTGATTTCTGTCCTTAAATCAAAAGCTGGTTCCTTCCTTCATTCTTCTTCCAGAAATTCAGTGGTTCAATATCCTCTTTAATTCAGGAGAGATTGCTATCTTTTTTTCCCTCTTAATATAAAAAAGGCAAGATCCTGAGGTACTTTTTCGTGTTCAGTTTAGGACTCATAGAGTTAATAGACTAAAGAAGGAAATATACCCAATTGCCTGCAGCCTGTCACCTTTTCTTGGCAATTACACTGTTAATGGCTGGATCCCAAGGAAAGTGGCAAAGAATATCTCTTCTCACATTCCCAACTCACAGTGCATTCCCAAATACCAGATGGTGTTTTTGGAATCCATTTCACTATGTTTGATATGACAATGCTGCTGTATAATGTTAAATTATATATAACAATTTTGAGTCGCTGATATTGGAACAAGCAGAGACACGGAATATCAGGGACAAATGGAAAAAGAGAGAAACTGAAGACTTGGGGTTTTCACCTCCCTTATTGTGTCTTGTCTCTAAGATTGTACTGCAATTTGTAAGGAAGGAAGGAAGGAAGGAAGGAAGGAAGGAAGGAAGGAAGGAAGGAAGGAAGGAAGGAAGGAAGGAGATATGAAAAAGGTGAATAAATTGATATTGCTATTTCTGTTTAAAAGTCAGTGCATCACTGAAAAATTTTGTCTGCTCTAAAAGGAGGAATATGAAACAGCCCAAACTGGTATCTTCTTCAGATTATATCTATTTCTGTTAGAACATAAATGCTAACTTTCAAGTAGGTTTTATTTTTAATTTAATTCCACCTTAAAAAGTAAAATAGAAGAGCCCTTAAACACTTTCTTTGTGGATCTTTAAAAATTAAACTCCCCACACTAAATAAGAAGGTAAAGGGATTAAAAAGTGGATTTAATATAAATTATGCCAGTTTGAAAGGATGCACTGATAAATAGAGTGGTTCCCACATTATAATTGATGGAAATTGTTTGAACATCTTCAGTATTGCTATGATCACATAATATTTGGTATATAAAATCTATATTGATTGCTTAAGTTAAAATGGTCAACTCAGAGGGAAAAAACAAATCCTGTATCTGTTGCTCAAAAAAACCAGGCAGATTTCTTTTCAAACTTTGCAACTTTGGATCTGTTTGCTTAAAAACAAATAAATGATTGTTCTGAGGAAAACAAAAATAACCCTTCTAAGTTTCTCCTTTCAGAAAGAATATTAACTTCTTTAGGAGTTTTGACAGCGGATGCTGGATATCTAGAAAAGAAACTCTGCTGTGGAGTGGTTATCCTAGACTAGAAAATTCTTTCATTTGGCACAATAGATCACAACAGACCTGAAGAACGAAGACAAGAGAGGAGAGCAAACTGAATAGGGCAGCAAAAAGAGCTCTGGAATGTCTACCGTTCAAATTACAAGGTTGCCTTTTCTGTTTTAAAACTAAGTTTAGGTGAAAGCTAAACAAATTACTCTCTACATTTCTACTTTTTATTTATAGAAAGAAGATGCTAAAATATTGTCTCTTTTAAAATAAGAATAATAATTGCCCCTCTTCATGATAAACATGTTTAATTATCACTTAAATAAAGTCTGATCAGTGAAACGGTAGTTGCAAACTGTCTGCTAAGTTCAGCTTTGTTTTATGCTACTGCTGATTGTGCTACTGGTCACTAGCAGAGTTAATCAGAAAAAGCCATATATTTCACTTGGGGGAAAACTTGAATTATTTAATATTTGAATTGTCCCTCATTATGCATATTCTCCTATATAGGCATACATGTGTGTGTGTGTGTGTATCATACATTATTCTTTTTTTCTGCTCTTTTTGCATGCAGCAAAGATTGCCCCAGAATAACTTGTGCAGACTCAGTAACTGTTACATGATTTACTATAACTAGGAACAACACAACTGAAGAATCCTTTTAACGGCATAGCTTATGGGAAGTATGATCCATCTTCCTTTGTCATCCAGCAAATGGGGCCCCGGGTGAAGCTGCTGGTTGCCGAGAGATGCTTTGTAGTCTGTGCTAGATAGTTGCCCAGTACCAGCTGCATTGGCAGGTAGCCGAAGTGCCAGAAGACTGCTGCCAAGCAATGCTGCACAAAAGATACCATGCCAGATAGAAAAGGACCTTTGCATGAGAAGACCTTTGACCTTTCTGCCAGCATGGATTCCATATTCATCACATCCAGACAATTGCATCTTTCATTCCACCACAAACTATGGTCAGAAAAGGACTGTTTGTTGACAATGGTTAGTTTACAGTTCCCAGAGCCTGGATTATTTAGCCTTTTGTTTTCTGATAAAAATATTGCCACTGATTTCCTGTTTACTGGGTCCAAATAATCACACAGAAAATAATAATAATTGTGACAATGATTGTGGGTGTTTCTTCTTAGCAACTCTTGCTAGAAAGAGGAAATGAAAAAGGAGATTCTTAAAAAGTGATTCTACAGCATTAGCCATGTTCACGTGAATTGGGAATTATAAAGAGGGTGAGAAAAATCCTTATCTCTAAGGAATCTAAATCCAAGAAATAAATGAGCTTTAAGTGTGAACTCTTGGAACCTTTTTGCGTTGCGTGGCTTTTAATAGCAAAAGATTTATTTCAGTTGCTGACGTCGTATGCAATGCTCTCAACTGCAGCTTTGTTGCAGAACTCATCTCATTTGTTAAGTTTTGCCATGAATCATTTTACGTACACATACTAGCAAAAGAGCAATATTAATCCAAAGCAGAACAGATTAATGTTGCAATAAATTGCTGTTGAGAGAGTATCTATTTTGTGTGAGTCGGTGCACATACGTGAGACAGAGAGAAACTGAGCACAAAGGTTATATGAAAATAGTACCAAGACATTCACAGAATTACAACTACTGATTCTGAAAGATTTTTGGAAATTGTTTATTTTCCCCTACTACCCAATTCTTGTTAATGGAGATTTCTACAAATAACCCTGAAAAGATGTTCTTTCTGAAATGTTTTCCAGAAACAGAATTTTAAAATTTTTTGTTTTTTTACTGGAATAATAATAATAGGAACATATGATGGATAAATGAGATTTCTTTTGTAGAGGGAGAGGAGAGTTGATGTAATAAACAGTTCTACACTTGTTTCTCTGAAAATCTCCCTCTCCCATTGTTTCTCCTTAACTTTGTCCCATCTTCAGATCTTTTATCGTAAAGAATCTTCTTTTGATGGATGGAAACTATCTTTTACCTGAAGACTAGCTTCATTGTACACACCTGACTTATGACTCACATGTGAGACTGCCTGTTGTTGATTTCCACTCTATATAAAATTAAGGGAATTTGCAGTTGATTAACCTCAGATCTTGAATAGCAACCCAGCTGGGGACTGCAGTTGGCTGTGCTACAGCAGCGGATACTTCTTAACTAAGACAGCGATGAGTAAAACGGTGAAAAGATAACTATCTAAAATGGAACTAAATGTCAAAAATGTATAATAACAGTCAACAATATGATAGTAGAAGCCTCAAGATAAATGTCATTTATCTCTTTTATAAGTACACATAATTTGACTATTTTTACTTTTAATATACTCTTGGCTATACTTTTCTTACCTGTAGCAGATTGGGAGAAAATGCATTAAACATATGGCAGCCACAACCTCTCCCAGCCCATTTTCTTTCACAATCAATGTAGGGAAGAACTGACCAGTGTGTGGTCCACCTGTGTACAGCTTTATCTAAGGCCTGAGTAAAGTTGTGTCCTGTTGTATGGAATGTGAAATCCTGGTACTTTACTATTCTTACTGGCTTCCAAACTTTGGGGAGCTTAATTCAAAGAACTGGCACTGACCTTTATGGTGCTAAATATATTATGTGCATACTACTTGAAAGACCAGGTTGTCAACTTGCCTGACTGCTCAGTTTGTGGTTGGATATCACATACATTTCATACCTATCTCTCAGCTTGTGAATGAGATAGCTGTGCACCAGGGAATGTCCTTTTCATAACTGCAGCAAGCTATTTTTCTTCTTTCTAGAAGACATGTTGAAACATGGAAATCTAATTCTGTTTTGCCTGTTAGTCCTTGTATTGGATCTGACACACTGTTTTATTTTTATATTGCTGATTTTACAAATGTTTGCACAGGAAACCATACTGCTAATTTTATGATAGCTAGAAAAAAATGGGTAGAGAAATACTATGAGTAAACAAATTATGTAATGCCAAGTTCCCCAACATGGCACCAGGGGGTTGACAGTGTGCTTGTCAACAGGTTCTTTGCCAAGCTCCCTGTCCTAACTCTTTAATTAATACTATTTTCTTTAAAAACATGGGGGAAAAAAGCTGAAGGAAAGCTGAAAAGCAAATGCCTTTGGGCCTCACATGTACTTTTAGAAAATAAAATGGTGGATGGCTGCAGCCCATTATTTTATTGTGTTCTGGTTATTTGTGTGGCTTGTGATCAGCTCTCATGACGGCTATTCTGGGTGGGGGCTCACTGGCCTAAAAGGGGTTGGGATCCCAATATAAGTTGTCACAACACTTAGAATACAATCTAAATATATCCAGACCATGACAACTTTACAAATACTTAGTCATTAATCCCTTCTGATGATGTTATGCTTCATTCTCTATATATTTTTTAAAAACTGCATAAAATTTTACAACATATAATATATGCATCTTTTATCATAGCTTTGCACATATATGCACTTTATATGCAATTTTTAATATGTATATTTGTGCATGAAACGTTCGTTTATTTATATTTAGTTGTTCCATAACCTTATATGTCACTGAACCCATTCTAAATTCTGGTCAGCTTACAAAATAAAATAAACATTAAAAACATTACAGCAACCAACAGTCATCTTAGCCCAACCACTAGCTGTCCTTCCATAGATGCTTCTAATCTTGTGTTATCCCCTGCAGTGGAGTCTTTTTGGAAGAACAGTGTTTTAATCTGGAGAGGACCAACCTGATCTGGGAGAGTAGGCTATTCCAGACTGAGGAACCTATAACTGAGAAAGATTGCTTCCAAGATCTCCTCCCTTTCACATGCCAGAGGGAGAGGATCTGCAGCATGACCTCTCAGTTTGAACCTAATTAGATAGGTAGAGTATCTCGAACAGGTAGTCCTAAAGATAACAAGGACACAAGCCATAACAGGCTTTAGAGATAATAATCAGCACCTTGACTTAGATCCAGAAGCCTATTGGCAACTGTTGCAGCTCTCAGAAAATGTTGTGTTTTTGTACTAAATTGGTTCTATCTAGTCAATGTGCAAGCTACTATATTCTGTGCCAACTTCAGCTTCTAAATCACCTTCAAGGGCATATAGAGTGAATTGCAGTAATCTAAGCAAAAGATGATAAAAGCATGAGTTACTGTTTCCAGTGCCTACTGGTCCAGGAAAGGCTACAATGGATACATCAGTCAAAGCTGAGTAAAGGCTCTCTGGCTGAGGCTTCCACCTGTTGATCTAGTAGAAGCTGCAATTCCAGGAAGACCTCCAGATTGCATACGAGCTCCTTCAGTGGTACAGAAAGCCATCTGTAGCTCAAGAAGGAGCAATCCTAGAACCAGAAGGCTTCTGTACAAAGAGTACCTGATTCATCCTGTGCCTGCTCTGTCCCACCCAGTTTCTCATTGTCCCCAGTCACTAGTCAAATTCCCATATCATCTACTGTTACATCTGGGGTTAAGATGTAAAGCTGGGATTATCACCATTCTGATGATACAGCACCTTCAAACTGACAGATGACCTTTACCTTTGTTTCATGTATATATTAAACAGAATTGGGGAGTGGGCCAAGTCATGTGGCACCCCACACTACATATCCAAAGCTTGACCTCTCCTCCCTCACTAAAACCAGCTGGGATCTCTCACTCAGGAAGGAGTAGGAGCATTGCAGTGCAGTTCCTTCCAGGCAATCCCAAAGGTTACCATGTTTGGTGGTATTGAATGCCACTAAGATAATAAGCAGGACAATGAGGGAGGCACTCCTCCCATGTAGAAGGAACATCAAGTCATCCACAAAAGTGACCAATGCTGTTTCCATCCCAAGCTCAGGCCTGAACCCAGACTGAAGGGTATCCAGATATTCATCATCCAGGGCTCTCTGAAATTGCCACCCCACTATCTACTTAAAAACCTTTCCCTCAAAAGGGACGTCAAAGACAGTTCTACAATACAAAATAATTAGGTTGTGGAATGGCATCTTGAAGAATGGGGTAATATTGCCTCTTCCAGACCTTGCAGCATATTCTCCTTCCTCAAAGAGCCATTCATTTCCCCTCCACACTTAGTTCTTCATCTCTTCCCTGGCAACTCAAATCAGCCAGGTAGGGCAAGGATCTAACTTATATGTATTGGAGCTCATCTCAAAGAAACTCTGTCAATTTTTCCAGAGTTCACAGGTTTGAATGAATCTCAGATGACTGCATCATTGCGTTGACAGGGTAGCTGATCAGATGCCTATAGGATATCTACAAGCAAGACATGAGTCCACTTGTACTCTCCTGCTTATATTCCAAACTGTCAGAATAAGAGGCATATGCCCTATGATACTGAAAACAATGACTAAGCTACATACTGTATGATACTAAGCCATGGATTGCCAAAAATTATTGAACAATCTGAATGGCCAGTTTCACATAATACACTAAACCAACCAAAGAGACCACTTTAATACAACTTTCCCAAATCTTGATACTGTCCAGATGTGTGAACTTCAGTTCCCAGAATTTTAGCAATGTCAAGGCGAATTGAGGAGTTCTGGGAGTTGGTGACACTCAGCTTGGGAAGACTGCCTTAGCATTACATGTGAATGCAATCAATATGTACTGACCCTATATTTCATGGAAAGGAAATCATGACTGTTTTCTTGGAGCAATTTCCAACAGTTGAATTAAGTGAAATTTTTTTATCTTTTTGGTAAATCCATTAAAACTTTAAATTAAGTTCTAATTCATCTAATAACCAAGTTCTCAGGGCAAAATTATGAAGATGGAAATTTCTGTTCAGTTTTGCTTCCTATATATTTTTTGTCTATGTAGTTTGTTCACTTGCTTGAATCATCAGCATTGGCACTTTATGTTGTTATTTACTTGTAGCAGAGAAGTCAAAACTGAATCATTGAACATGTACATTATTTGTAGAAGAGCCTAGGCTCATCCCAAGTATCTCCAGGTAGAGGTGATAAAACATCCTTTCTGAAACATCAAAATCTCATTGCCCGTGAGCGTAGTAAACTATATTGAATTATGGACTGATGGGAATAGATGTTCGTAACTTACTGTGATCAGAATTATGCTAGTGACTAGACAGTCTTATTTTTTAATTCTAAGGTGTCCAAGTTTTCTTCCTTTGTATATTTAAGCTTTTCATTTATATATCATAGTTCATTCCACTAACAGACATTGTAAATATTAATAGATAATGATTGTCAAGTACAGTAATATAGATGTATTCAGATGTTAGTGCTGATCTAAACTGGAACTCAGTTTGAAATCTTGACCTAAAATGGAATTTTTAAGAACTCCAATGACTTCAATAAGAATTTGGCTTTGGATATTTTATCATCTTGTTTAGTTCTCCACACCTCACTTTTTGCAGGAGATTGAGATTTGATTTGGATGATGCGCTATTAGATTTGAAAGTGGTGCATTCATTTCCTAATTTCATTTCCCCATAAAGCTCATTCAGGAAAAAAGCTGGACAAACCATCTCTCAGCCCAATTTATCTTATTATGCAGTTAAATGTGAAAATAGTGGCATAACTTGAAGTACAACAGAGGAATAGATATGAAATGGCTGATATTGTTGCTTACTTTCTGAAATTTTTGAAAATTGTTGTTAGATGTCATGTTTTCTTTGCTCATTATGTTATACTTTGTTGACTGTTTATCATTTGTCTTTCTCATTACTATAGCCACAATGCTGAAATGCCATTTCCAACAAAGGTCCACTCATTTTGCACACTAAGGCGTAGATATATAGTAGTGAGGAACAGGTCAAATTAAAGGGCAGAATGATATTCAGTTGTGGTCATGCATTCCTGGGCCTCTGCCATTGACTGGAGGACTAAGGGTCAATGGGATGCTGTTCCCCTGCCTTCTGAGGAAAAAAAAAAAAATCCATTGGACAAAGAGAATATTTATCCGGAGGCCATCCATTAATCAGCAAAGACTGACTGCTGGTTGACCGAACTCCAGTCACTGAACTTCACCTGTTCCTTGACCTGGGACTGTAGTTCACCCAGGAATAACCTGTTCTGGTCTCCTTCATCAGACAAGGGACCAAAAGCCACTGAAGGCTGTTCCTCTGTTTCCCAGTAAGAGCATCATAGCAAGATGATGACCAGCCTGGTCCCTGTCTCTCATCTGTAGATACCATGATCCCCTCTCCCCACCATGAAACATCTATAAAAATGTAACAGCTAAAAACTAGGGTTTGTGTTTGCTTCTTTTCTCTTCCTTGCCAATTTTTATAGAAAAATTTATCCTGCCATTTATAATGTAAGCCTCAGGGCAGTGACTATCTGGATCTCCGCAAGCTGCTTCTGAAGATGGTAAAATGCTTTAAACGACAATAGTAGAGCAAAGAATTCTCAAGGGGCTGACAGGTGCTGGTATTCCAACAGGATCCTCCACTGATACCTGCTTTGGGACACCTTTAAATGTTCATGTTTCTCTGGAACTGTTTTCTCTGATCAGAAACAATAAGTTGAAAACTACAGAATACATAAACATGCATATAAGTCTGCTGGCGTGTTAGTTAATGGTAGCCCAATCTGTATTGCAGAGGAGAGAAATGGTTCAACCTCTTTGCATAAATTTTATGCTACATAAAAAGGAAGTTATTCCTAAATTCATGTCCCTCTGGAGGATAATAGTGGTACCTTTTTCTGAAAAAAAGGGAAGAACTAGACTTCCCACCCTGTATAGCATAGTGGGAAACCTGTTTGTAGCCAGTGATTGTAGCAGGTATTGTAGCCAGTTGCCCTTCCTTCCTTCCTTCCTTCCTTCCTTCCTTCCTTCCTTCCTTCCTTCCTTCCTTCCTTCCTTCCTTCCTTCCTTCCTCCCTCCCTCCCTCCCTCCCTCCCTCCCTCCCTCCCTCTCTCTTTCTTTCTTTCTTTCTTTCTTTCTTTCTTTCTTTCTTTCTTTCTTTCTTTCTTTCTTTCTTTCTTTCTTTCTCTTTCTTTCTTTCTTTCTTTCTTTCTTTCTTTCTTTCTTTCTTTCTCTTTTGTATCAGTGGTGTTAGTAGATGACAAAATAGATGTATGAAGCCTTCTGGAAGGTTTACACACCTAGTCTGCCTCTTCTTTATGAAAACAAAACCATATCATGTCAGTGGGTGGGATGGGCACCTTCCTGTAGGTTGTCCACTCCTCCTATATGTGGTAATTTATTATCTGGAACAGGTCACCATGCATTTATTTTTGTGATTATCATGTAGCTCAGCCTTGACCCATCATTTTATCTCTCTCCATTTCAAGTATCCTTATAAGCATTATTCTAGGAATTCTGGAAAATTAAAATGGTGAGGTCCTGTTGCTATGCCTACCTAAGTTGCTCCAAAGGCTCATGTAGTTGACCAATGGTGCCTTGAATATTTCTTCTACCAAGTCCAGTTGCTGCTATTCAATAAACTAACTTCTAAACAGAGCAATCATTATGTCCAATAGTTGGGATGGAGTACATGAATAAGATTTAATGTTCCTGCTTCTGGGGCAGTATGGTTTCCCTTCTTTTTTTCTAAGAGTGCTCTGCATGTTCAGCTCTGACACCTCTGTGCACATGAGATTGGAAAGGGAAAGTCACATCAGAAAAGAACTTCAGACCCCCATGTTGCTTTAAGTGGCACATTAGCCTAGGATGGCAGCAACATGGCAACACTGAAAGAGATGGCTACTTAGATCCTACTCCCCATTCCAGAGTGAAATGTAACTCTCATAAACACTGGAAGGTCAGCACTAGGCTGTACTGTAAATGATGATATAAATAAGAGTTGGATATTTATATGCATTAATAGTCACATAAAAGAATATCAACTGGATCTACAAGTTGCTCTTCCAACTGCTGAAGGAGTTTTTTTCATAGAAGGACCCCTTCCATCCTGTGTGGGAGATTTTTATTGATTGCCCCTTCCCACTGCAGCATTATATTTCATACTATTTTGGAAGTGGAGGGGAGTCCATACATTCCAGATAATTTTTTTCCAGAAAGCCAAGAGAGCTGCAGAGGGAAAAGAGATTTAAGAGTATCCTATCATATAAGTAAAAGTTTGCTCATAGGATTCCTGACCCATCTCTATGTGTATGCATGCTCATCACAGAATTTCAGATTTATACATCTGAGTGAAAGGTAGTTCTTGATGGCTTTTTATCTTGGATGAATAACATGTACCTAATAGTTCACAGGCATATCCAGGAGCATATGAACCTGTATGAAAAGCAAGACATTTCATTCATTTAAATTATTATCAGTACAGTTCCTGATTTTTTAAAAAAGAAATCCACTAATTTTAAAAAATACAGATGGTTTCTCATTTTTCAAAGCACCTGAACTTGTAACTATAAATACAACATTTAAAAAGACTCAACCAAGATCTGTCAAAAATCTAGTATCATTAAATGTATGAGTTGTGCAGAACCTTTTATGTTATCAAGTCCAAGATCCTGAAATGTTCAGGAATCCACTAAACGATATCTGACAAGTGGTTATCCAGATGTTGTTTGAATGTTTCCAGTATGTAGGGAATGCCCACCACTGTTCTAGACAAATGTCTCACTGCTTAACCTTTCTTACCATGAGGAAATTCTTCCTAATATTCAGCCCAAATCTCCTTTCTTTTAATTTCAGCCCATTGGTCCTTGTTCTGTTCCTGGAGTCAATAGATAACAGGTCCATCCCCTCCTGCCCTTGACAGACATTTAAATATTTGTATACTGTTATATGCAGGTATTCCATTAATTTTGTCTTTTTCAAGCTAATCATGCCTATCTCTTTTAGCAATTCCTCATAGAGCTTGGTTTCCCACTTCTGCTTTATCATCTTGGTAACTTTCTTCTTAATTTGCTTTAATTTATCCATGTCTATTTTAAAGTGGAGTGCAAGAACTGGATGCTGGCACAGTACTCCAAATGCAGTCTAAGAAAAGTTTAGAAAATATCAACAAATGTCCTCCAGGTGAGATGCAGTACTTCAAACCTACTGCTTCATGCAGAAATGAAAAGCCATGATCAAGTTGGCTTTTAAGAATCTGAAGACAACTGTTCTATCTGGATATACCATCACCCACTGTCCTCTAAAATAGGTAGCTGATTAACTTTCAAAAACTTGTAGACATTTCAACCCATTTCAACCTATCTTGCAAGAGTGATCAAATCTGGTTGTTCTGAGATATTTTGTCAGCAGAAAAAAAAAAGGCATATAAAAATGATCTGCCTAGGTGTTTTGACCCAAACTGCATAAATCATCTAGAAATCCTCACTATGGAAGTTCTCCAAATCTTTTGCTGTATAACCTAATCATTTTCAGCTCAGTTATATAGCTCTGCTCTTGCATGTTTTCTGGAGAATACTGTGTGATCCCATTTTGCAAAATTCCATCTGAATGATAAAATTAATCTGTGTGATTAGTGGAGTCTGAGAATAGCATGTGATCCTTTGAGGACAGCACGTGGCCCTTTGAAAGCAAGGGTGCTGTGCTTTTTGGAAGTAAAAACCTATGAAATGTGGAGTCTGCATTATAGCACTCCATGTCATGTCTATAGTTGGATGGTGGCTACGTTTATTCTCAGCAGTCCCCTGGAAAATCTATGTTTACATGGAGCAAATGGTTTGAATTCAGTTCCATTAGTTAATATATCTGTTTTGTCTCTTCAAGAAATGCATAGATTACCCATAGACATGCTCCAGCAATCTGGTATATGGGAAATAGTCCAGAGCCTTGATTACAGTGGCCATAAATTCAAAGCTCTTTGGGACAGGCACTATTATTTGCAAAATGTTAATATTCCTTCGCTGGGTTGATCTTTAAGTCCTGCTTTTATGTTGATTTCAATCAATAGTACTGACTTTTTTATTATTGACTGACAGCATTTCTTTACTGAATCTCTTCAGACCAATAAAATGCAGTTAGCTTTGCATGTCGTTTTATACATATAACATGTATGCAAAAGAATATCTGCCTTTTTCTGTTTCAGAATAGATTGCTGCCTGTGATTTTATCTGAAGCCTTAAAGGCTTTCCTTACCACCTGCTCAGCTTTCCTTAGCCAGGAACATTCATAGCTTCCTTGTACCTTGAATGAGTTTTACAGTCTCAGTGATTTGTGTACCTCACTGCTGGCTATGAAACTGGGAGGGTTATTGTACAGCTGCTTTGGCTGTCGGTCACAAATGCATGCACTGGGATGTGATTCACTGTCACTATCAAGGTGTTAGATGGGTACAGCGGAAAGACAGGCATGTGCTTTAGCAGAGTTGTCCAACTGCCTTTCAAAT